>NC_141161.1:32124229-32428556 GCF_053477565.2 Lygodium microphyllum | reverse complement strand
AAATGCAAGGCTGATGGTACAATTGACAGGTACAAAGCACGGTTGGTAGCAAAAGGCTATGCACAGAAGAAGGGCATAGATTATGAAGAAACTTTTGCTCCTACATCCCGTATGAGTACGGTGAGATGTGTGATTGCTATGGCTGCAAATTATAGCTGGAAAGTACATCAGTTGGACATTAAGACAACATTCTTGAATGGGGATTTGCATGAGGATGTTTATGTGTCATAACCTTCAAGGTTTGTGGTTAAAGGGAAAGAGCACATGGTATGCAAGTTGCATAAAGCTCTTTATGGTCTCAAAACAAGCTCCTCGTGCATGGTACTCCATAATTGATGCTTATTTGGCTAGCAAAGGGTCCAAAAATAGTCCAACTGCTTCCACTCTATACATTACGAATGGGGGGGGGGGGGGGGAGGGACTTGCTGATTATCATTCTTTATGTAGATGACATGCTGCTCATTGGACCTATAGAATAAACATGCATTTGCTATGTGAGATATGGGCTGCCTACACTATTATTTGGGGATTCAATTCACCCAAAATCAGCATGGTATCATCATGTCACAGTCACAATATGTGGATAAGCTGTTACATAGATTTAGTATGCAAGATTGCAAACCTATGTGCACTCCTATGGAGCCAGGCTTAAAGCTGTCTATGCATGATGGTGAAGAGATGTATGATGTTGCAATTTACAGCCAGGCTGTTGGCTATCTTATTTATCGTTGCAACACACACCCTAACACTCAGTATACAGTATCTCAGGTGAGCAGGTATATGCATAGCCCACAAACCACACATTGGCAAGTTGTTAAGCGGATCTTCAGATATTTGCAAGATACTCGGTCACATGCATTATTATTTCCTAGGGGGGGAGACTTGCACTTACAAGCTTACAGTGATTCAGATTGGGCTGGTGATGTAGACACTATGCAGTCTACTAGTGGACATTGTTTCTTTCTAGGCTGTTCATGCATTTCATGGCTAAGCAAGAAACAACCTACAGTGGCTACCTTGTCTTGTGAGGCTGAGTATAGGGCAACCTTCACGGCAACAATGAAATGTGTATGGTTGCACAGATTGTTAGCTGATCTACATTTACCATTGGAGGGTGCTACACCCATTCTTTCTGATAGTCAGAGTGCTATTGCAGTCGCATGAAATCCTGTGTTTCATGCTCGCACAAAACACATAGAGGTGCATTGCCATTAGGTCAGAGAGAGATGCTATACAGGAGAGATCAGCTTGATGTATGTACCCACGCAGAAAAATATTGCAGACATTTTCACCAAGGCACTACCACGTGAGAAGTTTGAGGCTTAAGGCACTACCACATGAGAAGTTTGAGGCTTTTCGAAAGTCCTTAAACTTGTTATCCTTTGATGATTGATCATCCTTGTACTTCATCACATTAGCACTGCAAGGGGGTGTTAGAATTTGTTGATTCTATGGGCGGCACCCAATGCAATTTGTGTGGCGTGGACACTTATTAAAGTGTCAATGTAAGGTGTGTACACCTAGTGTCTTAGAAACTTAAAGTAGTGACACTAGGCTCTCCAGTAAAATAAACCTAACTCTAGTTAGTTGGTGGAAGGCTGGTTAGGTCAACCCTTGACCTAAACATAAGTTGTACTTTCACTCTATCTTTCATTCTAGCAGTACACTCTTCTCTTTTTGCTTCAGCTCACTCTCTTGCTGTCATTGTCTCTCCTCTCTCTCCATAGTTAGTTGCCATTTTCCAACATTGTTCACGATTGCTTGCTGATCATGATTGCTTGCTGATCACGACTGCTTGTCAGATAGACAATGACTACTTGTTTTGGTCCTCGAGCACATAAACACGTTTTCCA
This sequence comes from Lygodium microphyllum, assembly GCF_053477565.2. NCBI lineage: Eukaryota > Viridiplantae > Streptophyta > Polypodiopsida > Schizaeales > Lygodiaceae > Lygodium > Lygodium microphyllum. Next base: position 32,426,703 of record NC_141161.1, on the reverse strand, counting down.
ATGCTCTTATACCAGTTTGAAGAGAGTGTGAGAGGAAGCACTCAAGAAATGCGCATGTCACAACTCTATAGAAACAGAATTTGTATCCTTTTTCATTAATTTGTCTATATAATGATTTATTAAATTTATTTCCTTTGCACTAATTAGATATAAAGAAAAGTGCATTGGAGCTGGCCACTGATGAGTGGTCACAGGTTATGGTGGACCCATGCGGTGGGTTAGAGAAAAGATAGTTCACACTTCCACCTATATAGCCCGATTGGGCGCCTGTGACTAGAACTCACGTATATCAGGGTTAGACTCGCACACAGAAAGGATTGATGCCTTGAAGTGTGGGCTAGATCCACCAGAACAGACAGTTACAATCAACAAGATGGCATGATCATGAAATGCTTGTATAATGTGCATGTGTGGATTGAAAGCTTGAAATGCACATTTCTTTGCATAGGAAAGTCACATGAAGATTTGGATACTATTTTTGCGATGTACACGGAAAAAGCTTTCATATGACACCCATATTGGGGGGGGGGGGGAGAAGGGAGTCCCTAAATTTTAGGAGATCCCTAAATTTTAGGAGGTCCCTAAATTTTAGAAGCCTCGAATTAGCCTAAAAATGCTAGTCCTAAAAAATAGGGATGTCATTCTAAAAATAGTAAGTTCTGTACTCTAACTGTGCTTACTAAATTTGGTTGTTTCTATTCTTGACAATATTCAGCCCAAAAAGGAAGGCCATAGAGAAGAGACAAGTGTCAAGACACTTGTCACACAAGTTTCCAAGCGTCCCACCACTTGTCACATCTCATGACATGTGGCTGGACACTTGTCTTGTGCTACTCCACTTTTCCCTTTTGTATTAGCTCTTCCCTCTCCTATAAATAAGAGCTCGTTTTTCTTCATTCATCATCATTTTTCTTTGCTGTAAACTCATGTACAGCACCCACATGTAGCCAGAAACTGGCCCCATCCATCCCCATCATCATCCCCCACTTCTCCATTATCAAATTCCTCCATATTCCCTCTTCTATCACTGCTGTTTTACAGGACAGCAAGCCTGTAAATTCATTACAGCACCTCCTTTTCAAGCTCTTTCTTCCATTTTAGCAACAAGAAGCAAGCCCTATCCATGTACTACTGTTCAACGATGGAGAAGGCTGATTTCCCCTTTTTCTTCTCTCATACTGTAAAGAAATCAGTTCTTATCATTGCATAATAGATAATGCATGTGTATTTGTACATCTTTGCATGATCTTGTGAGAGAGAATTACTTCTTCTCACTCTCAGGTTGATTGTAACTGAGCTCTTCCCTAAGGGACTTGGGTTGAGTAGAAATACATTCCTTCGGGGGGGGTTACCCATCTTCAACCCTCAATCTTGTCTCCATTACTTTTACATTTTCATGGCTGTAATTTTGTGAGTAATTTTCATTTTCAGCTTTAAGTGTTCATTCTCTTTTATATTAAATCTCGAAAACAAGCGAATATCATAATTGTTAAGCATACTAGGTTGTTCGGGGCGTTTACAGTGGTATTAGAGCTTTGGCTCGGTCCTCACCCCAACACTGGTAGTGCTTACAATTATAAGTTTGTTTGTTTTCAGCCCTTGCATTGAGTGCTTGAGCATTTTTTTTTTCTTAAGAGTATCAATGGATCAGTCGAGTGCTATCCTTCAAGCCATTCAAAGTCTTAGAGAGGAGAATCAGCAAATTCGTGACCAACTTCTCAAACTAGAAAAAGTTGAGAATCCCAAAGAATTCAAGGAAAGAACCCCATCTGCTTCAAGGAGACAAAGCCATACCAATGAAAGGAGCCGATCAAGAAGTCCAACTACTTCTAAGAGGCAGTCCCATTCTACTTCAAGACAAAGAAAGAGATCGCGTCGAAGCTCATCCTCTTCTTCAAAGTCATCTGGCGCCTACTTTGATGGACCCTCTTCTAGTAACGAAGAGTCACACCCTTCTCATGGAAGACCTCATTATCGTCAAAGGCGTCGACATTCTTCACCCTCGTCTCCATCTTCATCCCCATCAAGCACTTCATCATCTTCAACCTCAAGATCTGGGCATGGACGAAGGCATAAGAAGAAGAAGAAGAAGACTAAGTCACTATCTCAACTTGAAAAGAAGATCAAGTTCAGTATGTATGATGGTTCTCGAAATCCTGATCTTCTTCTGAAGTTTATTCGTCAATTTCAAATTTTGTATGGTCGTGACAAGTATAAAGAAAAAGAAAAGATTAAGTTTGCAGCTTTACATTTAACCGACTTAGCCCATACTTGGTAGACGGGATTGGAATATGATCATGCTGCCCCAAAATCATGGTGGTCCTTTGTTCGCATGATACAAAGCCAATTTCTTCCTGTTCATTTCAAAAGAGATGTAAAAATGGAATGGGAATCGGCTTTGGCAAAGGAAAAATGAGTCACTTGGTGACTATACCAAGAGATTTTGGAAGCTACTTTTGAAGGTCCAACATTTCAATAAGATCAGCAGTTCGGAAAAGCTTAGGAAGTTTCAAGGAGGTTTGCATTTTAAACTTCGTACTGCTCTTAATCATTATCATTGTTCTAGTCTCAGGGAACTCATTGACCATGCTGAGACATGGAAAATGGAGCACAATGGCAACAAATCATTCCAAAAGAATGATAAGAAGAGAGTAGCTGATGATGAGGATTATTCAGCCCCAAATGAAGGACAAAAACAGCGGCAAAAGCAGCCATCAAATCAAAAGAAGATGAAGCCCTATGCACCTCCTAATGCTCCTCAATTTCGCTCCAATCTATACCCACAAGCAAAGCAACTTTCCGAAGAAGAAAAGCAACACTTCATGAAAGAAGGGAAGTACTTTAAATGTGGACAAACAAGCCACATAGCGAAGCAATGTCCAAACAAGGGACAAAGCAAGGTTTGTGACAACAAGCCCAAGTCGCCAGTGAAAATCAATGCTATCAGTGATGTAGTTGCAAACACAACTCACACTCCAGAGACGCGCAAATTATTAAAAGCTTGGGGACAGTTGCAAGGTAAGCAAGCACTATTCTTGATAGATCTTGGGGCGAATGAAAATATCATTTCCTTGCAATTAGCTAAAGAGCTTGGATTAAAGAATGAAGAGATGGACACTCCGGCAGAAGTTCGCCAAGCTTTAAATGCTGATGAAGGTGGCACAGTGAAGACTGTGATACCCTACATTGGCAAGCTCAAGTTTCAAATTCAAGGCTACAGTGACGAAGATACCTTCTGTATCGGAGACCTTGATGGTTGCGATGTGATTCTTGGCATGCCCTGGAATCATAGAGTAGATTCAACCATCTTCTCTCAGAAAAAGAAAGTAGAACTCACCAACAACGGCAAGAAGTACGAGATTCAAGCTAGAGTTTCTGGAGACACCATACCTATGGTAAGCCATATGCAAGTCTCTAGAGCAATGAAGGATTGTGTTCAATGTTGTTTGCTTTATATCACTGATGTAAAAGATAATATGAATGCTGAAAACCAAGAGCGACTTCAGCTCTTGGAAAAGTATAAAGATTGTTTTTCGGAAGATCTTCCTTATCAGCTTCCCCCAGAAAGGCCAGAAGACCATCATATTGATATTATCCCGGGCAATTCTCCTCCTAATATAGCACCATACCGTGTGAGCCGTCCTCAACAAGAAGAAATCAGAAAGCAAGTCAAAGACCTACTCAACCGTGGGCTAATTAGGCCAAGTAGCTCACCATTTTGTTCACCGGTTCTTCTTGTTCAAAAGAAAGATGGCACATTTAGGATGTGCATTGATTATCGAGCCCTCAACAAACTCACTGTGAAGAATCGGTTTCCTATTCCCAGAATTGACGACATTTTGGATCGTCTAGGAGGCTCAAAGATTTTCAGCCACATTGATCTAAAGAGTGGTTATCATCAAATTAGGGTAATACCACAAGATGTACACAAAGCTGCTTTCCGCACTTCATACGGTCTTTATGAATTCTTGGTGGTTCCTTTCGGATTAACCAATGTACCAGCCACCTTTAATCGAATGATCGAGCGCATCTTTAGAGAGCATCGACAATATGTCGGTACTTTCTTTGATGATATTCTTGTCTTTAGCAAGAATGAAGAGGAGCATCATCAACACTTGGAAATTGTTCTACAATTACTTCAACAAAATCAACTCTTGGTAAATGGTAAAAAGAGTGAATTTTTCATGCATAAAATAACTTACCTTGGGCATGTCATCTCTTCTGAAGGGATTCAGATGGATCCTGAAAAGATCAGGATAATCCAAGAATGGCCTCATCTTCATGATGTACATGAGGTGCGATCGTTTCTTGGCTTATGCTCTTATTACCGCCGCTTCATCAAGCATTTTGCACATATGGCTTCTCCACTTCATGACCTTACAAAGAAGAAGATCTCTTTCCAATGGAAGAAAAAAGAGAAGGCAGCCTTCACAAGGCTGAAAACAGCTCTTACTTCTGGACCTGTTCTTATCATTCCAGATCTGGTAAAACCATTTATGGTGGAAGCAGATGCTTGCGGTGATTGTATTGGTGCAGTGCTAAATCAAGAAGGCCATGCCGTAGCCCCTTTGAAAGCCGCCGTCTAAATGATGTGGAGAAAAGATATGACATTTATAAAAAGGAGCTCTTAGCAGTAGTTCATGCTTTAAAGATATGGAAACATTATCTTTTAGGCAATGAATTCCTTATTAAAACTGATCATCAAAGCTTGAAGTATTTCAAGACTCAAAAGCATTTGCAGGAGAAACATGCAAGATAGGAAAATTTCTTGTCTATGTTTCATTTTCAAATTATGTACACTCCAGGGAAACAAAATGTAGTTGCTGATGCACTTTCTAGAGTGCCTCGCATTGCAACTATTACAGTGGCTCATCATGAAGATTTTCAAACGATGAAGAATACTTATGATGAAGATACTGATTTTGCAGCAATTTGGTCAAATTTATAGCAAGGAGGTTCTCATCCAGATTATTCCCTCAAAGACGGTTACCTTCTCATGAACAATCGTCTTTGTGTCACTCTTCCTGTTCGACAAAAGGTGCTTAAAGAAAGTCATGAACCCCCTTATGCAGGGCATAGAGGGAGGGCAGCCACTCTAAGTGCAATTGAGCGCTACTTTTATTAGCCAACATTACGAAGAGATACACATAACTTCATTGAGGCTTGTCTAGTATGCCAAAAATCCAAATATGATAGGCAGAAGATTCCAGGATTGTTGCAACCTCTTCCAGTGCCCAAAGATCCATGGGAATCTATCACAATGGATTTCATCTCAGGTATTCCAAGAACACCTCAAGGTCATGATATGATTTGGGTCATAACTGATAGATTCAGCAAACAATCACATTTTATTCCATGTCATAAAACATTGAAATCTGCACAAACTGCAAGACTTTTCATTCAACATATCTTCAGATTATATGGTATGCCTTCTGAGATCATTTCAGATAGAGACTCCAAATTCACAAGTAACTTTTGGCGTGCTTTATTTGAGAATTTGGGAACCACTTTAAAGTTCTTCTCAGCTTTTCATCCTCAAACTGACGGCCAAACAGAGGTGACGAATCTCACTCTTTTGGATATGTTGAAAGCTTATGTTAGTGAACATAAGTCACAATGGGAGAAATATCTTCCATTATTGGAGTTTGCTTACAACAATACAGTGCACTCATCCACAGGGAAAGCTCCAAATGAAATAGTACAGGGTAAAGTGATTCCTCCTCCAATTATTCGCACTAAAGATAAGATTTTTTGCTACTGATGAGTTTGCTTCAGATTTAAAAACCGCAATGGATCAAGTTCGAGCCACTATCAAAGTTGCCCAAGAGCGACAAAAGAAGCAAGCAGATAAACGAAGAAGACCTTTGGCTTTTGAAAAAGGTCAATATGTCTTGCTAAAGTTTGATAAAAGCAGGCTCAAATAAGGTTCTGGTCAAAATTCATCTTTTCCAAAGCTCTCCAGTAGATACTTTGGACCCTTCGAAGTGATTGAGAAAATAAATGAAGTTTCTTATCAACTTGAGTTTCCTACTCATTGGAAAATACACAATGCTTTTCATGTAAGTTTGCTAAAACCTTACATAGGACCAGAACCAAAGGAACCCATTACTGAAGATCCCCCAGAAGTTGAAGAAACAGAGCAACTCTTGGAACCTGAAAAGATTTTGTTTCTCAAGGATCGAACCACGAGAAGTGGCCTTGTGATACGAAAATTCTTACTAAAATTCAAGAATCTACCCACAACAGATGCACAGTGGGTACACGAAAAATTCATGAAGGATTACCCAAACATTCTTCAGCCATATCAAGAAGCTTTTCAGCTGAGGACAGCTGAATAAAAGCCAGAGGGCTGTCACAACTCTATAGAAACAGAATTTGTATCCTTTTTCATTAATTTGTCTATATAATGATTTATTAAATTTATTTTCTTTGCACTAATTAGATATAAAGAAAAGTGCATTGTAGCTGGCCACTGATGAGTGGTCACAGGTTATGGTGGACCCACGCGGTGGGTTAGAGAAAAGATAGTTCACACTTCCACCTATATGGCCCGATTGGGCGCCTGTGACTAGAACTCACGCATATCAGGGTTAGACTCGCACACAGAAAGGATTTATGCCTTGAAGTGTGTGCTAGATCCACCAAAACAAACAGTTACAATCAAGAAGATGGCATGATCATGAAATGCTTGTATAATGTGCATGTGTGGGTTGAAAGCTTGAAATGCACATTTCTTTACATAGGAAAGTCACATGAAGATTTGGATACCATTTTTGCGATGTACACGGAAAAAGCTTTCATATGACACCCATATTGGGGGGGTCCCTAAATTTTAGGAGCCTCGAATTAGCCTAAAAATGCTAGTCCTAAAAAATAGGGATGTCATTCTAAAAATAGTAAGTTCTGTACTCTAACTGTGCTTACTAAATTTGGTTGTTTCTATTCTTGACAGTATTCAACCCAAAAAGGAAGGCCATAGAGAAGAGACAAGTGTCAAGACACTTGTCACACAAGTTTCCAAGTGTCCCACCACTTGTCACATCTCATGACATGTGGCTGGACACTTGTCTTGTGCTACTCCACTTTCCCCTTTTGTACTAGCTCTTCCCCCTCCTATAAATAAGAGCTCGTTTTTTTTCATTCATCATCATTTTTCTTTGCTGTAAACTCATGTACAGCACCCACAGATAGCCAGAAACTGGCCCCATCCATCCCCATCATCATCCCCCACTTCTCCATTATCAAATTCCTCTATATTCCCTCTTCTATCACTGCTGTTTTACAGGACAGCAAGCCTGTAAATTCATTACAGCACCTCCTTTTCAAGCTCTTTCTTCCATTTTAGCAACAAGAAGCAAGCCCTATCCATGTACTACTGTTCAACGATGGAGAAGGCTGATTTTCCCTTTTTCTTCTCTCATACTGTAAAGAAATCAGTTCTTATCATTGCAATAGATAATGCATGTGTGTTTGTACATCTTTGCATGATCTTGTGAGAGTAAGAATTACTTCTTCTCACTCTCAGGTTGATTGTAACTGAGCTCTTCCCTAAGGGACTTGGGTTGAGCAGAAATACATTCCTTCGGGGGGGGATTGCCCATCTTCAACCCTCAATCTTGTCTCCATTACTTTTACATTTTCATGGCTGTAATTTTGTGAGTAATTTTCATTTTCAGCTTTAAGTATTCATTCTCTTTTATATTAAATCTCGAAAACAAGCGAATATCATAATTGTTAAGCATACTACGTTGTTCGGGGCGTTTACAGCGCACATGAATCTAGGTGTGTGCAGCCATTGAGTGAGCAGTGAGTGAGAGTGAAGAGTTGAGAGATAGGTGTGTACCAGTGTGGTACACACAAAGAATAAAAGAATCTATTTATACTTAGGGTACGATACACTTACACCCGCAAGGGTGTGTTCACATGTGTAAAGGAATATATACATGGGAGTAGCGTAAGGGCCTTTACACCCAACAGAAAGGATCTCAAGATGGTGCTTTGATGAGGAAAGAAAGATTCCATGCTCATCTTGTGTAGAACTGATGCATTACATTAGCCACTGTGGTAACATCTGAACCTGTAACAATTAGATTGCCAAATAGTGAAACAAAGAAGAGAATCAAGTTTCAACTGAACACAAATAAATATGTAATCATTCAAATGTCATATCCTATTTGTGAGCTCTTGTTAGAGTGTGATGGAGACATTGGGGATTCTGACCGTGTTCTTCATGCAGTTAATATGTGCTGTCTTCCCTGCATTCCAGCCTGCATTTTGCTGGTTAACAGACCAGCATTTAATGAAGTGGGTCTATGTCCGATGGCCCAAAACAAAACGATGAAGCCAGAAGGAAAACAGTCCTAATCTGTGAGCACGAGTCCTTTTTTTTCACCTCCCAGCCTTGCCTAGTATGTTGCTGGCCAGACCAGCCGTCAAACCTTAGTGAGTCCTACTATTCTTGGACTCTCTTTATTTCTAGGCTCCCCTTAACCCCATTCGGGCGCCCAAGAGCCCGGACGGTCATCCTTGTGCGTGTTCCCCTAGATTTACCTTAATGTCACATTAAATGTCACTTTAATGTCACATTCAATATTTGTGACCTTAATGTTACATTAAATATCACTTTAATGTCACATTTCCTTCCCCTTAAGAATCGGTTTCGTCCTCGAAAACGATACTTGGAAGGTCTAACTGTAAATCGGGAAACCTTTTCTTTAAAGTACTTACTCGCTCCCATGTTGAGCTTTCTTCTGAACAATCTTTCCACTTAACCAAACATTCTTGTAGTATTCCTCGTTCGTCTATTACGAACATTTAATATCCTTTTTGGTTCATGTGGATTAGATTGGTCATTGAATAGCTCCTCAATGTCATCATTTAAGATTAGATTATCCAAATCACCCAGCTTCTTCCTTAATTTACTTACATGAAAAACTGGATGTATTTTACTACCAGCAGGTAGTTGGAGCTTGTAAGCCAATTCTCCCACCTTTTTAAGTATTATGAAAGGACCACAATACCTTGGTGAAAGCTTTGGACATTGTCCCTTTTTCATAGTTTTAGTCTGTTCAGGCACCTTAAGATAGACCAATTCTCCTTCTTCAAAGGAGATGTCTCTTCGGTGAGGATTTGTATATGCTCTAGCTCGATTTTGAGCTTTTTTAATACTTTCTTGAGCAAATTTTAACATACTATTCATATCCTCCAAAAAGTCTTTAGCTGCCTGAACCTTTTCCTTATGCAGTCCTACTACAAAAGGAGCTCTGGGCTGAAACCCATACATTAACATAAATGGACTATATCCAGTGGAAGAGTGCTTGGCACTGTTATATGCAAACTCTGCTATCGGTAGATACTCTTCCCAATTAGTTTGCCTTTTACTTACATATGCCCTAAGCATATCTTCAAGAATTTGGTTAACCCTTTCAGTTTGCCCATCTGTTTGCGGATGATCTACCGTACTCATGCTAAGTTTAGTATCCAATTTCCTAAATACCGCACGCCAAAATTGGCTATCAAATTTTCTATCCCGATCAGAAACTATATTTGCCGGAAGGCCATACAATCAGTATATGTTCTCTACGAACAATCTAGCCAATTCTGGTGTTTTAACATCAGTTGAAGTTGGAATGAACCTAGCCATTTTGGTTAACCTATCCACAATCACCCACATAGAGTCGTGCCCCCTCTGTGTTCTAGGTAAAGCAACAATAAAGTCCATGGAGATACTCTCCCATTTTCCCGAAGGAATTTCTAGTGGATGGAGAAGTCCTCCCATTTTCAATCTTTCAGCTTTATTAACCTGGCATTTATTACATTTGACCACATAGTCAAGGACGTCCTTATTCATTCCAGGCCAATAGAACTGCCTTTTAATAAGACTATAAGTCTTATTAACTCCTGGATGTTCCGCACTAGGGGTATCATAACACTCAAAGAGTATTTGGCGCCTTATTTCTGTATCTTTCGGGACACATACCCTATCCTTGTAGAGTAAATAACCATTATTAATGGTAAAATTCTTCCATTTAAATCCAGTTTGAGCAACCCCTGATGCTCCATTTCCTTGTTGAACATCGTCAGATATTCCTTCCTCAGTAGAAGCACTTTCATTTGGATCCCCATTTTTTATTGCTTCCCATATGTTGGAATATGCCGGATCAACGTGGCATTTCCCTTTTAAAGATTCAAGCAAGTTGGAAGTGAACTGAGTAAAACTCAATTCATTAATGATGGGCATTCTGCTGAGTGCATCAGCTACTATATTATACTTTCCTTTTCTATATCTTATCTCATAGTCGAACTCTTGAAGGAGTTCGGCCCATCTGGCTTTACGCCCGTGTAAATCCGGTTGATCATTAAGCCACTTAATGCTTTCATGATCCAATAAAATCAAAAGTTTGGCACCGTACAAATAGTGCCTCCATTTCTTCATTGCATGTACTATTGCATACAGCTCCCTCTCATAAACAAAATAATTCTGTTTTGCACGGTCTAATTTCTTGCTTTCAAAAGCAACTGGTCGACCTTCTTGTAATAAGACCGCCGCCTATCGCCTTATCATTGGCATCAGCTTCAACCACAAACGGTTTATTGGGATCCGCAATTAATAGTACTAGAGCTGTAGCAATAGCTACCTTAAGTTTTTGAAAACTTTCATTTTGGTCTGTTCCCCAATTAAAACTTTTTCCTTTCCCTTTAAGTTGGTCAGTCATTGGAACAACTATTTTGGCATAATCTCGAATGAATCTACGATAAAATCCAGATAAACCTAGGAAGATCTGCAGCTCTTACAGATTCCTTGGAGGTGGCCATTCAATAATTGCCCTTACTTTTTCTGGATCCATGTTGATTCCCTCTTTCAAGATAATATGCCCCAAATATTTGACCTCTTGTGCAAAGAATTCACATTTAGTTTTCTTCGCATAAAGGGAATGTGTTCTTAACAGTTGGAATACTAATTGTAAGTGTTCCAAATGTTCTTCTCTTGATTTACTAAAGATCAAGATATCATCCAAGAAGACTACTACAAAATGTCCTAGATAGGGCCGTAAAACACTATTCATGAGCTTCATAAAGGTAGCTGGTGCATTAGTGAGGCCAAAAGGCATCACCAAAAAATCATAATGCCCGTATCTAGTACGAAATGCTGTCTTGGGAACATCTTGTGCCTTAATTCTTACTTGGTGATAACCTGATCTTAAATCTATCTTTGTGAAGAATTTTGCCTCTTGTAATTGATCAAAAAGGTCTTCCATTCTGGGCATAGGAAATTTATTCTTCAGCGTTATTTTATTAAGTGCTCTATAGTCTACACAAAGTCGCATAGAACCATCTTTTTTCTTTATCAATAAAATTGGTGAAGCCCAAGGTGAATTATTGGGTTGAATAAACCCTTTATCAAGGTAATCCTTAATTTGTCTTTCAACTTCTTGATGCTGTGTTTCACTTAACCTATACGGTGGTTTAGAAATAGGGTGTGTATCCTTATTTATGTTAATTGGGTAATTTATATCACCCCTATCTAGTGGAAGGCCACTTGGTAAATCAGAAGGAAACACATCTTTAAAATCATCTAACAAACTACTTAATTCATTATTAACATTCAACTCACAAACATAAGAAAATTGTTGCTTTATATTACAGAAAGTAAAAGTGTTCTGTACAGGAAGAGACCATAACATATATACCTCACAAACTTCCTTCTTTATCAGCTTCTGAACTTCAGTAGAACACAGCAAAGGATTATCATATACTTCATGTTCACCTTGAATGACAAAAGTCTTACCATCCCTTTCAAATTCCAGTGTATTATGGTGATAACTACGTTTTAAGGATGGTTCCAATCCCCATAGCCACTCCCTCCCTAGAGCAATATCAGCTCTTTCCATGTTCATAATTTGGAAATCAAGTTTATCTTTATATCCTTGAATCTCAATTTCCAAATTGGATACCATTGTATCCCATATTTTATTGTCTTGGCCTTGCATCATACGAACAACATATTGATGGCCACTCCTTTGTTGGGGAAGTTTCAATTTTTTGACAAGTGCATAGTTTATAAAATTATGTGTGGCAGAGTCATCAATCATGACTCTAACCCTCTTTCCAGCTATCAATCCATGTACTCTAAGTAAATCATGTGGCCCAAAAGTAGGCTGCCACATAGAAGTTGACATACAACACTTATGTTGTACATCCATGTCCAAGACCTCTAAAGATTTGTACTTTTCATGCCCCTTTAATTCTAAGGTCTGCACTACATGGATTTGTTTTTCTTTTCCCTTGCCCTTGTCCTTATCTTTTCCTTTGTCTTCCCCCTTTTTCTTTTGAGGGCAATTCCAAGCAGCATGGTTAGGGGATAGGCAATTGAAGCACAACTTTTCTTTTTTGGCCTTATCAAAGTCATAAGGACTTAACTTTGGCCTCACATATGGTTTCTTTTCAAAAGGTTGTTTTTTACCCTTAAAGAATGGCATTTTCCTTTTAAATTTGCCCACAAATTTTGAGGTTTCCAATTCCTTAGACTTGGGCTCCGTATTAGTGAGACTAGTGAGTGTACCTGGACGCATACTATCTTCATAAATTAATGCAAATTTAATTGCCTCTTCCAGCGTCTTAGGTGAACTCCTTTTTACTTCCTTTTTACAGGCTTTATCTAGTCCCCTAATGAATCCTCTTGTTTTTTGGAATTCATCTATTCCTTCCAATTTGAGGATTATCTCATGATATTCCTCCAGATATGTCAGCAAGGGTCTTTCCTTTTGTCTGACATAATCCCAATCTTCCCAATTTCTTTCCATTTCATTTTCAGGAAGAAATTCTTTCAAAAAGACGGATTCAAATTGAGCCCAAGTTTCAGGTATTTTATTTGCCTCCTTTAAAGTTCGCCACCACTTATATGCTTTGGGCCCCAAAGTTAAACTAGCCTCCAATGCTTGGAGATGTGGTGGGGTATTCTTAAGTTTATGTAAATCTTCCCATTTTTGGAGGAAATTAAAGATTGTATCTTTATTTCTATCTTTTTCCTCCCCGTGAAATTGAGGTGGTTTCATATCCTTTAGAACTGGATTATCCCTCAATTTATGGTGGGGTTCCTTAGGATCTCGCATAGTCACATCTAAATCTTTCGATGAAGATGGGACATCCGAGGTTTCTATTTTATTTTTATCTCTTTCTAACAATAAAGTTAATTGAGATTTTATTTCAGTGAGTGTTTGGGTTAAAAATTCCATTTGAACCCCTTGAGCTTGCACACGAGCAATAAGATCATCAAATTGCTCTCGTGTAGCAAAAAATTCTTCCCACTGTTCTTCTTGATTTTAATGGCAGGCAGTTGTTGCTGGTTTGTGAATAAACCCGAAGAGTAAAGAACAAATTTTATCGCCCGAACAAAGTCGGTTACGCAGGAAATGGAGCTTCTTTGCAGAAACGACTAGTATTCAGCCCCCTTCTTTAATAATCACGCAGGCCATCAATGCCCCTTTCCTGAACTTGCTCTCTGCTGAGCTTGTACTTGTGATGTAAATGTAGTCGAGGTTGATAAGAAAAATTCCAAACGCGCAGTCGACTGATCAGACACGCATCAGAAAATAACTTTAGCTTCAGCCTGGGAAAAAGGAAAAGAATATGTGTTTCGTTTGTGTGTTCACGGAGGGGCATTCATGGACGGGCGTGAACCAGGATTCGGTGGCCCACGACTCAGCCTACGGCGTTCCGTGAAAAGGTAGCTTCCCCCTCAATAAGTTACGTGACGTAGATACACGTCACGTCAAACTTTACGTGACGTGTCGCCCAGCACCTTTGACCAGCGACTTCACGGATCCGTGACGGGTCGACGAAGGAAAACCCGTCGACTGAAATTTCCTGCGTGACATATGAAACCTGTCGACTGACCCGTCGACTGAATGGATAGCGGGACTACTGAAAATCCGTCGACTGCCTTTTTGTTGAAGAACTCCACAAATCCACACGACTAAACCTGTTAGCTCTAATACCAATGTCCGATGGCCCAAAACAAAACGATGAAGCCAGAAGGAAAACAGTCCTAATCTGTGAGCACGAGTCCTTTTTTTTCACCTCCCAGCCTTGCCTAATATGTTGCTGGCCAGACCATCGTGATCCGATTGCCAGCCGTCAAACCTTGGTGAGTCCTACTATTCTTGGACTCTCTTTATTTCTAGGCTCCCCTTAACCCCGTTCGGGCGCCCAAGAGCCCGGACGGTCATCCTCGTGCGTGTTCCCCTAGATTTACCTTAATGTCACATTAAATGTCACTTTAATGTCACATTCAATATTTGTGACCTTAATGTTACATTAAATATCACTTTAATGTCACATTAATGTCACAGTCTATTTCTGCATATCTGCCCAATTTGGGTACCAGTCGTCCAGATTTAGATGCTTTCACCTTACATATAGGCTGCTGTCCTTTGTGCCTCCTATCATCGTCATCATTGCCCTTGCCCTCTTCATCTTTCTCATTGTCTTCTCATCATTGCCAGCTTCCTCCCTCTCCCACTCCAGTCTGATGCCCTCACTAACATCATGTGCATTCCACACATAAAGGGTTTTCATTGCATGCAATCCTTCTAAAATGTCTTCCCAAGATCCAACCTACCATTTGAGACATGGCACAAGCTATATGCATGGCAACGAACATAAACAGAATGGACATCAGACTCACCTCCCAGCCATAGAACCAAATGGGCTTGCTTCCCTTGTTGGGAGCTAGGAGCACAATGGGTCACAACCATGTCTAAAGAGTTGATGTCTCATACCACAAGCCCACATTGTCCCATTGAATGGACACGTCAGCCTATAGGCCAAGAGTCCAAGACACAATTATACGCATGAATGGGCCTTGAGTCCTATAAGTAAGACTTGGCTGCACTATCATAAAGTGCCACTAGTGCATTTGGATGACGTTGTTTATGAGCACTGTGACCAGTACTGCTTGCACCCATCCAGATCATAGAAATGGGAAACGCCTCGAAACGCCCCTTGGGAGGAGCTGAAATGCTGAAACATAGAGAGTTGGGTTCAAAATGTGTTTCCCTGGCTCAAACATTTCCCCTCCAGGGAAATTTCAAATGACTGCCACGTGGCGTTTCACCTTAGGAAACATTTCGGGCTGACACGTTTCCCCACATAGCCGAAACGTTTTTGGTTAATCAGCTTGTTTTTCAAAATATGATAGTGATTGTTATTTATGTCTTGTTACAAATGTTTCATCCAAATGTTTTCTTTTAATGTCTCGCTTTTGAATGTCCTAACAATTTCTTTTAATGTCTTGCTTTTGTTTGTTTTAATCGTGTTGTCCAAACATTTTTAATAATAAATGTTTTAATTAAGTTTCTTTTTAAACTATGTTTTGTTTTAATCGTGACGCCCAATTTCCAAACGTTTTTTATAGTAAATGTTTTAATGTTTGGTATTTAATCTTGAAAGTTATTAATAATAAAGTTAAAATGTTTAATAGTCAACGTTTTTATGTTTTGTTTGAAACGGGGCTGTGTGGCACGACCCAGCTCTAGATGTATTCAAAGATATTTTGATTAGTTTATTTCTTTCAGGAATCCGGATTCTGTAGTGATAGTTATACACCAGAGTCCAAGGCCCAGGCTTTGTAACAGAATCCAGATCCTCTCTCTCTCTCTCTCACACACACACACACACACCTTGCCTCCCCCTCTATACCACAGCCTAGACTCCACTTGTCAACAAATTTCTGTTATTAGCATCTCTCTCTCTCTCTCTCTCTCTCTCTCTCTCTCTCTCTCTCTCGTAAAAGGTAATCATATTAATTACGAAAAAAAGGTACAAGTTTACAACAAGATACACGATGGCTCTAAGCCAACATGTGTAAACTGTCAGTACAAAACCAGGAAAGAGTTACAAAAATCATGGCAAAGACGCAAAGGAAATTGCCATATGCCAGGGAAGTAAGTCTTCCCGAGGGAGCAAGTCAGAGTGCCGAATGAGATCTATCTGCCAAAGCAAGAGGCCTTTAAGCCTGGCAATGTGACCCGGAACATTAGAGGCCAAATCAAAAAGAAAGGCATTCCGAGTGGTCCAATTGTGCCAGCATCCCCAGTATCTAAGAAAGTGGAACAAGATCTTTATATGCAATTGAGCCGGTGTGGGGTATTTTGGGCATACAAAAACCCAATCGAAAGGGCTTAGTGAGAAACTAACCACAGCTCGCCAAACCGTTGACAAAAGCGACCAGATCTTCTTTGCGAGAGGGCAAGAAATAAATCGATGACGGGCCGATTCCACAGTAGTGGTGCAGAAGAAACAATTGCCGTTAGAGATTCGATGCTTGGAAAGGGCCGAGGCAAGAGGAAGACCACCAATCATTACCCTCCAAAGAAGACCTTGCATTTGAAAGGTGTCTTGTTCAACCAGCCCTCCATCAGAGTTGCCTTCCACCATGATTGAGATTTCCGCAACCCCCATACAGTATTAGCTTTAGTAACCAGCTATTGATGATCTTTAATCAGAAGATGGTACACTTGGTTAGCTGAGGCCTTTTTCAAATTCAACCGACCTGCAAAAACCCAATCGAAAGGGCTTAGTGAGAAACCAACCACAGCTCGCCAAACCGCTGACAAAAGCGACCAGATCTTCTTTGCGAGAGGGCAAGAAATAAATCGATGACGGGCCGATTCCACAGTAGTGGTGCAGAAGAAACAATTGCCGTTAGAGATTCAACGCTTGGAAAGGGCCGAGGCAAGAGGAAGACCACCAATCATTACCCTCCAAAGAAAGACCTTGCATTTGAAAGGTGTCTTGTTCAACCAGCCCTCCATCACAGTTGCCTTCCACCATGACTGAGATTTCCGCAACCCCCATACAATATTAGCTTTAGCAACCAGCCATTGATGATCTTTAATCAGAAGATGGTACACCTGGTTAGCTGAGGCATTTTCCGAATTCAACCGACCTGCAAGGACCCAGTCCTACCAAGGACGATCCACAGCAAGGGCAGGAAAGGGTTGCGTGCTCTGGAGCACTAACAAAAATTGTTCCCACAAATCACAGTATCCACGAGGAATTTTGAAAAGCCTCCTGGCCGTACAAAACGATATGAAGACATTACGATTGGCAAGGGCGGCATCTGCAACTGTAGTCAAACCCAAACGGGCCATACAGTTTAATTTTGGTCTGAGCTCATGTTTGCCGTCCCATGAAAGTAATCTCGAGGCTGCTAACAATTCCAGTTGAAAAGAGTTAGTATGTAAGCGTTCCTCTGCTGGATGCCAACGCGCCTTCTAGAGAACCAATTGCCAAGAGCCAACCAAATGAACAAGCAGGGATGAGGAAGGACTCGAAAACCGAGAGTCTGCATTAAGAACATGCCACCAGGAGCTTCAAATTTGTGTATTACCATGCAGAAGCCCGCAGTCCTCAAAAAAATAACGGGCTATAACGGCCCACGGGTGATGCTCCACACACATGGCACGAAAAGGAGACCAACGAAGTGCCAGCATATGAGTTTCGGCATCCAAAATAGCCCCACCGCCCAAGCGTTTGGGGGTACATGTATGTGACTACGAAATCCACGAAATACCTGCATGCAGTGAATCCTTCTTTCATAACATGAAACGAATGGACCGAGTGAGAGCATTCAAAGTAGTAGGAGTCCAAGGCAGCAATGGTAAGAAACATGTGAGCATGGGCAGCATAATTGTCTAAGCCACTTTGAGGCGAACATGGAAGGGCCAAGCTTGCTACTTCCAATATAGAAACTTAGCTGCTAGTTTCTGTGAAATCCACTATAGTAGTTGTTTTGGCCGAACATCAACACCCAACGGGTACCCAAGATGCTTGACAATGGAACCACGGAGAACCACCTGTCCCTGCCAGCCCAATGACTGTAAATCGGACTCTGTGCAACTGAGAATGGCTGATTTGAAAGCATTGATACGAAGACCAGAAGCATGGCCAAAGAGCGTCCAAACATCTAATGCCTTGCGAATATTGTCCTTGTATGCACGCAAAATCATAAAGTTGTCATCAGCCAAAGATTGACTAATGAAGTGCTGACCAAAAGGAAGAGACAATCCGGTCAACTGAGTAAAAGCTGCCATGGAAGATAACATTGAAAGAACCGGATGAGTCGCCAGGGCAAAGAAGAGAGGACTCAAAGGGCAACCCTATCTCACAGAGCGTGCAAGGACAAAGGGCTCTGTAACACCACCATTTAGCATTACTTGCGAAGAAGCCGCACCACTAATGGTGTAGATCAAGCGGGACATCCGAGTACCAAAGCCCATAGTAGACATAAGTTCTGCAATGAAAGACCAGTCTAAATAGTCAAAAGCCTTTTCCAGATCCAATTGAATCAAGACCACTTCCTGACTAGAGTGCCTTGCATAGTCAATAGCCATCTGCACATTTAAGATATTATGCAGAATATTGCGACCCTTAATGAAACCATATTGAAGAGGATGCACAATGGCCGGAAGATGCTTGTGGAGCCAATTCGCCAGCACTTTGAAAAAGATTTTATACATCGAACCCATCAAAGAAATTGGTCTCCAATGTTGCAACATCGACGGCGAAGAAACCTTTGGAAGCAGTTTGATAAGACCTTCTTTCCAAGAGGAAGGCATGGACCGTGTTTCCCAAACCTGCTGAAACATAGCCGTCAATGGCTTCACCAGTTGGGTAGCAGAACTCTCAAAGAATTCATTGGTGAGACCATCCCAACCAGGACTTTTATCCTTAGGTAGGCGTAACAAAACCTCCATAACCTCCTCCTCATAAATATCTGTCTCCAAAGCAGTTTGCATATCAAGTGGAACTTGATGTTGGACCAGATCATAGAAGACTGAACGTGCATGCGTAACCTGGTCAGAAGGTGACTGAGAAGAACCAAGAAGATCTAGAAAATAATTCCGGCACATATTGACAATAGTTTGAGGGTCAGTGACCATTTGACCTTCTGAATTCTGGAGTCTAGTCATATTTTCTCGAGCAGGAGAGGCATGCAGAGCGCGAAAGAACTTATGAGTTTGACAAGCACTATCTTGCAAATTCTCAGTCAAATTTTGCAATTTGGCCTGCTGATAAGATTTCAACTGAAACTCTTTGATAAGATCAGCCAAACGCATCGGCAGTGACAGCAAAAACTCATCATCTGGAGTGTCCACCAGCAAAGAACGAACCAAAGCCAGTAAGTCCTCCGCTGCGTGTCGGCGCCGCTGACAAAGAGAGGCATGGTGAATCCCATACTGCCGAGCAACCCGCTACACATTTGAGAGCAATCGTTCAAAGGAAGCAGTGCCCTCAGTGGCGAAGTCCAATAAAAATCTATCCACCAATTGCTGCATATAGCCCCGAAAGATTGAGTGCTTCAAATGCGACGAGTTGAAATGTAAAGGGAGTCTATCCAGCAATTGCTTAAAAGGTGCAATGGATTGTGCAAGCATCTCAAGCTGGAGAGGGAAATGGTCCGACAAGGCATATTGCTGCAAGACTGCCATTTCCAGCATCCCAAGAAGAAAATCATCATCCTGCATAATGTAAATTCGGTCCAACCGCGACCACGTAGTTGCATACTGCGCCGAATGGAAAGTAAACCCTGTAGAAGAAGGGTGTAGCCAAGACCATAGATCTTGCTTAAGTACGGCAAGCGCAAGCGCATTCCACACCCGACTTTCCGGCGCGTCCATCACCGAATATTCTAAAGTGGACTGTGAAGAATCAACACACATATTAAAATCCCCCATCAAAAAACCCCGTCTGCCAAGTGACAAGGAGGTCTTCAAAAAATGCCAAAGATCCCAGCAGGATAAAGGGTCATTCGGAGTATAGAGGCCCAGCAACCATAAGATCTCTCCTTCAAATAAAACTTCAACTACCACAAAGCGGCCATGTACATTTTTAATAAGAACAGGCTGATATTTCTCATGTACAATCATAAGCACACCAAAATAATGCCCTGCGTGTGTCCCTGCATAAAACAAGCGAAACCCATGGCAATCCACAACTTTTCTTGCTTCACCATGACTCGTGCTCAACCGCACACAAGACATCCCACTGATTCTCATGCAATACGGTCCACATGGCATGTTGCTTATGGTGAGAACAAATGCCGCGCACATTCCACATGGCTATCTTCATGTGCATTTAAAAAGAAAATCACGAGCGAGGCACCGCTTGCCTCGATTTAACCTTTTCTGCTAGAATGTCAAGGATACCCTCATCCAAAAAATCAGCTAACACGGCAAAAGAGTTCTGACGGCCAGCTTTGGAGGTAGACGGAATATCCACTGTCTTGGGGATGGAACGGGGATAACAACGACGCATGGTGTAATCACATTCCCTCTAGTATCAAATCCAACTTAGCAGGTGGGCCCTTGGGACCGTCTGTATATGCTTTCCTAGTAGATTGATTACGAGGAGCACAAGAAACCATAATACGCACAGCGTACTCTGAGGATAACATTTCTTTCCTACGCATATAGGTGCGCATGGAATCTTGTGAAACATTAGGCCCAATATCCGCCAAGCCAGTATCAAACTTTTTACCTTTCTTTGGACGTGCCTCTACCCAATCATTGCCATAGGAATCCAATCCCGAAATAGGTTGTTTACCTTTATCCAAAACTTTAGGTGGCTGGGTTGCATCCTGTGATGGAGCATCAAGCACCATATCTTCCATAGGTAGCACAACATGCTCCTCATCTGAAGATGGTTGCTTCTCGGGGCATTCGGCCATAAAATGCCCCAATTTTCCACACGAAAAGCAGTGACCTGCAAAGTTGCCCCATTTCAAACGAAAGTGCAAAGGATGCATGCCAGAGCAATTAATCCAAAGCCATGCAGGCCTTTTCCTAGCAGTGTCCCATAACATACACAAACGATTACAATTCATGACCCTTAGGCTCGGGGGGACCAGAACAGTTTCTACAACGGCCATGGCATCCTTTAACAAAGGCCAATAGATAGCTGGGCAATTTTCCACTTCAACCCACACTGGGCATTCACGTTGAAGCAGGCGCTGAAAGTCTGCCATAGGGCGCCATGGCACAACATGGACCAAACGGCGATCAAAGAACAATGGCAATTTAGAGAGGAGATCAGCCCGATGCTTCTCCGATTTCAGCAGCATCTCATAGAAGCCTCGGGGCCCAACAAAAATCTCCTCAACACACTCCCCTTGTAGTAAATGGTGCAGCCACTGGCGAATATGGGAAAGCACCGGGATCCTGCCAGTGAAGAAGAGTATAACAGCACGGTCATAAAACACCGAAAAAGAGCGCAAGACATTTTTTGGGTCCTCCGTGGCTTCCAGAACATCTTCAGATCCAGAGTCCGAAAAAGCTTCATGATTATGTTGGACATAATCGCCCAGCAGAGTGTTGGCAAACTCCAGCAAATGCTCCCAGTCAATATCCTGTGAATCCACAGAATCAGAGGCAACCTGCGCATAAGAGCGGTCCTGATGACCCATTGTCTCTTCTAAAGCACGCTTGGAGCATTTGCCCGCAAGCTGAAAGTCAAGACCAGGAGGCATCTCCTCTGTGCAAGGAACCATATCCTCTGGTTCCTCTGCATCAGAATCCGGACCAAGGGCTGCCACCGTTTGGTCGAGAAAAGCCATATCCAGACCAGCCATACTTCTCTCCTCTCTCTCTCTCTCTCTCTCTCTCTCTCTCTCTCTCTCTCTCTCTCTCTCTCTCTCTCTCTCTCTCTCTCTGTGTGTGTGTGTGTGTGTGTGTGTGTGTGTGTGTGTGTGTGTGTGTGTGTGTGTGTGTGTCCAGATCCGTGGACACGCGAGTCAAGACGCTGCCTCTCTGACCACTGTCGGACTTAGGGTTTACAGCCACTGGGCGTCTCACTCACTCTCTCTCTCTCTCTTTTTCACCAAACAGCCGACAAAAGTAACCAGACTTTCTTTGCGACGGGGCAAGAAATAAATCGGTGGCGAGCGGATTCCATAGTAGTGGTGCAAAAGAAACAGGTGCCATTGGAGATTCGTCGCTTGGAAAGAGCCGAAGCAAGCGGAAGACCCCCAATCATCACTCTCCAAAGAAAGATTTTATATTTAAAGGGTGTCTTGTTCAACCAGCCCTGCATCACAGTTGCCCTCCACCAAGACCGGGATTTACGCAATCCCCATAAAGCATTTGCTTTAGTAACTAGCCATTGATGATCTTTAATCAGGAGATGATACACTTGGTTTGCAGAAGCTTTGCTCAAATTCAGCCGGCCTTGTAGGTCCCAATCCTGCCAGGGATGATCCGAAGCAAGAGCAGTGTCTGCTCTGGAGTACCGTCAAAAGCTGTTTCCATAAAGGCCTATATCCACGAGGGATCCTGAAAAGCCTCCTAGTTGTACGAAACGATATAAGCATATTGCGACTGGCAAGGGTGGCATTCGCAACCGAAGACAAGCCCAAACGTGCCATCCGGTTGAATTGTGGTCTAAGCTCATGTTTACCTTCCCACAAAAGTAAACGCGAGACTGCCAGTAATTCCAATTGAAAAGAGTTAGTTGCCAAGCGATCCTCCATTGGATGCCACTAAGCCTTTTGAAGGATGTGTTTCCAGGAACACACCAAATGAGTAAGCAACGATGAAGAAGAACTGGAGAACCGCGAATCAGCATTAAGAACATGCCACCAAGAACTCCGGATTTGGGTATTGCCATGCAGAAGCCCATGGCTCTCAAGGAAATAACGGGCTATAGCGACCCACGGATGATGATCCGAGCACATGGCGCGGAAAAGAGACCAACGAAGTGCCTACATGTGAGTTTGGGCATCTAAAATAGCTCCGCCACCCATGCGTTTGGGGGTGCACGCATG
This sequence comes from Lygodium microphyllum, assembly GCF_053477565.2. Classification (NCBI taxonomy): domain Eukaryota; kingdom Viridiplantae; phylum Streptophyta; class Polypodiopsida; order Schizaeales; family Lygodiaceae; genus Lygodium; species Lygodium microphyllum. Next base: position 32,403,881 of record NC_141161.1, on the reverse strand, counting down.
CGACCACGAGATCCAGGAAATATCTGCATGCAATGAGTCCTTCTTCCATAGCATGAAGCGAATAGACTGGGTAAGAGCATTCAGAGTCGTAGTAGTCCAGGGCAACAGCGGCAAGAAATATGTGAGCATCGGCAACATAATTGTCTGGGCTACTTTGAGGCGAACATGGAAGGGCCAGGCCTGAGACTTCCAATACATAAACTTAGCCACCATTTTCTGAGAGATCCACTGCAGAAGCTGCTTTGGGGGAACATCAACACCCAAAGGGTATCCAAGATGCCTGACAATGGAGCCACGAGGAACAACCAGACCCTGCCAGTCCAAGGACTGCAAATCCGACTCCGTGCAGCTTAGAATGGCTGATTTGAGCGCATTGATACAAAGGCCTGACGCCTGACCAAAGAGACCCCAAACATCCAATGCTTTTCGAAGGTTATCCTTGTCCGCACGCAAAATCATAAAGGTATCATCCGCCAGGGATTGGCTAATGAAGTGTTGTCCTGTAGGAAGCGACAGTCCGGCCAACTGAGAAGAGGTGGCCATATGTGATAACATGGAAAGAACTGGATGTGTCGCAAGGGCAAAGAATAAAGGGCTCAAAGGGCACCCCTGTCTGACAGAACGGGCAAGGACAAATGGCTCAGTAACACCTCCGTTCAGCATGACTCGCGAAGACGCCGCCGCACTAATGGTGTAGATTAGACGAGACATCCGAGTACCAAAGCCCATAGCAGACATAAGTTCAGCAACGAAAGACCAGTCCAGATAGTCAAACGCCTTTTCCAGGTCCAATTGAATCAGTACTACCTCCTGATTAGAATGCCTGGCATAATCAATGGCCAGTTGGGCATTCAGAACATTGTGTAGAATATTGCGGCCCTTAATGAAACCATACTGGAGAGAGTGCACAAGGGCAGGGAGATGCTTATGGAGCCGATTCGCCATTATTTTGGAAAAGATTTTGTACATTGAACCCATCAAAGAAATTGGGCGCCACTGTGTCAACTTAGATGGCGAAGGAACTTTTGGAAGCAGTTTAATAAGTCCTTGTTTCCATGAGGGAGGCATGATCCCCGTGTCCCACACCTGCTGAAACAAAGCCTGCAATGGTTTCGCCAGTTGGGAAGCGAAAGCTTCAAAGAACTCATTGGTGAGACCATCCCAACCCGGACTTTTATCTTTGGGCAAGTGTAACAAGACGTCCATAACCTCTGCCTCACCAATATCTGACTCCATAGTAGCTTGCATGTCCTGCGGAAGCTGATTGCGGACCAGGTCATAAAAAACCGAATGGGCCTGAGTAATTTGGGCTGAAGGTGGAGAAGCGGAACCGAGAAGGTCACGGAAATAATTCCTGCACATATGCACAATAGTCTGTGGATCCAGGATAAGGTGGTCTTCTGCATCCTCGAGTCTGGTCATATTCTCTCGAGCAGGAGAGGCATGGAGAGCTCGAAAGAACTTGTGGGTCTGACATGCACTATCTTGCAAAGTCTCTGTGAGATGTTGCAATTTGGCCTGCTGATACGATTTTAACTGGAATTCTTTAATAAGATCGGCCACCCGCATGGCCAGTGCAAGCAGAAATGCATCATCCGGAGTGTCCATCAGCAGGGAGCGAACCAAAACCAGCAGGTCCTACGCTGCCTGTCGATGGCGCCGACAAAGAGAGGCATGATAGATCCCATACTGGCGAGCAACCCGTTGCACATTAGAGAGCAATCTTTCAAAGGACGCAGTGCCCTGAGAGGAAAAGTCCAAGAAGAATCTGTCAAGCAATTGCTGCATATAGCCCTGGAAAATTGCATGCTTCAAGTATGAGGAGTTGAAACGCAAAGGGAGTCTCCCCAAAAATTACTTGAAAGGTGCAATAGGTTGTGCAAGCAACTCGAACTGCAGAGGGAAATGGTCCGACAAGGCATATTGCTGCAACACTTTTATTTCGAGCATCTCAGGCAGAAAATCATCATTGTGCATGATATATATACGGTCCAACCGCGACCATGTTGTTGCATACTGGGCCGAATGGAAAGTAAATCCTGTAGAAGATGGGTGTAACCAGGACCAGAGATCTTGCTTAAGAATAGCAAGAGCCAACTCCTGCCACATACGACTTTCCGGTGCATCCATTACCGAGTGCTCCGATGTGGACTGGGAAGAATCAACACACATATTGAAATCCCCCATGAAGAAGCCCCGTCTGCCAAGTGCCAAGGAAGTCTGAAAAGTCTGCCAAAGCTCCCGGCGAGATAACGAATCATTCGGAGCATAGAGGCCAAGTAACCATAAGATTTCTCCTTCGAATAAAATTTCAACCACCAAAAAGCGGCCATGAACATCATTTTTAATAAGAACAGGCTGATATTTGGCATGTACAATCATGAGCACACCCGAATAATGCTTGGCCTGTGTTCCTGCATAGAACAAACGAAAGCCATGGCAATCCACAACTTTTCCGGCGTCACCGTGACTCTTGTGCTCAACAGCGCACAGGGCATACCACTGATTCTCATACAATGCAGACCACATGGCATGTTGCTTGTGTCGAGAACAAATTCCTCGCACATTCCACGTGGCTATTTTCATGTGTATGCAAAACACAATCAGGTACGAGGCACAGCTTGCCTCGATTTGACTTTGTCGGCGAGAATGTCCAGGACTCCCTCATCCAAGAAATCCGCCAACACCGCAAAAGAGTTCCTTTTTCATAAATCTCTCTCTCTCTTTTTTTTTTTTCCGTAAAAATCTCTCTCTCTCTCTCTCTCTCTCTCTCTCTCTGTGCAGGTCCCACAGACCTGCCAAACCAGGAAACCGCCAGGCTGCAGGAACAGGACTGCAACGGGGCGCCTGTGCTGAACCGGACGGGCACGAGCAGGTGAACCCCTGACCAAGGGTGCGTGTGAAAGCGGTGGGCGGCCGCAGCGCTGCTCAGCCGGCGATTATCTGAAGGCACAGATCCAGGCGACTGTCAGGCAAGCAACGGCACGTACCCGTCAGTAGGTGCAGTAGGCGGAAGGTCCAGGCGACGGCGGGACACGGACGTCAGGGCTGACAACCTCCACGCAGGTCTGGGGGAAGATCGCCTGCAGCGCACAGGGGGTTCGTCATCAGGTCACAGGGGAAGCAGATCCGTCATCGCGTCGTCTCGACGAGCTCTCTTCTCTCTCTCTCTCTCTCTCTCTCTCTCTCTCTCTACCACAGAATGCAGCCACTTCCTAACAAACTTCAGTTATGAGCATCTCTCTCTCTCTCTCTCTCTCTCTCTCTCTCTCTCTCTCTCTCTCTATCTACCACACCATAGACTAACAATCCACTTCCCAACAAACTCCAATTATGAGCTGAACAGTGAAAACAGACCTAGGACTGCCAAACTTCAACTATGAGCTAAGAGCTTAAAACAGACCTACAACTACCACTAGCAACTCTCTCTCTCTCTCTCTCTCTCTCTCTCTTTCTACAACTGTCCACCTGCAGACCTCTCATTCTCTTTCTGTCTAATATATTTCAATCATAGAAAGAAAGTAATTATTATACCACACAGTCAATAATCAAATCTGTCATAAAGTTTTAAAAATAATGGAGTAAACGGTAACAATCAGGTCTAGAAACGTTATAAATATGCACTTCAGCTTTGCCCCATGCCATCCAAGGCTAGAGTATCCAAATCAACCATCAAGCTAAGCATCCAGACCTCTCTCTCTCTCTCTCTCTCTCTCTCTCTCTCTCTCTCATCCCAAAGCTTTCTCTTCCTCTCTAAATATGAATCCTGAAGCTGCTGAAGCCTTTCTCAATGAGACTAGCACGGAGAAGGAGAGAACCCAAGCCGAATATTGGTGGGATCAAGTGAAGATCTTACGCAAGTACAATAGTAAGATGTTGCTGAAGCCTTTCTCAATGAGACTAGCATGGAGAAGGAGAGAACCCAAGCCGAATATTGGTGGGATCAAGTGAAGATCTTATGCAAGTACAATAGTAAGAAATGTGATGTTAGGTGGTGGATGTGCCATTACTGTGGCATTGAAAAAGGTGGATCAGTAGAAAGGGTGAAATCCCATCTACTTGGTCTCAGTGGAACTAGGATCAAGTCTTGTGCCAAGATTTCTATGGAGGAGCATGTTCGAATGGACGAAGAGCACAAACTGTTTCAAGAAACAGGACTCCTCAAAATCCCTTTGCTATTCCAACATCAAGGCAACCCACTAGCGCAACCTCTGAACCTCATGCACGTGGAGGTAGAGGAGGCCAATCTTCTTTATCTAGTGGAGGTGGTTTAAATATACATGATATTGCAACATCTTCTCAACTAACCTCTCAAGGTAAACAAAATACTTTGTTTGCTTCTTGGCATCCCTAGCGTAAGGCACAAGTGGATGTAGCAGTAGCCCGATTTTTTTATTCTTGTGGGATTCCTTTCAATGTTGCATGATCTCCTTTCTTTAAGGAGATGGTCACAGAGATTGCTCAATTTGGGCCCACCTACGCACCATCCACATATGATGCCTTGCAGGAAAAGCTTCTTGAGGATGAGGTCTCGAGCATTAAAGAGACCATACAACCAATAAAGCAAAGGTGGAGCTCATATGGTGTATCATTGTTAGGTGATGGATGGACAAATGTGCGGAGTCATTCTTTGGAGGGAGTGCTTGCAGCTTGTCGCAGCAAAGTACTTTACATTTAAGTCCACAAAGTGTGGTCCACGACAAAAGATAGCTCCTGTCTTATGTGAGCTTTGGAGTGACACTATGGAATATATGGGACATAGAATGTTGTGCAATTTGTATTAGATGGAGAGGCTACCAATAGAGCAACAGGTGGCTTATTGGAGAGCAAGTATCCTACTATCACATGGAGTCCATGCATGGCACATTGTCTCAAAAATTTGTTGAAGGACATTGGTGCTTTGCCATGGGTAAAAATCATTATCACTACAGGTAAGAAAATTGTATCATCACTCTTCACCATTTCTCACTGGCATTATACAAGAAGTTTGCAAAGAAAGAGTTGTTAAAGTATGCAGAGACTTTTTAATGCTTTGTCGTTTGTGCAACATGCGATTGGCATTGAAGCAAACGGTGGCTAGTCCAGAATGGAAGGGTTCGCCTACTCGCATAGGCACAACTGTGCTATACCACCATCATCCAAGAGGATTATTGTCCGGAGGTGAAACATTTACTTTTTTTGTGCTTGCCCGTTGTGAAGTTGTTGCGTCATGTGGATAGTGATGTTCCCTATATTGGGAAGATTTAAGAGGCAACGGATCGGATGATAGAAAACATCCAATTCATTGAGATAGATAATGCTAGATTACAAGAGATTGAAGAACTCGTGCTAAGTAGGTGGAATCAATATTACTTTCCATTACATTGTGCAGCTTATGCATTGGATCCTGAGTTCCAACACAAGGGAAAAGTTATTCAAGCAAATGCAGAGGCGGTGCAAGGTTGGAATTCAACTCTTCAAAAGTTGATTCCTACTCTAGAGGAATGTAGGTTGGTGAAAGATCAACTTGCAAACTTTCGTAATGAGGGAATTTTTGGGTGGCCTAATGCTCAATGTGATAGGTAATCCCATCTACATTTTTAAAATCTTTATGCAGCCATTCTTTGGTATTATAATTTGAATCAATAAGGGATTCTTTTCTCAATGTTGTATTTGTCTTGCTGATTCCATATTGGTGCTGTGACTTGGTGGGAGGACTACGAAGCTGACTCACTTGAGCTTCAAAACTTGGCTATCAAGGAAAAGGAATCATTTAGGGCTTCAAAGAGCAAATGACCTCGTTTTTGTCAATGCAAGCCTACGTCCATTGACAAAAATGAAGTCAGAGTATTCTGGAGATGTGTATATAGGCTTTCATAAAAGTGAGTAGGATTTTGGGTCTGTGCGAGACGCTGGTGATGAGGAGTATGATGGCAAGGATCTGCCTACGGCAACTGAAGACTATGAAATGGATGAGGAAGAGGGAGATGGAGAGCAAGAGGGACTATGAGATGATAATTAGTTATCAATCACTTTCTTTTTGCATTATGCCCTTATTTAGAATTGTTTCTTCTTTGTAGTTAGCATATGAATTATGTTTCAAAATCCTTGTACGCATCAAGAAGCTCCTTTCAGCTTATGCCTTTTGTAGAACTCTTTCAAAACTTGGAAATTAGAAAGCTTTGATTGTGAGTATGAAACTTGTAATCTATATTGTGACTTCCAAGCACCTAGGCTCTAACCTCTCTCTCTTCATGAGTAAGTGTATATTAATGTTGGAATATTTATATTCGCCCTTCAGGCCAACCAAACAAAAAGGATACAAGTCTCACATTTTTACATTAGACCATCAGGTCAGCAATACACCTAAAAGTCTACTAGGACTCTAACACAAAAAATCACTTGAAAAGAACAGCTGGAGTGGAACGAACAATATTCAGCCAAGGAGCTGCAATGTCAGGAAGAACCAGATCAGCTGAGACCATAGAGGAGATCTGCCATAACAGTAAACCACGAATGCGGTCCATATGACCATGGATGCCCGATATCGAATAAAAAATGAAGGCATTCCAAGTGCGCCAAATATGCCAAAGGGTTGTCCATCTAAGGAAATGGAAAAGGCAAGAGTAATCTAAATGCAAAGGAGACAGGGAATTCATCTTTCCCATAACCCACGAACAAACTGATATTCGGTGCTGAGTTGTCATAGACCACACACGGGAAACAAAACTCCAAATTTGTCTAGCAACAGGGCAAGAGACAAAGAGATGAAGCACTGTTTCATCACATGTAGTACAGAACACGCAACGACCAGCAGAGATCTTGCAGGCACGTAACACATCGCCGGTTGGAAGACCCCCAATAAGTAACCTCCACATGAACACTTTACCTTGATACAAAATCTTCGACTTCCAGAGCTAGATGAATCTTTTCTACCACTTCTTTTTGCTATCCCATATATGCCATACTTTATTAGCCTTTTCCGTGACATAACCTCTCTCTCTCTCTCTTCTCTCTCTCTCTCTCTCTCTCTCTCTCTCTCTCTCTCTCAACAATGACATGGCGTTTCTGTTTCCATGTCCGTTTCCCTCAACTATGATCCAGATGTCCAAGGATGCAACACCTTTCGGATTATGTTCGCCCCTTCATTCTTCTTTGCATTCATTCCTCTTGTGCATGCATGCACACATACACGCAATGTGTGTGTGTGTGTGTGTGTGTGTGTGTGTGTGTGTGTGTGAATAAAAGTATTATTTTGTTAGCAAGGGAAGGTCTCTTTTTGCAGAGGAGAAAGCATTACTAGCATTACACGACCACTAAGCTGTTTTAATAAGTTTTACCATTTGAGCTGCCTAGGGCCGTTGTAGTTGATCTAGGAGGGGGCATTTTCATTAAGGACACGACAAACAAAATAAGATTAATAAGAAGGCGATTTCGCTTTCAACCTTCATGTGATCACTCACTGAATTTTTATTGGCCTCACATCTAGGCGACTCTCTCTTCCTTGTCCCTAAAGCAGCCCCTTGTGACTCATCGCCTTGTTTGTTTTGAAGGTGGCTAAAAACTCTCAGGCTTGGTATGTAGATATGTACTTTATAATTTATTCTAAACACCTTAGAGTTCTTGGCACTTATGGGTTATTTCAGTAATCAAAAGAAGGCAAATGGACAATGATTATAAATCTTTCCTTTGCCCGCTTTTGGTTGGTAGTCCTTGTTTTCTCCAAGCCCATTCTGCTCGTTTTTCTTTGGGAGAGTTGTCCTTGGTGGTGTCGCCAGGTGCCATATCCAGTGGGGCATGTCAGTGTGTGTGTTGGGGGGGGGGGGGGTGGGTGCGGAGGGGGTGTGGTGTGGTTGGTTCCTGTTTGCACAGATGGATAGCAGTTGCAGGAAAGCATAATAGGAACACTTTTCTAATAGAAGTATTGATGTCTGAGATGTACTTTGGACAGCAGGTGATGGCATCCCACTGACAGAAATACAGACATATAGAAAAGATACCAATGCTTTTGCAATTCATTCAGACGTACAAGTGGACCTTGGTATGGGTGCCACTTTGGTGCTAACCGGGGATATAAGTCTCTTCCCTTCTATGCAAGGATGTGCTGTCAAGCTCACAATGAGTATAGAGCTGAAGGGTGCACCTCTCCTAAGTAGGTGGTCTTCTCAAAGATCTTCAAATCAATTTATGTTTCATGATTTTGAGTTTGTGCTTGCTTGGTGTACAGCAAAGTCTTGAGCACTTCTGTTTGCATGTATCTGCCAGGGTCTTTTGAACAAAATGTGGATGAGCAAGTGAGGTCTGGTATTAAGAAATGGATGAGCATTGCCAGGAAATTTTGCAGAGCAAAAAAGAATGCATTTTCTGAGGAAGGAACTGAAGAAGAATTTTATGACACAGGTGAGGTTGGTCTGGATGTTGAGTCTTCAACAGAAGAAGAGATGGGAGGAAGTCCAGCCACTGATGCTATATCACATGGCCCAAGCTTGAGCCGTCCTAGCAGTGTACCCCAATTGCAGCATTGGCTGGGGGAGCAAATAAGGAGAAACTTCTGTATCTCCTTATGTAATCATGCTAAATTATCAAAGCTTGAGGCAGAAATTCTTCAGGTACGGTCCTATCTAGGTGGTTCCCAGTGGTTTATTCTGAGGGCTTGGACCTTCTACGGGCTAGGGGTCGTCACCGGTTTGGCCATAGGTGTTTTGTATTCTCGGGATCGGACCAAAAAGTAGCAGTACTTATTGCCACATGCATGATTCTGGCTTCTGTGTATTATGCGGCAACATGATTTCAATTTCTTATGTAATGTACAACACCTCTGCAGGGAGTTTTAGAAGTGGATGGTTTTGGCTCTGTATATCATATTGTGCATAGAACACATGATTTGAAATTGTCGTGTACAACATTCGTGCACATATTTGTACTCCCATTGAATTGTTGCTCATATTCATTAGTCACCGATATGGTGAGAAATTGTACGTACGAGTTCATGGTTAACATGACCGCATCAAAGCTCTGTGGGTTTCACCTTCTTTGTGTTCAGTGTTTACTAGTAAGTCTTACTTTTTGTTCTACTGCTTCCGAGGGTGAAGGAAATGTCTCAGGTTATCAACTAAAAACAACCTACGTGCTAGAAGGAAAGGATAATGCCTTTTGGCCATCTTCCAAATTGGACAACATCCCATTTCTTGTGTAGTGTATGAAGGATAATGACAAGATTGAAATCAAAAGCATGGGTTCCCTTGTGAAATTAGCCAATGCACATTCAAAGTAGAAAAACGTTTCATTGAAGAAATCAACATTTCAATGAAATTACCCTTCACATCTTGGAGCAAAACATGACGAGACCATAGATCCCCTAAGATTCTGCCATTCAAAAACAAGAAATGCCCTATCAACTTTTCTAGTGTTAAAGGCTTGTTACATTGAAATTGTGCTCAAGTGGGCATACCATTCCATTCGATGAAAAACTTCGAACCTCAACATTGCCACCTCTAAACACTAGAAGGGTCCCAAACCCATCGTGAATTTATTAGTCTAATTGTCACGAGCAAAAGGGAATGTAGCACGGTAGCTTCACCAAAATACGCCTTGAAACATGAAACAACACTTTCAACTTTGAACTTTGTTTGAAAAAAGTGTTGTATATAGCAAAAAGTAGGATTTCAAAACATTGCTTAGGGGCTATTTCATTGTGGCCTAGATTGTGTAAGTTTATTGCTCTTTAAACACACACCAAAACATTTGCAATTCGGGGTGATCTTAGTAACACTTCATTTGGGCAACACGAAGGGATGCGGTGATCTCAATAACACCTTTAGTTGGGGTATACAAAGGGGCACTTCATATGTGTCTTTTTAGTATGTGCTGAATACCATAGGGGTTTTCATGTTGTCTAGCTAATGGAAGCACATTATTATTGAATTATAGCACGTCTTTGTGGATGAGATGTGATATTCCTCTAGTGAATGAAGTTATTGCATTTGATATTTCTCAATGTCAAGTACTATATGATACACATTTTTTATATAGCAACGTATAGAAGGTGGGTGCATCTAAAACAAGCCTTTGAGTTCTAAAACTTAGTATCGGCTCTTTGATTTACAAAGATCAAAATCCTCCATCTATGCAAGGTTGGGTAGCTCAAATTTATTAGGGATTGAAGTTAATGCTCTCCTCTCATATCTCTTGTATATTGTTCTTTTTTATACATAGAGCAAGTACATGTATGAATTCATGACTACCAAGTCGATAAACGCTCTAAGGTTTTGCCCAAGAGGGCACCACTTGAATCCAAAGAAAAAAGGATTTTATTAAACCATGATAAATATTTTATATCTTAATCATCATTAAATTCCATGGATTTGTTTCTTTGGGGTTAGAAGATATTGATGAAAAAGAGTGTAATTGTGGCAATGAATAATGTAGAGTTTGTATCCTCTCCCCCTTAGAGAAATTGAGATGTCCTCGTCTCAACAAGAATGGGGAACATTCCTCCTAAAGATTGAACTCCTCTACCCAAGAAGCATGTGGAGACGTTGCATTCTCTCCCTTTTAGAGAAATTGAAATATCCTTATCTTGAGGAATGTCCCTTTTAAGGAATGCAAAACTCTATCTAGGAAGCATCTTCTTTTGGATAGTCCTTCCATCGAACCAAATGTTCATGTAGTATCATATTCCTAAGAGACTTCTCTTTGGCATCTAAGACCCTATTATATTGTATCTCTAAGACACCTTGAGCAAGCCTTACATAGGATGGGCTGATCTACTAAAAAATTATTAGACATTTGGAATGCTCCTTAATAGAGCACCCAAGTCAAATGTGTTTCATGATGGCCTTGATGCTTGGCCATAATATACGAATTTTAGCTTGTAAGCCCAACGCATACTTATTATCTTCCTCCCTTCAATGAGCTTGACACACTTTCATGGTTGCCATTGCATACTTGACTTATATGGGGAAAGTGGGGAGCAACAAGATAGCTCCCTATTCTAAGGCAGCAACAACCCTACTTTATGATTGGGTTGGGAACAATCATGAGAACTTGATTGGATGGAGAGCTAGAACTCTTTTGTAACATTGCTAGTCCTTCTCTACCATAGTTTAACATGTCATTTTTGCTAAGTAAAGACTTTTAATGGTGCTCGAGCTTTGATACTTTTGATCGATACCAACTGATGCTCTTTTCCTAGCTTTGCTTAAATGATGCAGCTTCTACGGGATCGATTCAGAATTATGACTCTAAGAAGTGGGAGAATTAAGACCCCTTTACCCTAATGAACCGTATGTACAATGGGTGGTACCAATGCTGAGTTCCATGCTCATTATGGATGAATATGGAGTGACATTAAACTATATGCCCCTATGTGAATTGTGAAACTAGAGTTGTAGCTTCATCATCCCTGAAAGAGAGGTCCAAAGTGGCACTGACGATACCTTAAATAGTTAGATGGATGAGTTACAATGTGAATGCTATCATAGAGACATGATGTCCAAAGGAGTTCTCATTAAAGCTTATGATATCAACACAATGAGGGTGAACTTGTAGCAACAAATAGGTGAGTATTGAAGTATATTAGAAGCCTTGAACACGATGGAAAGCCACTACAATATAGTTCTTATTTTATAAGAGATGAGGTGTACCAAAGTCAATGGTTGAAAAGAGGTGTATGGATTTGTGAGAGTACATAATAGAAGTGGAAATAATAAACACAAGGCATGATAGTTATTACAATGGAAATTGAACAAAAAGAGGGCAATAAACCTCGATAGAACTCATGAATGCTAAATCGAATCCATGATGAAAGCAAAGAATGAGTGCAATACTACTAGAGTAAGTAGCACTTTGATAACCAACCATGGTGTTTCATCTCCCTCTCATTAAGGATGCTTAGTAGTGGACTGTTGATTATGCATGAGGAGTGGAGTGCAATATATATAGCCTATAGAGAAATTGAGACTCGAGAGGATTAGACTGCTAGTTGCATATGGGCCTAAATGGATTGCCCAGCTATTTACTAAAGTACCTAAGGAAATGCACATAAATACAATGCCTAATACCCATGACATGCATAGAACTAACACTCTCTCTTAGATCACGGGTAATTTGTAAAATGATCTATAACTCACAAAGTAACTACCTAAGAAGATACCCTAAGTGTCCACCACGTCCCATAATGGAATACCCTAACATCATAGTACATTCAACAATGACAATAGATAGAAACATGCATACTCAAGCCTCCATAAAGCCTCTAGCTTCTTGTATACTCTTGATGATACCTCCTCTTGCTATTGAGGTATTAGTTCCCTTTCTTCATCTTGGCACCCCTCTCTTGGGCCTCTCTTCAACCATAAACGTTGTCAAATAGTCACTTCTAACTCAAGAAGGCACTCACCCCTATAACCTAAGAGCAAATCATGTTGACTTTGGAGCATGTCCTCCTTGTTAGTAATAGAGGTGCCATTAGAGAGAGAATCACAAAAAGAAACATAGAGCAAATTCATGTTGACCTTAAAGCATGCCCTCTTTTTTTAGTAATAGGGGTGCCAATGTAGAGACAACCAAAGATAGAAAAATGGAATGTCAAGAGAGATACTTGGGGCAATCAAGTGGTCAACAACACTAAACAAAAGACTAATTTCAATATCTTAAGAAGTCACAATTTCATCACATAAAAATCTATAGTAGTACCATGGATATTTTCATCAACAATCAAGAGAGTTAAGCTTTAACCCTAAATTGATAATGGAAGCACAAAATGCAACAGCTAAATTGTTGTATGTGTAAAATACAGATGGAAAGTGTCTTGGGAGTAATAAATGTCATCAATGTGGCCAAAAAGGCAACATAGAACATCAAATATCAAACATCATGAAGGACAACCAAATGTCAATTGGAATAGTCAAGCATCAACATAAATTGGGAAAATGTCAACACGTATAATACAATGTCAGGGTTTGCAACAAAACTACAGGGTTTGGGCTCATTTAGGTGAGAAGACAAGTATACATATTATTCTCAATTCTAAAACATATCCTATAAGAGAATAGGCCATCAAATTGTACATGAGTCAATTGACTTAAGTTCATGAATTCCTCTCTCATATGCTCTTCAAAGCCTCCACATTTTAACTTGGTGAGGAAAGCATGCTTTCGTTCATGCCACGTGCCAAAAGTTCAAGTTCCATGTCACTTATAGCATTGAAATGCCACACTTTTGAAAGTAGTAAGGAATATTGCTAGCTAGTGCTTGGGGTCCTTGCATTGTTGGCCACACATGCTACCATAAACTTTGATACATGAAGATCAAGGTCTTTGTTATACTCTCCCTTGAAAATCAGCTATGGGACTATACTAGCAAGATGATCATCCACATTTCTAGGATGTATCTAGCTAGGTAGAGAGCCTTGGTTTTGTTGAGTCACTAGGACTTTTGTAAAGAGTGTCACAAGGACTTCAAAGGATTCTCATCCTACCAATTTGTTTTCAACTCTCTCACATCCCTCTTGAGAAAATTTCAATGCTTGTCTCTTTATTGACTCATTCATCAGAAAGTTGATACCACCTAGCTTGTCAATACACTCAACAAAAGCAGAAAAGGGGCTTTTTTCTTTCCTTAGTCTTTCTGGAAGCTTCTCCTGCTAACATTGCTTCAATTTTTCTTCTTTTCACTCTCTAAATTCAACTGTTGTACTACTATAGAGGGGGAGGAAATTGGTTTGAAAGTTTTCAAAACTCATCCACCTTAGGATAGCCATTATGTTATCATTGTAATAGCCATTGTGTTATCATTGTAATAGTACTAACTTCTAATAATTTCAATAGTATAGCTTGTGAAGAAAAGGTTATCTACTAACTTTTAATGGGTTGCTACTTTAATGAACAAGAGATTGTCACTACACTACACGATACTTGTTCCAAGTATCCTACTATTGAGCATCTACATGGAGATTCCAACTCTTTTCCTTTTTTTTTTGTGAACTTTTACTAACCACAATTCTTGAAGATTCTTCCCGATCTCTCACTTGACATTGTTTGGTAGATCTTCAATCAAGGTCGAATTCACCATTGCTAAACATTCTCCTTCCTTCAGATTCTTTAATTGCCTTCCAAACAATTTGCTAGAATGGTAAAAGCTTCTATAACTTCAATAGACAGTGAAAACTATATAGAGCATGCATCAAGATGGCATTTTGTTTTCTCCATTTAGGGATGAATCTTTGTAAAAGGTTGCTTCTTGGCTATGAATTGCCTCAATTCTTCCTTGGTTTTAGGATCTCTACTATTTTCCATTGCTTTCTTCCCTTTCCAATGGTGACATGTCCTTTTATTTTCAACCTAGTAGAGTGCTTGCTAGTGGTAGATTTCCCCAGTTGTGCATCAAAAACATGGACTCTCAAAAGAACACCAAGGAAATGGGGAAATAACTACAAGAACATGTATCTTGTATCATTAACAAACATATTCTTATTCTCTTTATTTCACCACACACAGAACACAGAAACAAGAAAAACAAATTCACGCAGTGTCATGAAACAATTCTTCCACTCTTGAGTCTTCAACAATGCATATTTAATTCTTCATTATCACTAACACGAAAGCAAAGGAATACTCCTAGAGTAGACTTGAATGAGGCTAGACAAAGTATTCAGGAAAAGACATGTTGAGATGCTCTTGTGGATTCTTTCATGTCTATGCTTATCTTGCCAAGTCTTAGAACACAAAAGCTATTGTGAAAGAAAAGAGAAAGAGAGATTATGCAAATCTAGGTGCATCAATGAGAGCAGTTAAGGGGAGTGGTAGATCTGACTCAAAATCACCTCCACCTCTTGTCAATCCTTCACCTAAGCATACTATGGAGGATGTTTCAAAAGAGAAAAGCAATAACATGCTAAACCAAAGGGAAAACAACTAGGCTATAAGCTGCAATCAAATATAGAGACTACCACTGACTTGAAAAATGTCTTGAAAGAATACATCTTGAATAATGAAGGGGAATTTACCCTGGAGATATTCTCAACATTACTAAGAGAAAGTTTCGTGAAGATCACTGGTATCATTTTAAGAGAAAATGATGGAAAGTTAGAGATTTAGCATGTGCTATGGTTCGAGGAGAAGAAGACTTGGATTATAGGGTATTCGAGCAATGCATGATGATGATGATGAAGGTGCTAAAATTGAATTTGCTAATGTTGAACATGTAATTGTTGATGGTAGAAAAGTAGTTGGTAAGGCTAAAAATGTAGTGGTTTGTAGCCATACACAAAAGGGAGTGCATCAGATACTTTAGAGTGATAAAGAGGCTAGATGGAATATACCTAGAAGTTATTATACACAAAATCATTGGGCTCGTGAAACCACTGAAAAATAGTGAAAGTTGGGGATTTTAAAACACCTTGCATTGGTCTTATTGATCATGGCTTTGAAATCAATGTTATAGTCAGGAGTTTGTATGAGAACGGCAAATGGATGGTGGATGTAGAGTATGGATGGATGATGTGATCTACTAATAATGATCCTCAAGATTTGTATGCAACTTGTCCTAATACTAAGGTGATGATTGGAGATGTCTGAGATGACCATCACTTCTTTTTGTAGAATTCTTCTTTTCTTATCCTATTATCCTTGGAAAACCTTATATCACAGTTGTATGCATGAAGACAAAGGTGTTAGATGATGGGTCAACATATACAAGGATTAGAAGTCGTGATGGCAAGAGGGCTATACACTTTCTTACTATTTGTGTGACCATCCAAGGAATCGTGATACATAGGGGATTATCCTTTGCCACAAATGTGAAAGAGTTCAAATATTCTTGTAAATCAAGTTTTCACCAAGTACCACTCTAGAGCAAGACCATGATGGTGCACAATGGAAAAATCTCTCACCTCATATAGTAGGTATATGAATCATAACTGCAAAATAGTATATAATTTCAAGACATAGAAAGACATGAAAGAACGTGGATTGTTGGAAGCTCAACAATGCACATCACGTATGATGGGCTATCTTATACTAATGCAATGAGTGAACTTTCAACAATGTTAAAATCTAAAAATAATATGATACGATTTGTTCTTTGGAGAACAAAGTTTGTGAAGTAGAAATATATAAACTCAAATGATAGAGCTAAAATAAAGATTGATGAGAAGTATAAGATTAGTTGCATTACCCTTGTCTTCCAATAGTGAGGAGTTGATTGAGTTTGCTTTTTGTCAACCAAACTTAAGGGATTTGAGCGGAATTGGATACTAGATTACTACAAAATCTCCCAAGGATCTAAAAATTAGACGTTATGCATTTTTTTTATTGCAAAGAAGCAATGTTTTATGGATACATTGTCTAGGCATAGAAGAGCTTTTGTATTTTATCCACATGAGATGGGCTTCCTGGATTCAATTATTGTTGCACCTATGGTCAATTTCACTATTCTGCATGTACCATGGAACTTGTGGCCAATTCTAGTGCCAAAGGCTCATCTAACTACGTTGATTGATTTATTGAATGAAAATATTAAGATGGGGATTTTGGAGCTTTCTTCAGCTCCATACTCTAACATATGATCTACAATACCCAAGAAAAATGGGACATTGAGATTCATTTAGGATATGTAGCCAATTAATAAAGTGACCATCAAGAATGTAAGAGCAAGTCCTATTGTGGATGAATTTGCATAGGCTTTTACTAGGAGAACTGCATAGTCTTTGGGTAACCTGTACTCTAGTTACAATTAGTTCTAGTTAGCAATCAAAAGCAGGGACCTTAGTAGCATGAACACACCATTGGGATTAATATGCATGTGCACTTTACCATAGGGGGCAACAAATTATGTTGCACACATTATGAATGCAATGAATAAGTATTGCAAGATTACATACCACATCTTACTATGCCTTTTCACTGACGTGCTAATAAAAGGGTGTACAAAGAATGATAAATATGAAGAATTGAACGAGCAAGTATGTAGGAGATTTGTTTTGTTGAACACATTGAAAAGATCTTAAGTAGGCTGGAAGAGGTAAATCTTACTCTTTTAGGGAAAAAGTCAATCTTTAGGGTGAATGAGATTTTGATTATGGGACACATATGGTCCACATGGCTGATTGCCATCTCCAATAAAAGTTGGTGCCATTGACATGATGGAAGATACTTGCTCTTCAGTTTCGAAGGTGAGATTTTTGGGAGCCTATGTGTTTTTACCTTATCTAGATACATTTTGCGCATATTGCAAATGCTCTTTATTACTTATTGAGAAAAGGGGAGTGGGATAGAATGCACACAAAGGCTATGAGGAAGTTAAAAATATTGTTCAAGGCTACACCTACTTGAAAAAAGTTGATTATGTGAATAAAAGACCCATTATCATCACTATTGATACTAGCCCTATTGGGATTGATTGGGATATTAGGCAAGATGACAATGAGCTAAACATGTATGCAATTAGGTTTTGGGACAAAAATGTTGAATGAGAGGCAAAGAAGGTATCCATAGATTATTGGAGCACCAATGATTGTGGAAATAGACTTTTTGCCTCTTCTCAAGATAGTGACGAGCTGCACTACTCTTGACATTGGTATTTTATGGTGGATTGCCTACATAAAATCTATGAATCCTAAATTCTAACAGATAGTAACAAAGGAGAGCCCAATGGCTTATATGTTGTCTAGAGTACGGTATGAAGATGAAGAGGATATGATAGCTAATGATGAAGAGGTTGAAATTCCAAGAGCTGCACTTGATCATGAATGTTTTGTCTCTTCTGTAGAAACTTTTTCAGAGGAATTGTATGATGGTTAATGATTGCAAATTGGGTAGTATTTGTACCCTGACAAGAAGACATGGATGGTCTGATGATGAGTCCAAGAGGATCTGAAGAAAGGCATATGGCTATTTTCTAAAGAACAACTTTCTTTAGAAATACCCAAGGCATAAAAGAGGAACTCCTTTGTGAGCAGTGTGTGACAAGGCTACTCAGCTTATGTGTGAATTTTATGAGAGTCTATTGGCTAGTTTTGGGCTACATTCAAAAAGATTAAAAAGAGATACTAATGGAAAGCCATGTATAGGGATGTCTTACAATTTGTTGAAACTTGCAATACATATCATATGTATTCTTCTGTGAGACACCGTGATGGTTTTCATCATACTTACCCTCTTTCTATGCATTTCAAATGGGTTGTGGATTTTGTGACTATGCCTATGGGATTATGGAAAATCAAATATATTCTGCTTACATAGGAGAATCCTACAAATCAATTTGAAGGCCAAGCTTCAATGATAAAAACTACTAATGACATATGCAGTTTTTTTAATGGTCATTCATGAAAGTGATTTTCTTTGATTGAAAAACCACTTGGCATCATGGGCACAATATAGGTGGTGAATAAAGCCCAACCCTAGTGTGTGATACCCCTCAGAGAAGCAAAAGTTTGAGCATTGGGTTCTAAGAAGGTTATACATCAACTCATTGCCTTACTAACACCCTAGGATAAGATATGTGGTCCCTTACGGTAGACCAAATTGAAGGACTACAAGACTAGATCCTAGATATCACTAAATTGTTTTGAGAATTACGGGATTAATGTTTTTAATGTTAATGAAAGTTATTTACTAGTGGAAGAATGTTTGTGCGCTGATTGATTGTTGTGTCATTCTTAAAGCAAGTGTAATGATAAATGTTTAGACAAGGATCGCAAGAGTAGGAGGAAAGCAAGAGGATGGAGGTCCCTTACAACCCCATGCTATGGACCAATGGACACAATTAGTTGGGCAAATTTCTACAATAATCTTAAAATTAGAGAAGCCGAGCAAACATAGGCCACTTACATAAACTAATATAACATGAGCTAATACTTTGATGGGAACAATGTGGTGAAGTACTAGTCTTTAAGGCCATGTAAGTTTTAAAAAGTGTCACTCTACGATCTAAGTATAATGTTAGCTATTAATTATAACCACATTTTTCATGTTCAATAAAGCCCTCCTTTCTGAGAAGAGGGACTAGAGGATGTTACTCATGGAACCAAGAGATTTGATTGAATACTCAAGGGCACCGAAGGCACTAAAAGTTAGAAAAAAAATGGTAAATATGTCACATTAAGTACAAAGCTTTTCTATACCTGAAGGAGATAAATTTAGAGACACTTTGTAACCTTTTTGCTCAAAGTAGATGAATGTTTACCAAATTGGTTGAGAGTCAAATGTTACATTTAGCTACATGCAACATTGTCTTTTCATCCATTTGCTAATCTTTTTATTACTCCAACCCTAAAAATTCAGCCCAATTTTAAGTATTATTTTCTCTAATTATCGCCCAATATTCTTATAGATTATTCACTTTGCACTTAACATATTAATAGTTCTTCAACAAATAAGAAGCCTTCCACTTCTCTCCATATTCTGTACTTTTGATGCATCACTTTGTCTCCAAACTATTTAGCACAATAGCACAAGCACTTTTGCAATTAAAGATGGGTGGAAGCATATCCAATTTTGTAACTTGAATCAAAATAGTGTAATGTTTGCTCCACTAGTTGATGAATCTTTAGTAGGAGGTTGCTTTGGCAATGGAATCTTGCGATTCTCTCTTCATTCTTAAGAAATGAATCTCTTCCATGCAAATCTTCTTCTATCCACAAAGTATTATCTTCAAATTTAATTGTTTCAATCCATAGCTATGCACCAACACATGGTGCACTCCACAAAATACCATGAAAAAGGAAAACTATTGTAAGAAACTCTCTCTTATATCACCAACAAGAACCATATTCATCTTTATACAAGAAGAAAACCAAGGAAAATGTAGAGCAACATCATTGTGTAGCAATACAACACTTCCATAGGAGTCTCCTATGGATTTAATGAAATATTCTCATCAACATATTGATCACTAAAATTTATATGGAATGAATGATCACAAAAGGAGCTCTCAAAATATGTGAATAAAATGGTAATCTCTCTCACACCAAATTCATTTTATCTTCATTGGTATGCTAGAATGCATCCACCATTGGTTATGGAGCCACTTCAAACAACCGTCCCTTTGATGAAAAAGCACTAGCACCTTCACAACACCTCTTCACATCTCTAGAGTGGATAGAATCACTTTAGTCTCTATTTGAGACCTAAGCATCTTTCACTTTAGGTCAGCAAGCTAGAAAGAATCCCAAATCCACCCTTTTCAAAGTTACAAGGGAGTGTCAACTATACATCTTTTATCAAATAGTAAACATCACTCATACTAAAGTTCTACAAATGGTTGTATAAGCTTGCAAACAACAAAATAAAACAAAGCTACATTTGAGGTTACAAACCACATTTGTCTATAAAACATATATTTCACATAACAAGAAAGGCTAAAAAACATTTAAGTAATCCATATACATCCACAATAAATCCCTAAAGGAGCTAGTATTCCATTTACAATAGCTAAGAGTACCAAGCATCTCAAACTTCATTGAAGCACATAAAATGAACTAGCAAAGGGAACAAACCTCCAAATTAGAAAGATAAACATAATACAGTAATCTAGACTCCAATAACTATATATGATGTGTCAATGTTTAGCTAAAGACTCGTGGAAAACCACACTATAGGGCTCACATGACACTATTTCAAGACAAAAAGAGCAAAACTCTGCTAATGCTCAACATGAGCTTCCTACTTGTGGATAGTTTATTTGGCTCAATTGAAACAATTATGTATGTAAACAATCTAGATGACCATGACTATACTTCAATCTTTCAAAATTTCATACTTTTTTAAGTTCAAGATTTCATGATCCTTTAGGTTTATCTAACGTGTATATGAATGCATCTCTTATGCACATAGAAATTACTTCACGTCATGCTATACATGTCTACCCTTATTTCCTTTTTGTTTCTGACTCGTGTTCTTTTTATGTCACAAACATCAATTTTGAAAGGCTTTACAAGTCAAACAAATTTATGAACATTATTGAAGTTATATGTGTGCTCAATTCTCCCTATGAATGCTGTCCCAAAGATCTATACTTTGCAAGTGTATGTCTATATTCCATATATAGTACACATGTTCCATCTATGTGAACACATGTACATACATGGCATGTGCAACTTTCTAGTTTTTGTACAACTCATTTTTTTGTCAAAAGGAAAGCCATTAGGATTTACAATGTACATTACTTTTTATATATAGGACTATTGGTCAACCAAAATGTGTGGCAAGTTTTCTTTGTTTGTGAAAATTGGGATATATGTTGTGTTTGACCAATACCTTTTAGGGGACTCTACTCTTTATTTTACCAAATCCATGTAATCATTTATGCAAACATAAAACTAAGCATAAGCATGTCATCCAGTTTTGTTCAGGACATGTGCATGATGCGAGAGAGAGAGAGAGAGAGAGAGAGTTGCATTAATGCCTTTATAAGGCATATACTACAAAGAGACGTATCAAGATTTCAATTACTCACTCCAAGTTACCATTGGCACAAAAAGAAACATGGTATTGAGACAAAAAACCACCAATGAAAGCCATAAAAGTTGCTAAATATGTCATGACCCTAAAGCAACTCAATGCAGAGAGAGAGAGAGAGAGAGACAGAGAGAGAGAGAGAGAGAGTGTGTGTGTGTGTGTGTGTGTGTGCATGCGCGCGCGCTTGTGCGTGTGCATGAGGGAGGGAGGGTATGTGTATGCGTGTGCGCATGTGAAGCCACCAAGTCTGAGTACATCCTATCAACATAAGTGTCTCAAGAACTAAGGAATTTACACCTATGGAGTGAATTAAGCACAGTTCAAGAGCTATAGCAAGACATTCATTGGTCAAATGGTCATTTCTCCTTTATGTAGAGAGAGAGGGAGAGAACTTAATAGCAATAGAAAAGGCATATACTTCAGATTTTTTTGGCCCAAGGGGTCACATGTAACCTTTAGAAGTAAATAATCCAACAATGAAAATGTGCAATCAAGAATGTAGATGCTAGATGGAGAGGCCATGTTCAACACAAGTAGACCTATTAACATAGCAATCGAGCACCACACCAAAGCCTACCAGTTCGAACACGACCTTACAAGTTCATAAGCACTTCCCAATACTCAAAACCAGTCTGCACCATAACCCTTCAGAAACATACCAGGTCATAGGTGATGCAATGTTACCATGCCTCAAAATGCTCAAAAGATCATCCAACCACCAAGATCATGTTAAAAGCACCACGTAGACATTTGATACCCAGTTAGAATAACACAATGCAAAAGGAAAAGAACAAGATCAATAAGAATGCACACAATTTCTCGACATAAAAGCACAAGATAATGCAATAATCTACATGAAGAGATACAAAAGCCATCACCAAGTTGAAGGGGAGCAACAATGGTCACCTCCCCTCTGCACTAAGGACAAACACTCTTCCTTCCAAGGTATGCATGTGGAGCCTAGGAAAAAGAAAAAAATAAGAGCATATTGGCATCTTCTAAGACACCTCACACGTGCATAGGGCAGAATGAACATAAATCAATCTTTAATCTTACAATCCACTTCAAGGTGCCATTGGCACAAAAGGAAACCAACTGCCAAAGCAACAAGAAAATAAATAGGCCTAAGGCATGTACATGGGTGCCTTAACACAAATGAAAACTGATCGCTAAAGCTAGAAGAGTTCCAATATAGTCAATGACCCAGATATGGATAGAATTCAAGCAAGCATTCACGGCAAGGACCAAAAGTGGACAAATTACTACGAACACACGAGGCGCAAAAATAACCTCTAACAAGAGCTATATTCCACACCATGGGTAGGTTGCCAAGTATGGCCGACTCAGTCGACCATTCACACTGAGCTACATGCAGCCTACTCATGAGTCTAGGGGGTATGTACACTTTTGCTTAGCCTGCTCGTGAGTGGTATTTCTCCCCGCTTGCGCTTACCTTGTATTTCGCTATTGTTGCTGATGGTGAGGTAGCTCTTTGTTTCTTTCGATTATTGCAAAGTCAGTTGAGTTGTTAGTTCTGTCGTGTGCTTGTCATGGTTGGCAGTCCCCAGGAAAACACCTAAGCGGAGTGATAAAAGTGAGTCGCTGAGAGATGCTCTTGGAGGGGCTAGGGTTGCTATGGGAGCTGGGATGTGTGAGGACACATTCCTAGCCCATCTGACAGCAGCTAAGGAAATGGCATGTTCTGTACTTCACAATTCAGATGCAAAAAGCATTGACTGCCATTTCCTCAAACTGCAATCCTCTCGGCTACTGTACACATACACCTACATTGTCTCTGTAGCAGATACAGCAAGGAGGCTGCTCCAATTCAAGTGTACTGTTAATAGTAAATACCTTCCATGCACAAAAAGAGCTGTAGTCACAGTGAGCTACTGAACTGTCTCATAAGACCAGGGTTCTTATTTGCATCTGCATGTTCAGCAAAACTTGAAAGTTCTAAAAGCTTGAGCACTTCTCGTGAGAGAAAGTGATTTTTTGCGATCCAGTATGCATGCAGGGGTCAATGCAACCTGAGCATCACAATCTGGAAAGTAGGCAGAACTTCTGAATTGTAACAAATATTTAGACTCATCGGAGAAAAAGTGATATTTTACAAAGACATTACAATCATGTGCATTCCTATCCTACAAGTTAGAAGGCTTGCATCAGCAAATATTAGCAGCCTGGCATCTGACACTGGCAGAAAGGACTTTTCACACTCGCTCGAATGACAACGCAAGCCCGGCAGCATAGTTTAGAACCTCACTTCCCTGTAATTTACCAGGAGTACTGACAAGATTGTCATGAAGTTGTGACATGTCTTGAGTTGAATAAGTTGGTAGTTGTACAAGCCCATTGGCCATCTTCTCTTCTACTTCCCTCATGCTTGGAACACCCACAGATGACAGGTCTACAAGATGCTCAAACTTCAGACAGTCTTGATCATAATCAGCTGTGACACCTGCCACAGGGACTACTTGTGATGGATCAGCATCCGGCATGCCTGACTCCCTGCCATGCAAAATTGCTACCACAATTGCGAATGCTTGCAAGGGAGATAAGGGTGCTCGAAAATCCAAAGCTATCAAGCCATTCTCTTGAGGTGCAAGGCTGAGATACGAGTCTTCCTGCTCCGAGTCCTGTTGTCAACCACGTAAAACATCAGTTTAAATCTGTCAGGTAGATACAACAGCTGTATTTGAGAAAAGGAAAGCCTTAAAATACAGACCTGCTTGTATAGCATCAAAGGTTTGCCCTGCCCTAGAGTTTCTCTCAGGTGGACAGCTTCCGAATTTCTGTCTGGGGACAATTGTCTTTGATTGCTCAGGACCATCAATCCACATCCAAGATCCCAACCTTTACAGTCACACTTTCCACCATCTTTCCATCTTTTTATGAGAGGGGAAGGGCCATTTGAATCCGTAAACGGCTTGCCATGATTCCCAGAAGGCAGAATGACATTGATATTAGCCTGGCGAAGTTGTTTCTGATTAGTTTGAGATCTGTGGGTGTAACAGCAAGGTTTTTGCATATTACCATTTTTAAACTCTTGTATGACATCAGCTTGAGAGCTAGGCACTTCTGTCAAGTAGCACTTGTCTTTTTGAGACTCTAAATCTGCAGAAGGAAACTTTAAAATAAGATGTCTTCTTGCTTCCTAGGAAAGCAGAACATTAATCAATATCTAAAAATTTATGAACAGCAGGAACCTGGCTAAACGTACAACAACAATGGACATGGGTGTTGGCAATAGTACCAGAGGGCACAAGCTTATCCTGAACTTCGAATGGAACACTGATAACCATTGCCGCTAGCTCCGAATGGCACTGATTCTGAGCCTCCATAAGTTGACCTGACACATCCTTCGCTGTCACAGCAGTCGATTCCGAGGTACAGAATTGCTCAACTTTCGTCCTGCTCTTACTTAATTGGATGCCGGTTATACCGGAATGCAAACTCCACTTTCGAGATTTAGGTCTGCTCTTTTGAACAGTTACATCTGGTGCAGCTAGACTGCTTGGTATTAAACTTTGTGACACATACCATGCAGAGATTGTCCCAGGAGATGATACACTTGAACACCCATCAGATGATGATGTAACAGATTGAGGAGTTGAGCTTGAAGTGCTGCTGAGAGGATAACTGGATCTGCTATAGGCTTGGAGACCCAATTCGGAAGAGGAGCAAGCTTGGGAAGGAGACTCTGCACAGGCGGTTGATGCTAGTTCTGGAGCTCTTGCACTAAAAAGTACAAACTCAGATTCTACAGACCAATTCTTTTCACCATCAACCTCTGTCTCAGAGCACAATATGCTGGAAACTTTCATCTTTCCAACAAGATTTGAAGCTAGTTTCTCCTTTTTCTTCCAGTATTTCCACCCAGATCTACCCTTCCTTTTCCCTTCTCCTCTCAAAGAATAAAAGGAATATCTCCATGAGGCCTGCTCCTTGCCCAAAACCATATCTTCCATCCAGATCTTAGCTGTTAGTACGTCATCATACTCATCAAGTAGGAAAGTGTATTTTGGAAGGCCATCTTTTAAAGTGCAATGCAAAAGGCCATGAGCAGGACCATCTAGGGCAGGTTCAGAAATGGATACACGTTTTGGCTCCAGCTTCAGAGGTGCAGATGCCCTTTTGGAGGCGGAAAAGCTATTAGGAGAAGAAGAATGCAAGGGTGGAACAGACAACACAGAATCGATGTCATTTTCCTTCCATAATTCACACTGACTCTTGCAGTGTGAAAGAGCATTTTGTGTACACTCCACGTGCGAAGCCAAAATGGGAGAGGCTTTGCCGTAAGCCATTGATCTTGTGCCTTTTTTGGGGCTGACTGTTTCTACTAAATCTGTCATTGACATGGAAGAACATCTTGGAGAGTCTGTTCCTACGAACGCAGCCAAGGTTGCCAGAGTTGGTTTGCTGGACTCAGCATGTGCACCCTTCCAACTGTTTCTAAACCTCATGGTTTTTTTGTCATATGGTGCTTCATCTTCCAAATAAGTAAGAGCCGGCACAGTGGAACATTCTCCAGGATAACCTATACTATTAGCCACTCTGCTTCTAAAAGAACAATGTGCCTGATACCCATCTGTACCAGCTGAGAAGTTCCGTTTCTCAATGTCCTCAGACCAAAGCCAATCTAAATAACCTGATGATAAGCTCAACACATCCCTTGAAATGTCTTCTTGGCTCCTTCCTGATGTTGTGCCCTCTGAAACCCTAATGAGATCTTTGCCTGACACACAGCTTTCTGTCTGATCATGATATGGAGAGATTTCATCAGCTCTAGCTGTGCAAGACTCTGGATTTTCAAATGAACTACTTTCAGAAACCGATTGTTGATCCCAGAACTGCACCCTCTTCCTCGGAGAGCTGTTTATCTGGCTTTTCCTGTTTAAAGCAGAAGTACTTATCGTTGAGCTCCAGTTACCAGATCGTTCTCTTGAGCTCATATATGGTGCTGTGATTGCTGAATATGTGTGATCATGGCTTCTCCCTGTCTTCCTTGGAGATTTATGCTTTTCCAACATTTTAAACAAGCCACCTGCATTGAAACTTGGGTGTAAGTAAACACATATCATATAAACCAGTCAATAAAATAGAATCATACACTCCCTAGCATTGCATACAATGAGCATACACAACCTACATTTACACTACAATACTTAATTAGAACAAGGACAGTTTCAGCAGAACCTACTTCAAATGCAAATCATATAAATGTTAGAATTTACCAACTCTATGGGCAGTGCATAAAGTTTTAGTTATTTAGTTTGTAGTGTGCACTGTGAACGCAACTAGAGTAATAAGTTGCATCACTGCATTTAGAATTAGTTGACTACAGTTCAGTTAGGGGTTAGGTCTACCTTAGACCTAAGTTGTACTTTCATTCTATCACTTTTCAGTTTAGTAAGTACACTCCAGTTTCAGCATGCGCGCACAGTCTACTGTTCACTCTCTCATTTCTCTCTCCTTCATAGCTAACTGCATTTCTCACATTTGGTATCAAAGCAACTTGTACGCACAGATTCCGAACAGCCAGAGTCAGTCAGTGCTGCTCCGCCAAGGTCCTGCTACCACCAGCCCAAGGTTGCACTCTGTCCGGATCCATATAGTACAAACTGTTCAATCCAGTTGGACGTGTGCGATCCGTCCAGTTCTCGTCTGTTTTTTCTTTTTGGGAGTTTGTGCTTTCAAAAACCAATTTTTGGCTTTACCCTTGTCTTCTTTATCCTCACTGACCTCTACCTGCACCTCATTTACCACCTCTTCTTCTACCTCTCTTATAAGCTCCTCTACTCTCTCGGATCTCCATCCACACCTATCCATCCTCTTCTTCTTGTTGTGTCTCATCCCCTATGTGTAGCTATCTTTCTATTTCCTCTCCCTTTACCTTCTCTTCTCTCCCTTCCCCTACCTTCGCATTACACACCTCTCACCTTGAGTCTTAGCCTTCAATTTCTTTTTGTATCTACTAGTTTTTGTGCTTGCCACTTGGCACTTGTCACTTGCCATACCATGATCCATGAATCATGATCCATCATTCAAGCTAGCTTCTTTTTTTGATCCATTGTACATGTTTTCAATCTTATAAATGAAATTGGATCTTGGAGATTACTTGTGACTAAAGTCTTGAATTTACACTTTGTCTCAACCTCTCATCATGTTCATGTTCATGTTCACGTTCATGTTCATGTTCATGTTCATGTTCACGTTCATGTTCATGTTCATGACTCATTATTGAAAACTAAAGCAAAGACATTTGTGGTTTGTAAACTGTATTAGTATTGGATGGATAGTGCCTTGTGACACTCTTACTCATAGATAGCCACTCATGCTAAAACAAGTAATATTTACTAGCCTAACCTATAAATTTCTACATATTTTATAGTGATTGTACAAAACAACGGATCTTATTCGACATTTTTTGTGTATGTTCAATACCGTACCAAGTCCACGAATTGGATGAATCGGACAAATCGTACTTGACTACCTTGCACCAGCAAGCTCGTCAACCTGAGGGAAAACTTCAACTGTTGGTCTGTGTTCATCTGCCACCTAACGAATCTACAACCAATACGGTCAATGCCATTAGTGCCTTCTGTCAACTCCAGCATTGCGCTCCCCCCAACCTATTTGCGCCACCCAAACCAATGCAGCCTGCACCTCCATTCTATGCAAGTAACGTATGTCCCTACTTGTGCCACCACAGCATGTTTGGGTACTAAATTTGTGCATTTATTTGTACTAATAGCAAATCAAGGAACGAGAGATCGCGGCAACATTTTGGAAGCCCTCACTTAGGAGACCCCTTGGGGCTTAATAATCTCAATAATGTAGCAACTCCCACATAGCCTCCACTTTAGGCAATTCTTCCACTTAACTAGATACTCACTAGTTTAGTCCAATGGACAAAAACAAGTTTGAGTACAAGTGAAATATAACAAGTAGTGTCCTCAAGTCGCAAGACTTTGTTAATCAACGCTATCAGTTTACCTTCCCTCCACCATCGTTTCAAATGACTCATGTGGAACATTGGGTAAACTCGAATGTATGGAGATAAATCTCACTCATAAGACACACTACTTACCTTTTTGGCAGTTTGAAAAGAATCACAATACCTCAAAGATTAATTACAATACCTCAAAGATAACTTACAACACTCACCAATAGTTATTGAATCAAAGTCCCTAAAGGTTAACCCACATGGCCTCCTAGACCTCTAGAGTATGGTTTTAATTCACATTAAACATAGCATGATCCTAAGCTATTGCAATGCTTTCCCTTGCAATTGTCGATATCTTTTTGATATCTTTTTTGAAAGTCAACTACATTGGGTAAACTCGAATGTATGGAGATAAATCTCACTCATAAGACACACTACTTACCTTTTTGGCAGTTTGAAAAGAATCACAATACCTCAAAGATAAATTACAATACCTCAAAGATAACTTACAACACTCACCAATAGTTATTGAATCAAAGTCCCTAAAGGTTAACCCACATGGCCTCCTAGACCTCTAGAGTATGGTTTTAATTCACATTAAACATAGCATGATCCTAAGCTATTGCAATGCTTTCCCTTGCAATTGTCGATATCTTTTTGATATCTTTTTTGAAAGTCAACTACAAATTGTATTTTCACATCCTTACGTTCCGCGACAATCGATGGTTTCACCTCCTAATTCTACATCAATGTAAACAAGCTATAGCCAATGGCCTAATGCTTAGCAGTACTATGAGCAAACTAAGATAATGCTCCCAATTAAGATGTCTATGAGGGCTATATACACACAACATATCCTCCATGGTCTAATTTGTCCTTTGTGTCTATCTATTGGTTTTTGAATATTTTGATAATGACATGAACAATCAAGTCTCCACCTTTTGAAGGATTGTGTCAAAAATGGCCAATGAACTTAGGATCACAGTCACTCACTATTTCCTCGAGCAAACCATAAAGTTAATGCAAGTGCTCGACCAAGAAATTGTTAGCTTGTCAATTTTAGTGTTGTTGGTCTATCATCTCTCGATTGTGAGCTCCTATTGAAGTCTAACAAAAACATGGAAGCTCTAGCATTTTAGCATGCATTTCTTCTATTTGAGGCCTTGTTACTATGTCTGTCAATCGGTTTGCACCTCCTTTCAGTCACAAACTATCCAACATGCCATGACATTATTTATGGCATTTTTCTATACAATCATACTGCATTTATTGCAGTCCTATGGCCTATTTTGGCTGGTCAGCCATATTTATGACCCTATTTTCAAGCCTGCCACATTTACGGATTTCAATTATTTATAATTGGTCCCCCCACACTTTGGCCATCATCTTTTGCAAGCTTCTCCTCTAACTCCCAGCATACTCCTCTATCTCCAATCCTATTGCAATTGTCGTTATTTCAAGCTTGATCTAGTGCCCTCACTTATGTCTCGAACTATGTGCAAGGATTGATCAATCTTGTATATATTCAGCATTTATTTCAATTAATGCAGATTTCTTTCTTCCTTCATCTCCCCGCTATCTTCTTCTATGTTCCTGCTGCTTCCATTGCGCACTCACATGGTATCGTCACCTAACGAGAGATCACAGAGACGATTTTCATTGCAGAGATCACCCTTGACTGCCAAGCAATCCCCCTCCAAATCTGCATTTGCTGCAAACGCAGCCTTCTTGGGCCAAGACGGCCACATCCGATTGCTAACAACACCCTCTCCTGCCCAACGACAACTCTCCTAACCAGGCTGTCACATTTGGCTGCCCAAACGCAAATTTCTCTACTTCCTGATGCCTATTTTTACTTGGCGACAATCCTTGATTGTAGACAACAACACTTGGGTGCAAGCATCAGCTTTTCTTGTGCATGGGGCACATTCAAGTCTTGAGAATGGCTGACTTCCTCCTGTTTCAGTGCTAAAGACTATCAAAACACAGCTTTTCTAAGTGATTGCAAGTTTCAAAGATGTCTCAACACCAATTTTTTGGCTTTACTAACTCAAAGGATGAGGTCTCTCATCATTTCTCTAAGTGTGAGCTAGAATATCATGTGTCAAAGTCTCCTATGCAAACTCCTTGTTTGGGGCACCCCTCTCCTCCTCCCTCACTTCATGTTTCCCATAAGGCATTGTCTACCAGCCTGAAGATGCCTTACATGGCACCCATTGTACACAAGCATGTACTTCCTTCATTGCCCAAAGAAGACAAGTTGGATGGTTCCAACTATTCTCTATGGTCCTATAAGGTGATTTACATTCTCGACACCTTTGAACTTTGAAAGTTTACTTCTCTCCCTGTTCTCCTGCCTATGGAAGACCTCACACATGGGTCATCGATGGATCGTGTAGCTCTTTGGGATCGGCTCAACTCTTGAGCCTAATCCTTTCTCTTTACGAGTTTACAAGATTCTGTCTTGGTTTAGGTTTGCGGATTGAAGATTGCGATGGAGGTGTGGAAGAAGCTTGCATCTCTTTACCATTAGAAGACATTTGCTCACAAGATCTCCTTGGAGAATAAGCTTCAGATGCTTGATATCGATGACTCTCCTATGAAAGTGTTAGTCATCACTTGGACAAGCAAGCCCCACGTGGCAGGCAGTCGGTCAAGTGCCACGTGGCAATAGTCGGACTGCAGCAGTCAGCTGCATTAATTGCAGCCAACCTGTATTTTTTTGGTATTATTTTCAGACTATTTATAGGCTTTGTCTCCAACAATCTTGGTCAATGGTGTCTCACAGATTCCAAGCTGTAGATAGTGGAGACTGCCCTTGGGGCTAACAAAGACCGAGATCTTTGAGGTGGAGACATACGCAGATATTCTCTCTACACCCGTATATAATTCTGCATCCTTATACATCATTCTTCACTACAAATTTTCTGTGTTTCACTCTCTTTCTCTCTATTCACTCTAACAAAAAGATCACATCAACAAACTCAAGGATATGTGGAACGAGCTTGTGTCCCTCGGGAGGTTATCTTTGGAGGATATGACCATGATTCTATTGACTGGGCTACCATCTCATAAGTACGATGTCTTCAATAACAACCCTTCGACTTGGAGGACTCGAGAGACGATTCTTTGGGAAGAGCTTTCACCGCTTGTCTTGGAGCATGATAAGAGTCTCAAAAGAGATGGGAACTAGTAGATCGGACTCCATGAAGGCTTTTACTACATGTTTTGGGGGCAAGAAGAAGAAGAGAAAGCTGCAAGCTACGAAACAGGAGGACCACAAGAATGATTCCAAGGATGAGAAGAAGAAACCCAAGTGCCCACACTGTAGGCAAGGGCACTCATCCTAAGGAGTACTTGCAAAAGTACCCCCATTTGAAGCCTAAGGAGCGGTCCAAGGATTCAAAGGCTACATACGATAGCACTAAGTCTATCTTCGTACACTTATCTAAGGTGGAGGATATAGCTCTTACTTCTTCTTCTTCTTCTTAGGAGAAGCCTTGACTCATGGATAGTGAGGCCTCTTCCCACATGACTTACCGCCAAGATTGGCTTCAAGACATGTGATCTAGAGGGCAATCTGTCACCATTGGTAACAACTCTTTAGTCCCCTCACATTGACCAAGATTGGCTTCAAGACATGTGATCTAGAAGGCAATCTGTCACCATTGGTGACAACTCTTTAGTCCCCGTTTGGAGCACCCCTCTCCTCCTCCCTTGCTTCATGTTTCCCATGATGCATTGTCTATCGGCCTAAAGATGCCTTACATGGCACCCATTGCACAGGAGCCCTCTATATACCCATGTCAGCCCTCTATGGCAAAGATGACTTGGGTTCTAAGTTGTGTAAGATTGTTTGTTTACAATCTTACACAACTCAGTACCCAAGTCATCTTTGCCTAGGATGCAATTGAAATTAAATACACATCTTCAAGAGCTACTCTTTGAACGAGTACACAAAAGGATGGACTCTATACACTCAATCCTTGTTGTGCGGTCTTCACACTAGCTTGGACTGCTTTGGCACACTCATTATGTGTAGTTGAATCTTGATGCTATTCGGCAAGCTTGGACTGCTTTGGCACACTCATTATGTGCATTTGAATCTTGACGCTATTCGGCAAGCTTCGTGTAGGAAGATGGTTGAGGAACTTGCAGATTTCCCTCTTGTTTACATACTATGCCCTATTTTCTTAAGGGGCAAGCAGCATAGGCAACTGGTCCACACCAACCTTTATGGACCTATGGGTACAACCTGCCTTGGAAAGGCCAAGTACCTTATGCTAATTGTTGACGCCTTTAGTCGCTATGCGTGGCCCTATTTCTTGCAGTGAAGGCGCAAGGCATACTCCCATTTCATCAAGTGAAAGGTATTTGCAAAGATACAAGCCTCCTTCAAAGTTTGCAGTATTTGAGCTGATCACAGCTGTGAGTTTTGTTCTAACCTATTTTCTCAGTTTTGCAAGGATCAAGGTATTTAGGTGAAATATTTCCATCTGAAAATGGTGTGGTGGAGCATGCCAATTGGACCATGGTTGAAATGGCCCGATCGACATTGGAGCATAGGGGTCTTCCCCGTTCCTTATGGGGTGAGACCGTGGCTACTCCAATCCATATCCACAATAGATCACCTAGTTCAGCATTGCAAGATATAACTCCCTACCAAGCTTTCTTTGGGAAGAAGCCTTCTGTTTCCCATTTTTCATATCTTTGAATACGATGCATATGTCCATGAGGATAAGAAAAGACGAAGCAAACTCCATTCCAAGCCGAAGAAGCTTATCTTCGTTGGTTACAATACAACCACAAAGAGCTATCAACTCTATGACCCAATGACTAGAAAAATCAAGGTGAGCACAAATGTGATCTTTGATGGGGTTGCAACCTTTGAGGATCCAATCAATGGTTCTTCTATTACAGGTGGTACTTCATCCTCAACTGACCACCCCCCCCCCCAAATTAACCCCTCTCCTACCTTCCAAGTTACCCCTTGGCACCCCTTCTTCACTTGTGACTCCTCCATCTCCTTTCCCTATAACCTCCCCTCTTCTCCCCTTCCACACTTGACGGCTCCTTCATCTACTGCTTCGTCATTGAGTTTATTCCTTCCCCGTCTCCTCAAGTTTTCTCTAAGGGAGTTGAGCCGTCAAAGGGAAAGTTCTCTTCATCGGATGAGAAGGATCCACCTTTCTTAGTGAGGGGGAATCTCTTTCACAAACATGCGCTTTACATGTACCAAAGGCTTCTCAATCTCCTTCACATCAAGATGAATCTATCACCATTCCTCAATGGTATCAACGGCTCATACAAGATTCAAGGATTACTCAATTCCCTGAGACACCTCTTGGCCCATGCCGGTCAACTAAGTTATTGGCCTAGCAAGCTAGTTCACTTTGTGTGAACTATGTCCTTATGTCTCAGATTCTTCAAAACCATGAGCCTACTACAGTTGATGAGTCTCTTGCATAGGATGTTTGGCACAATGCTATGCAAGCTGAGCTTGATTTCTGAACCAAACTTGGAAGTTGATTTCTCATCCAAAGAGGTGAAAGGTGGTGTGAAGTGGGTCTTCAAGACCAATTGTCTTGCACATGGAACCTTGGACAAGTTTAAAGGCATAGCTTGTTACCAAGGGATTTTCTCAACGGGTAGGTTTGGATTGTTTTAAGACTCACACCGACAACTCAGATGTTGACTATTCGAGCTATCTTGGCTTTGACCGCCCGTCACCATTGGCCCATTTATCAGATGGACATGAAGTCAACCTTTCTAAATGGCATCTTGGAGGACAAGATTTATATCTCACAACCTTCAAGTTTTCTTGAGCAAGGAAAGGAGGACTATATTTAGCAGTTGCAAAAGGCCTTCTACGGCTTAAAGCAAGCTTCTTCCTGGATAGTGGCTTCCATCCATAGAATCATGACCCCAACCTTTATTACAAGGTTTCGAAAGATGCACGCATCTTGGTCACCTTGTATGTTGATAACCTCATTATCATAGAGCGCGACACACATGAGTTGATCATACTCAGTAGATTTTGGGACAGGAGTTCAACATGACAAATCTTAGATCCTCCACTTCTTTCTTGGATTGGAGATCTATCATATGGCACAAAGCATTTTTATTTCCAAGCACAAGTACATCTTCCAGCTTCTTTCAAAGTTTGGTATGGCCAAGTGTCGACCTATTTGTTGCCCAATGGACCCAAAGTCTAAGCTTTTAGCAACAAGAGATCCCATTAGTGATGCCACCCCCTATAGCTGCCTTGTTGGCTCTTTGATTTGGTTGATTCACACTCTGCCGAACATCTCTTTTGTGGTGGCTATGTTACCTTTTGCGTTATCTATAAGAAACTCAATTGTATGAGATCATGTATGGAGAGAGGGGCACTCTTTCAAGATGCAGTGGTTGTGATTAGACAAGTGATGTGGAGACTCGCAACGGTCCACTACTGGTTATGCATTTTCCCTTGAATCAGGAGCTATCTCTTGGAGCCAAAAAGTAGTCTATTGTGGCCCTTTTATCTATAAAGGTTGAGTATCATGCCCTTTGCTCTACCTCTATAGAGGCAATTTCGCTCCATCACCTATTGTGGAGATTGGCTTTCCACAAACAATATACGAAGCTATGCGTGGACAACCAAAGTGCCCTTGCTCTAGCAAAGAACCCCATGTTTCATGCTCACACTAAGCACATTGAGGCTCAATACCACTATGTTCGAGAGCCGATCGTGGATTCCAAGTTAGTGATCGCCTATTGTCCTACTTAGGACAATGCAATGACCAGACATCTCTTTTGTGGTGGCTTTGTTGCCTTTTGTGGTATCTACAAGGGACTCAATCGTATGAGATCATGTATGGAGAGGGGGGCACTCTTTCAAGATGGAGTAGCTCTAATTGTACAAGTGATGTGGACTCGCAACGGTCCACTACTGGTTATGCCTTCTCCTTGGATTAAGAGCCATCTATTGGAGCAATAAAAAGCAATCTACTGTGGCCCTTTTATCTATAAAAGACTGAGTACCATACCCTTTGTTCTACCTCAATAGAGGCCGTTTGGCTCCATCACTTATTGGCAGAGATTGGATTTCCATAGACAAGATCTATGAAGCTACACATGGACAACCAAAGTGCCCTTGCTCTAGCAAAGAACCCCATGTTTCATGCTCACACTAAGTAGGTTGAGGCTCAATACCACTGTTCGAGAGCAGATCATGGATTTCGAGTTAGTGGTAGCCTATTGTCCTATTGAGAACAATGCAATGGATCTCTTCACAAAGCCTTTGCCCAAAGCTTCAATGCTTCATCACATGAGATTGTTGGGCCTCAACCACTCCCAAGACCTATGAGGGAATGTTAGCCTATCTCTTTTAGTGTTGTCAGTTTGTCATCTCCCTATTGTGAGCTCTCTATCAAAGTCTGACAAAGACATGGGAGCTTTGGCATTTTAGCATGCATTTTTTGTTTTAGGCCATGTTTCTATGTCTATCAATTGGTTTGCACCTCTTGTCGGTCACAGACTATTCGACATGCCATGACATTATATATGGCATTTTTCTATTTAATTTAAATTATACTAATTGCAATCATGTGTCTATTTTGGCTAGTCGGCCATATTTATGGCCCTATTTTCAAATCAACAAAATTTAGGGGATTTCACCTATTTATAGCTAGTCCCCCACACTTTGGCCATCATCTTTTGCAAGCTACTCCTTCAACTCTAAGCATACTCCTCCACCTCCAATGTTGCTACCGTCATCATTTCTACCCAATTTTAGTGCCCTCATTCACACCTCGAGCTATGTGCATAGACTGATCAATCTTTTGTATTCAATATTTATTTTAGTCAATGCAAATTTCTTTCTTCCTTCATCTTCCTTCTGTCTTCCTGTTTGTATTCAGCAATAATTTCAATTAATACAATTTTCTTTATTCCTTCATCTTCCTTTTGTCTTTTTCTCTCAGTATTCATGTTCCTTCTTTCATTGCACACTCTCACAAAAACTAGCCAATTCATGGCTTTTAAAGGGCATTTTTGTCAAAATGAATTGAATATTTTTTGTTAATCAATCAAATTTTAATCAAGACCTAGACTGCATCATGACCTTAATTCATAGGGTAGCCCAACTACAAAGTCCATAGAAATGCTACTTCGCTCCTTATGGCTTTTAAAAGTCATCTTTGTCAAAATGAATTGAACAATTTTTGTAATCAATCAAATTTCAATCAAGACCTAGACTGCATCATGACCTTAATTCATATAAGATAGACCTACTACAAAGTCCATAGAAATGCTACTTCACTCCTCTTCCCAAACTTGTAAAGGATGTAACATTTCCACTTGTTCGTGTCATTTAAGCTTTATTAATGTGACATTCCAAGCACCCATGCACGTAATACTCAACCAAAGTGTTCATATGCAACCAATAAAAATATCGAGCAACCAAGGTCAAGTTCAATGTGGTGTCTTGCACTGGGCACATCATAACACATATAAATTATATTGGCGGATATCCTTATCATCAAGTACACACACTTTACCGCGTTTATATAATTATCCATTACAAATGAAATACTTTTCCTAAGTCATTCTTCCATTAGTCAACTTTTGGGCATCCTAACCACCAATTGTGACAAAAAAGAAAGTGATATCACTTTCTTTCGTGATATGTTTTGTAACATAATCGTCATTGAGACGATATCCCAATCTACCAAGGCTCTCATTCCCTCCATTACTTGGACTATCAATGCTACCAATAGCCATTCACATATCCAAAGATGTAACAAGTAGGTTAAACATTTGCAAGTCAATCATCCTCCAACTTTGCCACCTATATAGGGTGCTTCCATCTACCCTCTAGCTACTCAACATTGCCATCATCACCGTCATCCTCTCAACACCTACATCTTTTCTCATCCTACCCTTGGTCTACCAACATAGCTCCACACATAAAAAACACAAAAAAAAACATTGCTACACACATGCAAGGGTTGATAGTGACCACCCTTACTTCAATTTCAAATCAAAGTGTTCCTTCATTCCTTTGTGGTTTTCTCTCTCTTTCTCTTCACTTTGTGCTCATCCACCTCATAAAGAGATACAAAGATAGATTCTCTCATTATGACTAGTATAGTTGTGAACTTCTTCGCTCCTTTTTCACGAGGCCAAAGATGTGCGTTGAAAATGAAATACATATACCAAACACGAGACAGTCACATATGACAATGAGTCACTGGCTATGTGGACACTAGCACTTACTCCCTCTCTAGACAAGGTATGCACTAGATCTACAAGTGATGAATGACGAAGTGTGGAGGAGCCTAAATAAATAGGCAAAAAATAATACAAATGATGCATCTAGTTGGCCAATGTTTAATCTCAGTCACCAACAATAAATGCCAAAATAATCAGTTAAGTGACCACTAAAAAATGCTTTAAATATTTACTAATGCCTAGCATATCCTACTCACACATGAGCTAGCAAGACTACTAACATCCTCTCTCAAATCATGGATGATCTCATGTAATACAATGATACAATGATAACAAGTCATCATAATCCATACAACAAAGACCACCAAAATAGAAACATAGATACCCAATCAATGGGTGATCAAGCCACCACCAAGGTGCCTCAGAGAAAATCGAAGCGCCGATGTTAAGCCTACCAAAACCTAAAAATAGAGAAAAATCATAGCATCTCATTGTCTCTGTCATCAATTTCTCATAGTAGCATGCATGATCATCTTATCAAAAATGCCTCTAAGCATAAATGAACATGGATTCCTCATCTTTGGCCAAGATCGTCAAAGTGTCTCCTCATGTGAGCTTGAACTCAAGAACCAGAAAGTCAATTCCAACTCCAAGATTTCATAACCTACCACACTTTGATCAATGCATCAAGAAAGTCCTTCGAAACTTGTGCACATGTATACATGTATAGATGAGGCCGAATCCTCTCACTCTCTCTTTGATACTAGAGGGTCGTAAGAGATAACCACATCACCTACACTAGAGCCAAGCCCGCTCTCTATCAAGAAATAGCCCATCATGAACCTAAAAGTCAATCCCAACTCTAGGATTTCAAAACTTACCAAACTTCGTTCGATGCGCCAAGGAAGTCCTTCTCTAGAACTTGTATATATGTATACCTATATAGATGAGGCTCACCTACCTTGCCTCACCACTCTCACTCTCTAACACTAAAGATTTGTGAGAAATGACCACATCACCTATACTAGAAAGTAAAAGGAGGGGCTACCAAACCCTTCCCTTAATCTGAAGTAGATAATCCTTTCCATACCTTGGACTTGACCTTAGCCAAAGGATCCGAATCACAATCGAAGAAAGATGACTCAATGGAGGACTCAATGGAGATAACCACATCACCTACACTAGAGTCAAGCCCGTTCTCTATCAAGAAATAGCCCATCATGAACCTAAAAGTCAATCCCAACTCTAGGATTTCAAAACTTACCAAACTTCGTTCGATGCGCATGTATACCTATATAGATGAGGCTCACCTACCTTGCCTCACCACTCTCACTCTCTAACACTAAAGGGTTGTGAGAAATGACCACATCACCTATATTAGAAAGTAAAAGGAGGGGCTACCAAACCCTTCCCTTAATCTGAAGTAGATAATCCTTTCCATACCTTGGACTTGACCTTAGCCAAAGGATCCGAATCACAATCGAAGAAAGATGACTCAATGGAGGGTTCGTATCCTGCTATTACTTATTCTCCTTCTTTCTCGAAGCCTCTAACTATTTGCAATCCAAATGTCTCTTCTTACCATAGTGATAACACTAGGCCTTCGACTTCATCTTTCTGTCACCCCTCTTTGGAGTTGCAAATGCCTCATTCGAACAACCATATAGGAATGAAAGTCACCCTTGTAACCGTAAAGATGCCTCATACTCAAGCAACATTCAGGATATATATATATATATATATATATATATATATATATATCTATATATATATATATACATACATATATATATATATATATATATATATATACATATATATGTATATACATATATATGTATATACATATATATGTATATACATATATATGTATGTATATACATATATACATATGTATGTATATACATATATACATATGTATGTATATACATATATACATATATACATACATATATGTATGTATATATACATATATACATACATATATGTATATATATACATATATACATATGTATGTATATACATATATACATATGTATGTATATACATATATACATATATACATGTATATATATGTATACATATATACATACATATATGTATGTATATATACATATATACATACATATATGTATATATATATATGTATATATGTATATATGTATATATACATACATATGTATGTATGTATATACATATACATATATGTATGTATACATATATATATATGTATGTATGTATATACATACATATGTATGTATGTATATACATACATATGTATGTATACATACATATGTATGTATATATATATACATACATATGTATATATATATATACATATGTATATACATACACATACATACATACATACATACATACATACATACATACATACATATATATATATATATATATATATATATATATATATATATATATATACATATACATATACATATATATATAGCTCACTAATGTCAATGGCGTCTAGATAGGCCAACATTGGCTACTCCATCAAACTCAAAAGGAAGCTTGTAGAGCATAGTCTCCATAAGATTAGCCTCTAGAAGAGCAAACTACATATATCAAAGCTAATTCTGTACCTATGTAACACAAAACAAGAATAACTAAATAGTGTCCTCCAACTCTAACTTCATTTGTTGGAGCCCATATCATTAAAGAGATCTTGCAAAGAAGTGACCACAAGAACTTTATAGATACAGCAGAGAAAATTAAAATATGCAAGGGTATCATCATTCTTTCATGTGAGCACAGCTTCTTTATAGTTGTCCTCATCAAAATCAACTCGAAGAGAAGTGGGACACTCAAAGATACTCAAAAGTGCTAGAAACAACATACGATAACCGCTTCTACACAAACCATGCTTTCATAACAACACTCCATGTTAGGTAATAAAGGCCATGAAGTCTGGCATCAATAGAACAACAAAGAAAAGCCATCTGGAGAGCATAGAAAGAGAAAAGAAAGAAAAAGAAGAGGAGAGAGAAAGTACAGCCAAAGAACAACACAGACTGCACTAACAGGAATTCACAAACAATGGAAGACAAGTTGATCACAAAATAACCACTGCAAAGGGACAAAATCTGGCCAAACATAGCCAAAGGGTGAAAAATACAACCAATAGAATCAAAAAATATAATCACCCAACCTGTAGGAGTAAATATGTAGACAAATTAGGGATAAAATGCAATAGTACCACAATAAAATAATGCAGAATTTGAAAATGCATACTACTGGAGTCAAAACGCAAGCAGTTACAAGCAATTAATGCAGTGAATGCAAACTACAAAGGCTAGAAAAAGGAAAATTTGCATAAGACAGTTGTCACTAGGCTGGAAGTCATAGCATGCAAGGGATATCAATGATCAGCAGTAGAAGACCTATAATCAGCAAAAAACAACAAGAGCATAGATCCTGAAATCAAATACCACATCAAAAGTGTATGTAGCAATGAAAACATGAAAGAATCCTAAAATAGACTATTGAACACAAGACAAAAGAGAAAACACAAGAACACAACAAAAGAAGATAGCTCAAAGATATGCTCAAGAAATGGAATCCATATGCCAAACATGAGACAGCCACATACAACCGTGAGTCACTAGCAATGTGGACACTAGCACCAGCTCCCTCTCTCCACAGGGCATGCAATGGATCTGCAAGTGATGAATGACAAAGTGTGCAACAGCCTAGATAAATAGGCAAAAAGGAATGCAAATGATGCATCAAGTTGGCCAGCATTTAATGTTGGTCAGCCAGCAATAAATGCCAAAACAATCACTAAAGTAACCATGAAAAAATGCCTAAAATGTCCAATAATGCCTGCACATTCCAAACTCACACATGAGCATACTAGACTGCTAACACGTATCAGTGAGGTTGCCTGATTGCTACGGAGAGGAGAATGTAGATGATCACGAGGAGATGAAGGCGAGGAAGAAGGCAGCAATGAGCATAATGATATAGCAACACAAAGGCAGTTGCAGCCTACATAGTCAGAAGGAGGAGATCTGGCAAACCTGCTGCCCAACTAGACCAGCCTGCCATCACATGTGCTGAATCTGGCCAATCTGCTGACAATCTAGGTGGCCTGCACACACGTATGCCTGCTGTCTGGAAAATGCACCCAAAATGCTAGATTGCAAGAAATAATAGCACACAAGAAATGCATGATGATGACAGAATGTTAGAGCTCCCATGTCTCCGTTAGACTCTCACGAAGCTCACAAGCAGGAGATGACAGCAGAAATCCAATGAAGGCTAACATCAGCTTTCCTCCCTCCAGATCCAGTCAGCTTTGTGCATGTGCCAGCCAGGCACCCACTCCCAATTCTCAGCAAATTTGAGATACCTACCACAAGGGCAGCAGGCCTCAGTACTGGAAACTGTGAGCTATAGATGAATAACAAGTTTAATTACCTTCACTCAACGCAGGAACGGCGCATAAAGTCTACATGTTAAGTTCATCAAAGAGCATTATTCTATCTTAAACCACTGAAGCAGCAACTTAAGGAAAAAATCAAGCAAGATGCAAAAGTTTTTTACCTGTTTCACCCTTGCAGCCAAACACAAACCAGTACTCATTACAGCTAGTCAACAGAGCAAATGATTCCCTTGAGCTCTGCAGTCTGCACCATTTAGCAAAATTCAACATAGCCTGTCAATAACCAATATCGAATCATAGAGTTTTTAAAAAGCCAAAAAAGAAAAAAGCAAAATACAAGGAGAAACAAAAGGTTATGTGCTTTCAATCATGATACTCATATGCCATGATCAAGCTCCAGCACCGGCTAAAAACAGCACATCAGAACATTAAGAAGACAGACTCAGTTCTTGCTCATAAAACATTCTGTCAACAACAAAAAACAGGAGACTATACTGGCATGTCACCCACCAGTACAGTCCAGTGACTTGAACAAGGAGGTAAATATTAGGAGAGTTTACTGTGTATCATCATCAAAGTCTGCTGGCTCCAAAAAGTAAAAGCTATTGGCATCATACAAGGAAATCTCATCATTGGTGGTCCTTTTATACTTCTCAGAACCATATCAAGGAGCAGCCTGCAATTAACCAATATCGAGAAAGCATCCCCAACCTCCAGACATACTTTTGTATCTTACTCTGCTAAACAACAATGAAGTATATTGTTGGCTCTAACAACTTGTACTGAGAATTCTACTTCCATATCAGAGCAAATGCTAGTGCTTTTCTTGAACAGAACTGTGTATGCAAACCATGAGCACAATGCTAAAAACATATGTAAAGGTTGCCGACTTATCCAGCATAAAGTCCTGTATGGGAATCATCTCCCTACCTTCACAATAAACTCTAAAACAAGGCATGTGAACCCATACTGCCTCAGCCACCATTCCCCCTGATACAGACTGTTGTAAGATTTTATGGCATTTGCTACCTATTTTACACAACCATGATGAAAAGCAGAGAGAGCTAGTTTGACCATCGCAAAAAGGGAAAATGAGAGAAGGACCAATGCCATCAATTTTCTAGGAAAATGAGAGAAGGATCAATGCCACAAAGATAACCATCAATTTTCCAGGAATGACTGTGCTAGCTCAGTTTGCTTATTTAACTTCTGAACACTTGTGTTCAACATCAGTTGTGTTCTTGGCTATCCACTTCTGCTGGTTACACTCTAATTCCAATAGCTTAAATATCTAACATCAATGAAATAACCAATGCAAGCATCTTCCTGGATTTTGGCTACACACTTGAACTGGAATTTTTTATTTTGAAGAGCTAAAT
This sequence comes from Lygodium microphyllum, assembly GCF_053477565.2. Classification (NCBI taxonomy): domain Eukaryota; kingdom Viridiplantae; phylum Streptophyta; class Polypodiopsida; order Schizaeales; family Lygodiaceae; genus Lygodium; species Lygodium microphyllum. Next base: position 32,360,498 of record NC_141161.1, on the reverse strand, counting down.
CTGAGATGTGGTTACCATGCTGATCTTTTTCACAGACTAACATTTGCTTCAAAACATGAACACAAACCAGTGTTGCCTGCTGTATCTCTTGCACCAAGTATCTAAAAGAAACACATCATAGGGGAAATCTTAGATATTTTTCAAATGCATGTCTTTAATGAACATCTTTGCTGAAGTGTCCTATATTCAATCAACCATGATGAAAAGCAAATAGCTCATATACCATGCCAAGGAGCGAATGTGGCAAATGAAAATAATCACAACTTGTTTAATTTTTCATTCTGGAAATGTCATCTTAATCAAAAGAAAAAGAACGAGTATATGAATAATCGTAAAGCGTCCAAGTCACAAGTCAGTCGATACCTTTCAAAAGGTTTACTTGATGATTCGTGGAATCATAATGCGCATTCTTAATTCTATGCAATTACTAGGATAAGCCTTTATGGCTGATTTCATTGTACCCAAATCCTATAACAAAGGCCACCAAAGATCTAAACACCTCTAGAGCATTTTAGACTTCAGGCATTTTGGTTGGCAACAACTTGTTTAGTTTCTCATTCTAGAACCGTCTTCATCTTAATCAAAAGAAAAAGAACGAGTATATGAATAATCGTAAAGCGTCCAAGTCACAAGTCAGTCGATACCTTTCAAAAGGTTCACTTGATGATTCGTGGAATCATAATGCGCATCCTTAATTCTATGCAATTACAAGGATAAGCCTTCATGGCTGGATTTCATTGTACCCAAATCCTATAACAAAGGCCACCAAAGATCTAAACGCCTCTAAAGCATTTTAGACTTCAGGCACTTTGGTTGGCAATTTTTGGGCCCTACTGAAGTCCATGTCATTTTGCCTATTTTAAAGGCACCCACTCCGACGTTCTAGCCTTTTAAGTCTTAGCACCACATGATGGGCCAGTTCCTTCTATGTAGTAACCCTTCCATCTCGTGCTCCATGCTCAAGGGTTATCACATGCATCTCCGGTTCCATCGATAAGGTCTTGTTTCTTATTCATTGCCTTCAAGCTCCTTGTTTGGAGATCTCTTCCCAGTTCTTTTACCGGCGGTTTGATATGGTGTTCGATCATCATGGGTTCGACTGGCAAAGATTTACAATGTATCGTCGTGGAAATTGAAAGAGCTGCATTTCGTGTTGGGGATGGTCGTAAGGCGAGACAGCAGCCAATCCACAGTTGAGCTTCTACGTGTCACAGCATCCTGAACCTCCAACATATCTTGGAGCACTTGGCAGGACGGCGGACATACATTACTGCTCTGATTACATGTGGACAGGCTCGGATTCTTATTCATCGCCTAGATTCCCCTAGTTTGGAGATCTCTTCCCAATGCTACCGTAGGTAATTTGATATGGTGTTAAATCATCAGGGGTTCTACTACCGAAGGTGTGCAATGTCTCATTGTGGGAAGTGTAAGAGTTGCATTTTCATGTTGGGGATGGCCATAAGGGAGGACAGCAGCCAGTCCACATTTGAGCTTCCTACATGGCAAAGCATCCTAAACCTCCAACGTATCTTGGAGCACTTGAGAGGACAGCAGACATGCATTACTGCCCTGACTACATGTGGACAGGCTAGGTAGGATACACGGAAACGGTTTGCAATTTTTGACTTTGAGAGCCACCGTCCTAACCAATTTACAGGCTGCGCAATACCCCCCCGATCTGCATTTTTGCTTGAAAAGACCCTCACGATGCTTGGCATACTCAATCGAGGCTTCATCGGACTCCAAAGCTTGAATCATAGGAGGCCCTAACATTTTCCTTGACTTTCCAAGAAACACTATAGCAAATATGTTGAATGCATAGATGATAAAATCTATGATCGAATGAATAGATGGTAGCTCGTAGATCTTCATAACGGAACAAAAACCAAGAAGTTCTTTTTCCAATCTCACCAGGACCCACATACTTTTAGACCCAAATATTGTGAAGTATGACTGGCCCAAACAAGGTTTTCCCCAAAATGCACATGCTTTAAGACCCAAATATTGTGAAGTATGATTGCTCCATAGCACACGTGTATGGTTTGCAAAGCACTAACCATACGAATATTATTCCACTTGTGCCTATAGGTGGTTGGACAATCAAGCCTCAAGGGGCCAACCCTGCCAATTGCATCTTGGGCCAGGGTTTCTTTGAAATGAGCCATGTCAAGTTTATCACTGTTCGCTTGGGCTTCAAGATGTTGTGAATACATCTTGTACACATACACATCAACTTTAGTGGAAACGATGCCCACACCAATCCATCCAGCTCTCTCTCTCTTCTACTTGATCCACATAGTACGTGTTTGGCATCAATGCACTCGTACTCACATATCCAAAGTTCACATAGTCACCCTTGCACGTTATGATAGTATTTCTTAGTGACTTAATGTGCAAAGAGCAATCCACCCTAAGAGGAAATGGAAGGCTAGCACGAGGAGAAAAAGTGATAGAGGAGCAATAGAATGATTTTGTGTTCCACAATCCACTTCTTTTGGGACCTTCCTCGCTTTAGCATATCGCCATGATTTTGTTAGCAATCTAGTCAACTTACGAGTGAGTCTTGGCATATGCCTTAGTGGGACAAGCATTACTAATTAGTACAAGCATTGTTTATTTGTCATTATGATGATGATTCAAGCATATATTGCTGACCAACCTAATCACTTTATTGACATATTTCTTACCTATTTACTTGGCTCCCTCCTCCACAATCTAATAATTCATCACTTGCAAAGTTTAGTGTCAACCTTGTTGGAGAGATGTGTCTTATGTCTGGCAATTTATTTCAATATTCTTTTGTGCTTCCATTGATGGATCCACTTCTAATAGATTCCAATTTATTGATGTTTTCCAAATAAATAAGCAACAATAAGGGACCTTAGAGGAGAATTTCTTGAAAAGGATTTTTAACTAGTTGATAGATACCTATTGTACATGCACTTGAGCACCAAGATTATAATGAATGCATTCGTGTACATGATAGCTTTAGTGCACATTGCCTACACCTTTCCCAACTCTCCTTTACTTGATCCACATAGCAAGTGTTGGCACCATACCCACACATATGCTTATTCTCCACACATGACTAAGGTTTCCTACCAATCCCAATAGAAGTTCCACTTAATAACTCTTGCAAAGGGCAATATAGTCGCACTTTGCAAGAGGAGAGAGAAGGATGGCAAAAGGAGAGAGAGTGGTAAACGAACACAAGCATAATAGTCTACATTGCACTTCTACACAAGCTACAACCATGCTCTAATCTATCTTGTAGTTCTACACAACCCATATTGCACTTTGCAAGAGAGAAGGATGGCAACAGGAGAGAGCATGGTAGAGCACAAGCATAATAGTCTACATCCATGCTCTAGTCTACATTGCGCTCCTCCACAACCATCCTCTGTTGTTCAAATTCCTAGTCATGTTGGCAGAGCATTCAAATTCTTGGTCATGTTGGAAGCTATTGGAACAAAATGAATCATCTTGACCTTTGATGCATCATGTAGATTCTAGGTCCTTGGCAACCACAATGCACAATTCAATCATTTTGAGCCTCAACCACAAGTGTCAATGCCCATACAAGTGCTCAAGTTAGACCTTTCTAGTGTTGGAAGATTTTATTCGAAGCCAATGAGCTCAAACACATGAAATGAGCCACATAGCCAAATCCTTTAAAGCCAATGTTGGTAGATTTTATTCGAAGCCAATGAGCTCAAACACATGGAAGGAGCCAAATAGCCAAATCCTCAAAGGCCTCTACCTTCCTCGTCTACAAGAATAATTTTGACACGTAGCCCCAAGAGTACATTGAGCCTATATTAACTCCATATACCTATGGCTCTTCACCCTCCACTTCTGAAAGGTCACTACATTGAAGAGAGGAAAGAGGGGTATCTTCATCAATTACAAGACTTCTCTACAAGCATTGTTGTTGGATATGCTTGAAGCAATTTCATGGAGTCATATAAGGTAGAGCCATAGACTACTGCACAAGTAGATATCTAACTATAAAGATGGAGTCCCTTGACCCTAGCAAATGGTGCATAAAATCTCAAAGGGTCTGTTAGCAACTCTACACCAAGTCAATAGGGCACATAGATAGCTATTCCTTGAAAAGTCCCGTAGTCAATGTAAAACTAGTCCTCCAAAACAACAATTCAAGTAATATCATAGAACGATCATGACTTGTCATGTAAGGCAAAGTCTCACACTACTACGTACATAGCCTACCAAATGTCTAACTATGAAGATGGAGATATCTTGAATTTGATCAATTAGTAACGTGAGTGACTATGGTGTTATTGACCACTCAATACTTTGGCAATTTATGAGCCATCCATGGATTCAATACGACATTACTAATAACTAGTAAATTGCACCATACTCATACCAATTGCATAAGCTTATCTATTACATTGTATAAGGCAAGAGTTTTGATCATTTTTGCCATTAAGAAACTTGAGATACATGTTGGTATCGTTAATAGCAATAAACGAGACCATAAATGAAGCAAAAAGCAAGCTAACATTGCTCCAAATAAACATGAGGATGTGTAAAGAGGTTGCATTTACACTCAAGGGAGTGACTCAAAAATATGGAAGTCTAAAACCTGGATTCAACAAAAGAGTCCTTTAAAATCCCTCTTCTAGACCTTCTCTTATGTACGAAAGGGTACCATTTAGTAGGTATATTCACAAGTTAAACACAAAAATGGTGTGTTATGTTCATGATAAATTTACAAATAAGAGACTTTTAAATTAGGCTTTGAATGCACGTGGTAGTAAAGAATTATAGATAATTAAGCCCCCCAACATTTACATAAGTAAATTTATTAGGTAAACCCAAGGATGTCTCAAAGAGCCAATACATATTCTAGGTGCCAAAGCAATAAGCTACTAACCTTGGCAAGGCTCCTTATCTCAAATTGTTCTCACAAGATCCTCCATGCCCCGTGGAACAAGAATAGTGACTAAGTGGGTCACATTGATCAAGCAAAAGCCTAACAATCTTTTTCCTCCCAATTCTCCACTACGGATCAACCAACTCATCATTGGGTGGATCAAGAATGCGCAACAGACATCCACTCTAAAACTAGGAAGATCCTAGATCATCAGCCTACACAATATTAACATGCAAAAGGGAAGCTCAAAAAAGGTCTCTCTCACAAAGGAAAAACACGTATATCCGACGATACTCTACATCCTCATAACAAATTCCCCAACTTACAAGCCTTGTACTAGTGTGTCATCGGTGACTCTTTGTGAGAACACAAGTTTCAACGATCCAACCTCTGACGATAACTTACATCCTGATACCGAATTCCCCCAACTTACAAGCCTTGTACTTGTGTGTCAATGGTGTAACGATGTCACGCATGCAAGTTCGGACCGGTGAGGCACAAGCCAATCTCAGAACAGATAGGTTGCCTGCACGCTGTTGCTTCCACTGAACTTCCTAATGCGGTTTGCTCCCTGATCTTGCAACTCTAATAATGAGCATTTTACAGAATGGCACGTCCGTAGTCATGAGAGATTTGAATCTCTTCCCGTTGACAAACGTCTTCTAGAGCCATAAAAGCAGCATTGGAAACCTCTTGCGTCTGGCACCATACTGCAGAACCGCTATTTTGTGTAATCGTGTACTTGTAATAAGCAACTTCCAGCCTTCAAACGCGGTGAAGTAGAACCTGCTGCAACTCGATGAAAGTGACGACGCAGTATCCGACAACATCTGATAAGTTTATGAAGTTACAAAACCTCCCAACCAAGAGATACTACCCGAAAATGTTTCCAATGACGAAGCTCGGAAAAGCTTCAGAAATAGAGCGGCTTGGACTGACATAAATCGAGAAGTATGCCGAAGGCTGATGTGGCCTTGTTTATCTCCACGACGATAAATCGAGCTACCATTTTGGAATGACAAGCGTTTCTTCAAGAACCGCCATAAAGCAGGTGCGGATTGTTAAAGTCCGTGATAATATATATCGAGCTTCCAATGGGACGACGAGTTCCTTTTCAAGAACCGCCATAAAGCAGACAAGGAAACTGCTTTTTCTTTTAACTACATGATGATAAATCGAGATTTCAATATGAAATGACAAGTTTCTCTTCAAATAGCGCCATTAAGCAGACAAGAAAAATGCGGAAAGGAGGGATAGGGAAGTGAAGCTCAAGTACCTGTCATGTGCGAGGGTTGGCTGCTGAAGGGTCCAAGAGGCTGCTCGAGGCTTCAAGAGTCTGTCTTCCTACTCGAAAGCTCCGCGAATGTGAGAGAGAGAAAGAGAGAGAGAGGGAAATAGGCGCCAAAGACCAAAATCTTATGTGATGAGAGCCTATAGCTAGTCCTGGTAGGTGCCACACTGCCACCGAGAGAAAGAGAGAGAGAGAGAGAGGCGAGCCGCGAGTGTGTTGTGCGTGTTACCACCCGCGCTGACACTCTGTTGTCCCCAAACGTATACTGAGCCTGTTGGCATTAAGAACGCGAGATAATGCCATTTAAGGCTAAGCTGCAAAAAGGGTCTCCCCCGATACACGACACGGTCTTCCTTCTTCCATCCAATTTATGTGCCTTTATCAATCAAACATTTATTCTCATTATTATTATTATTTATATCTATTTATACTGCTTTATATTATAATTGGGACTAATATCTTAGGTAACGTGCCTAATCACCACAAAACTCCTAGACCTGCCTTTTATCACCAAAGTTTTTTTTTTTGGGGAGAAAACATTAAGTTGGATTAAGATAAGAGGGTAATATACAAGGAGAGGTTTCAGCCAATGTTGGCTGAAGAGTAGAGCCGCTTTGATTTGAGCATAGAGGTGACACTGAGTGTGACTAAGTTTAAGAGTCTGAGGAAGTGAGGTAGCTTATCCTCATCAAAATATAATTTACGAGGGGAGGGTTTGTGGTCTATGGATGACATATAAGGTGGACTGAGTGACACTGGGACACAAGCAGGTGGCAGGGAGGCAAAAGAGGGAGCATGACTGTCGTGGGCTGATGCACACTACGTTCCCGTGGCCATAGATGGACAGGCCTCCATGATGGCTTCCTTCAAGGAAAGGAGTACCTTAGCAGCTTCCCTTTCTTTAGCAAGCATTGTGATTTTCCTATTCTTCTTCCCCATTGGAGTGTTGTCTCTCTATAGCATCTTCTTTGCAGATGGTCATCTTCATGTCAGACACCTACCACAAAACAAGGGAGATAAAAGTAAATTTAGGTTTAGTACACTTTCTTTTAAAAACAAAGCCCTTCCTGGAGGTCCATGTGGCCCATAAATATGCTCCTCTTATCACCGTCCAAATAACTAGGGGGAGGCACTCTTATCACCGTCCAAATATGCTCCTCTTTCCACGAGAGAGAGGAAGGGTGAAGGGGAAAGAGGATTCTGTGTAGTTCTTGTAGGCACTCTTGGTTAGCTAAACAGGAGATAAATAGGTGGGGAATGGACTCTAACCGGTGACCACACCTAGGGCATAGTCCATTCCCTTGCCAATAAGGGTTGCCTTCTCATTAGTCCACACAGCATGATGAAGGATAGTCCATAACAAAATTGATTGCTTAGCGAGGAGGGAGACCACCCATGCTTGTTCAAACCGATAGTACCATTGAACTTCTGACCACTGCATGTTCCACCATTTATTGAGCTTACCCACTAGTCTTGTGTCCTTCCGGTGACCACACTTGGGGAATAGTCCATTCCCCTTGCCAATAAGGGATGGCTTCTCATTAGTCCACACAGCATGAGGAAGGATAGTCCATAACAAAATTGATTGCTTAGGGGGGAGGGAGACCGCCCATGCTTGTTCAAACCGGTAGTACCATTGAACTTCTGACCACTGCATGTTCCACCGTTTATTGAGCTTACCCACTAGTCTTGTGTCCATCCATTGAAGGGGCGGGAGGGGGAGGAGTTGAGATCTTCCTTTCCAGCAGATGTCCTCTACTTTAACCTGCAGTTCTAAGCATCCAACAAGAATTAGAAGCATCTCATACATTAATTATATCCTTGATTGTATCAAGGTCTTGATTATTGAGTCTGAACTCTATTTTGAGAACTGTTGGTGTTTTCCAAGTCTTATGTGTGATATCCCACAAGTTCTTCCACATGTGGATGCCTTTCTTTTGGAGTTTACCTATTGTTTTGGCTACATCTTCCTTGATTGGGGGTACAGTAAGGCTGAACCAAACTGAGTCATTCGGTGCCCATGCTTAAATTTTTTGTCTTTTAATTTCAATTGGGTACTCTATCTTATATTGTAGCCAAGCCTCCCACATGTTCCTAAGAAGTTCCGAAGGTTTTTTGATATAGAAACATGCTTGACTGAAGAAGATGTTGATGACCAGTAAATTTTGGAAGGTAGTCCCCTCATAGACTACTACTTTTTGGAAATTATGATTCAAGAGTATGGCCCAGTCGTCCTTCGGTAGAAGCTAGCTTCTAATGATCCATTTTGCAGCAAGTTTAGATGCCAGGAGTTTTAAATCTGGGAGCCCATGCCACCCCTTTTTTTTCCCAGTGTGCAAGTATTCCAAGCTACTTTAGATATTTTATATCCATGAAAGTTCCCCCCCCCCCCCAAAACAAAAAGGTCCTACACAAGGCATCTAACTTTTTAAGGTGTGTATTACTAGGTTTCCAGCAAGGAAGAAAGTAGATATAGGCTAAGTATACAAAGTGATGTAGGACAAGCTTCCTCGCGGCCATCCTATTTTGGAAGCCCTTCCAACGGTCTAACTTAACACTTAGCTTGTCCATTACCCACTACCATCTTTGTTTTAATGTGACACCAAATCCCATCGGAATACCTATAAGCCTGAAATTTTTCCCTTATAGGATGACTTGGCAACCTTCATCCAACAGCCATTGGGGCGGGGGGTCTAGCATGGACCAAATGCCTATCTTAGTGTGATTTATTTTAGATCCTGAAGCCAAACAGAATTTGTGGAGGCACATCCAGAAGATTTTAAGTGAGAGATCATCATTCCTAATGGTGGCATTTGTGTGATCTGCAAACAGGTTAAGTAGCATCTGTCTAACTAAGTTTGGAAGTTGGATACCCTGGATATTGCCCTGGATGAGTTGGTCTTCTAATAGCCATCCTAATGCATCCATAGCTATGGCGAACAGTAGAGATGCCAGGGGACATCCCTGTTGGATCAAATCTTCTTAGGATGTAAGGTTTGGTAAGCTCTCCATTTATGGATATTCTAGCTGTAGTGTTGCCGAACAGCACACTAACATCTTTGATGAATCTATGCCCGAGACCCATATCGTGGAGGGACTGTACGATGAAGTCCCACTCTATCCTATCATATGCTTTGTCAAAATCGATCTTAAGGAAGAGAATGTCTTGATTGGTTCTCTAGGCATGCTCCAGCCCCTCCCACAGTCCTATAATTACGTCTAATATGTACCTACCTTTGATGAAGCCTTTTTGTTCACGTCTGATCCATTTATCTAGATGGGCATTTAGCCTTCTAGCAAGAGTTTTGGCAAAAAAATTATAGGCTGTTGACAAACACGTGATTGGTCTCCAAATAGCTAGGTCCTCCTTGGAGTCCTTCTTATGAATCAACCTGGCTACCCCTTCATTGATGCACAAAGGAAGAGTCCCTTTAGTTATAGCCTCCTTCCAAACCCTAGTAAGAGGGGAGAGGAGGAATCACTCGAATTCTTGAAAGAATTCTTTGGGGAGGCCATCAAGGCTTGGAGATTTTTCTTTTGAGAGAGAGTCTATGGTTTTGCTTAATTCTATTTCCTTATCTTTGAGAAGTAATCGAAGACAATCTCAAGGTTTTCCTCTTGTGAGACAACTTGAGATCTGTCGTTTTTTATGAGTGGGACTTTGTCCCTGTCCTTCTTAAGCTTGAGTAACTTAAATTGTTCTTTTGTGGGACGATCTGTTTTTCCCACCCTCCATTCACGAAAGTACACCTGAAGGGATTTGACTTCAGTTAGTTCTTCATGACAAAGCCAACTTTTAGTTTCCAATAGTTTATCTTGCACTTTGATCTGTCTCTCTTCCACTGCTTTTCCAGCAAGATAACCTCTTGGTAGATCAGGTTTCTTTTGTCCCTTCATTGTTAAGTAACTTGAAGTTTGGCCTCTCTCATGAATCTTTGGGTGTCCTTTATTGCTGATTGCCAGGCCTTAACTGTGGTAAGTGGGAGTGTGAAGTTCCACCTCCATATGTCCTCTAAGGGTTTTTGGACGAAGTTCAACTAGAACAGGGACTGATCTACGTGAAACCACCCTGCTCTAACAATGTGACCAACTGTGGACAGGGTAAGTTGGACTGGTTTATGGTCGAAGAGGGTAATGTTGTGCCATGTCTTGGTCTTGGCATCAACAAAGGTGGAGAGCAATCCTAATTTGACATAGAATCTATCAAGTCTGGCTTTCCTTAGGAGGCTTTCCTTAGGAGGCTCCCACATTGATTATTTGACCATGTGAAGTTAGCCTTTGGGTTAGGCTCAATTAGGCTCTGGAACCCTTTGAGACTAAGCCAACAGTCTCTTTCCTTACCTGAGATCATGTTTCCCTTAGCTTCAAATCGATCGTCTAATTTTTCTACAAAATTGAAATCCCCTGAAGGATTATCAAGCAGTCTAGAAATTTAATCGAGTCCCATATTCTAGGTTTATCTTTATTCATTCCCCAAGCATATATCGAGATTACTGCAAACTCCTCACAATCCTTGATCCTAACACCGACCCAACAGCTGCCTAGATCCATGAGAACTTCTTTTATGTAAGGTTGCAGTTTGGAGTAAACACCGATTATAGCTCCTCCTGCCCCCCCTGTGAATGGTTGAGTACCATGTATATTCTTTAATAATGGAGTGGAGGTTGTTCTCCAAATGCTTACCAATTGTTTTGACTTCTTGGAGGCAAATGATGTCAAGGTTAATGGCATTCTGAAATAGCCAATTGTGAATTACTAAAGCTATGGACTTTTCTGAGAGTCCTTTACAATTATACAAGACAATCTTTAAGTTATTCATTTTTTACCTAATTTATTTGGTTTCTTACCTTGGTCTTTCCTCGGCGTGTTCATAGGGCTACCGACCCGATAGCTACCTTAAAATGCCGCCGTTTGCTGCTATTGTTGTTCGTCTCCATCGGAGTGGGGCCAATCTGCCCATTATATTCTTCTTTGTGATCTTCTATCCTTAATTTATTAGGGGGTTTGAGCTCATGATGGCCCTCATTATGGTTGGAGGAGGGGAGACTCTCTTCCTCTTCCTCTTCTAGGTCCTCCCCTTCCTGCATGGTCGCACCTTGTGGAGGGGGCTTAATTACCGAGTCCTTTTCTGAACGATCGACAGAGCTGGCCGTTTCGTTGAAAAACTGACAACCATCAATAAAATCCCCGTTACCTGATTCATCTGAATCTGACATAAGTGGGTGTGCTTTGCCTTTAATCATGAACTGTGTTTCAGAGTCCTCCAAACTCATAAGCAATGGAGAGTATCTATTACTAGAGGCTAAAATGGAGGCATGTTTGCCCTTACCCTTTGGTTTGGAGCATTTTGATTTCTTGTTCTAAACTAATTGGAAGTTATCGATTTTTTCCTTATTACCATCAGCTTCCGGTACTTCTTGAGCCCCTGATTTCGAGTTACTACCATCATCTTCTTTAGCCCATTCGGGGAAATCCTTGATGAAATGACCTTGTTTGTGACATTTGAAATAAGAATTGGGGAGGTTCTTGTTAACAATTTCTTGCTTAGAATGTCCCCTCTGTCATTCTTGATTAGGACGAAGTTGCGCAATTTTTTACTCAGGTCTACCTCGGTTAGCACTTGGGGGTGCCATCTCAGGTTTATGTCTGAGTAAGGGTGTTGCCCTAGGATTTTGCCTATGGTGGCAGCTATGGAGTGAAGGAAGGGGTAATAATGGTCAGGGAGGTTGGAGAACTCGACCCATATAGGTATTTTGCTCAGCTTGGGACCGAGAGGGTCAAAGGATTCATCCCACCTAAAAACGGTTAATGTGGAGCTTTTGAGCATCCATTGTCCAAAGGACATGACCTAGATGGCCATTTGGTGGGATTCGAAAAGGAATAGGATGTAGTTGTTGGGAAGATACCTAGCATACAGTACCCTGATATCGAGGGGCTGGCAATGATCTCTCATCCAAGCTCTAAGGACTTCTATTGGCGAATGTGGCCTGTGACAATGACCATACAATGCTCTAGCTTGATACTCTTTTATCCAATGAAAGACGCCCTCGTTTGGGATCTATACCGAGAATGTACCTTCTTGGTCTGTTTCTTTGTTGGAATCGATTGGGGGTCGAGGGGGGGGGGGTGGCATTTGGCGTAGGGGCAGAAGGTCCGGATCTTCCTGAAGTTTGCATGCCAGAACTTCCCATAGTGCCTTTCCTGAGCACTTCTTGCTAGTACTTGGCAAGGCCTTTAAGGACTTCTTGCTTAAGTGGGGACGGTTGGGCCACAGGCGCGGGAGTGAAGCTTTTCCCTTTCTCGGCATGCTGGGACAATTGATGCTACAACAGAGAGGGGTGGGGTCTCTGATTGTATGTGCTACTATATACCTCTGCCATGGTTCCTCTAGATCTAGGATCCTTGATAGGGAATCTTCCTTGGTGATTAGTAGATAGGGAGTGAGACGCCATTGTCCTATCCATTATGGATGAAGAGGACGCAAACGTGCCAAAATAAGTGGGGTGGGGGACGGAGCTACTTTAGGACCCGCGAGGGGGGGGGGGTGTTAGCTCCATGATGGAGAGGAGATATCTTGACATGGTCTGTCATAGCCCTCGTTTGAGGGGGATTAGGGGTTAGCCCTTGCGAGATGGAGGCGGGATGACTAGACTATTGGCATGAGCACCTATTGTGGCATGTTGGCTATCCTTGGGGACCAAGGCCTTATCCGTTGAGAATGTGGTGGAGGAGAGTCTTGAAGCCTCCACGTGTGTATCCATAAGTGGTAATGTTACCATTGGTGCCAAAACTGCCCCAAAGGGTTGGTTTGGCGCCAAGTAATCTTCTTTTTGCGGGTGGCGCTCCACCTCACTCCCACACACCCTTCTTTGCACAAGAGAAGAGAGTCGCACACCAAGTTTTTTTTTTTCCAATCACATGCTACAATGGCCCATCATCAATTCACCAAAGACAAATTAAATCGTGTATTGCATGGAAAGGACATTCATGGTCATTACGACCAAGTGTGGTATTGATTGAAAGATTCTCAATCTCTATTGTGCCATCCTGGTCTTGCCTGCATTTTGTTCTTGCTACTCCTGTGACAGATTGATCCTACCTATGATCGTGCATGCTCGTGCTGCTCTTGCCTACAACAAACAAACTAGTAAATGTCCATCTCTCTCTCTCTCTCTCTCTCTCTCTCTCTCTCTCTCTCTCTCTCTCTCTCTCTCTCTCTCTCTCTCTCTCTCTCTCTCTCTCTCTCTCTCTCTCTCTCTCTCTCTCTCGCGTGTGTCATCAGTTAGCCTGGGGGGAGGGGCTTGCGTGTCATCCATTGTCGTCGTATTGGGAGTCGAAGGTCTACCACAGAGGTTTAGAGCAGAAGAGGAGTGAGAGATTCAAAGGGGAGAGAGGAAAAAGATTGGGGTTTGATGGATTCTCGGGTTATGGAGAGAGTAGATGTTACCGTGTTCCCGTAGCACAGAGGAGTGGAAAATGGAAAAAATGGAAAAAGCAAAAAAGGCGCAGGATAAAAGCAGAAAAAGGCGCCTTGACCGGGAGCCAGTCCTAAAAATTCAAATGTTCGAGCACGACCCTCAAGAAGCTTCAGTGTCGGCCCGAGGCAACAAAAGAATTAAAATGCGGAAGCACCCCCAAATCTTTGTAAAAGAGTGCCAGGCTCGCTCCTGTGCAAAGTGTACGCATTAGTTGGGAATATGATAAATTAGAATGGTGGGAAATGGGAAAAAGGGCCCAGCCATGTAAGAGAGGGAAAAGGGAATGACCGCCCAAAAAAGATTTAGGGCTTTGTATATAAAGTTGAAAAGTGAATGAGAAGCTCATTCTTTGGTGTGTGGCAAAAAGAGTCTTCTTCTTCCTCTCTTCTTCTCTCCTTCTTGCTTGTGTGTGCTCTTGAGAGAGGCAGTGTGAGAGTGTGAGGGAGTGAGTGTGTGTGAGAGTGAGGGATCAAGAGGGTAAAGCTCTTCACCATCTCCTCTTCTCTTCTTCTCTTCTCTTCTCTTCTCTTCCCTTGCGCACGCGGCTATGGAGGATGGAGCTTGGAGATGGGGGAGGCTTGAGGATGCTTGAGCTAGCATCAAGAATCGTGGAGCTACTGGAGTGCAAGAGAGAGGAGGGTACTCGATTAAGCATCAAGGTAAGTTCACTACACTCGTAGGATCTGAGGCGCGTCGGCTAGGTGAGAGATAGCCATTAGAGCTCGCTTGGAATGCTTGAAACAATAAGCGGTCCGTGGGTCTTGGCGGTTGAGCGAAAGCTCCCACATTCTGGTTCCGTTGCTGGGACCATGGATTCAAGCTTGAGCACTTGCGCGCCTCATATCAAGCATCGAAGTAGGGTACTCATCCTCGAAACGGAGCTTGAGATAGGTAGGAAGTTGGGTGTTTTTAATCTTCAAAACAAGGAAGTATTTTGGGATATTTTGGTTGTTGATGATTGGAAAGCATGGAGGATCTATTTCAGTTTTTTGCCTTCGATCTTCGTTGCATTTAGCGTAGGTTAGAGTTAGGAAATCAAACCGGAAAAGGGTAGGGTTTACTGTTTCAAAACAGGGCAAAACAGGAAAAAATCGTGCAAAATGCGCAAAATGCTCTTTAATGAGGCCTAAGATCGACAAAAGAGCGATCGGGGGCGTCAACGCCGCATTTGGGAAGGCATATAAGAGCCAGGAGGCCAACAGAGAGCTCATTTGTGCCATTTCAGTGAGAGAGAGAGAGAGAGAGAGAGAGAGAGAGAGAGAGAGAGAGAGAGAGCTAGAGAGCCCCAGCCCGTGTGATTCGATCGCATCACCGACGCACTTACCAACCCGTTCAGGTATACAAATCTCTCCCTCTCCTTCCCTAGATAGAATCTGGAAGTGCATGACCATGGCGCCGGTCTACATTGGGTGAAACGATTGAATTCGCATTCGCGCGGGTTACGTGCGCCGCGTTTGGCCCGTCCGAGTGGCATCTCCTAGGCTGAGTCCCAAAATCGGCCCTCGGCCCTCGTCACTCGGCCCACTTGGCCAAATCCTAGTCGGCCCTCGGCCCCCGTCCGAGGCAACTGTCTGAGTTAACCCACTCGGGCGTCCGAGTCAAAGCTCTTTGCCACGTGGCACATCCGGCCCTTGGCCCATCCGAGCGACCCGTTTGAGTCTCGAATTCGGCACTTGGCCACACCCGGGATTCGGCCCTCGGCCAAGCGCCGTTCGGCCCGGCCGAATTACCCTGTCCGAACCTGCCTCGGCCCGTCCGAGTCAAATCCGAAAATTCGGCCCTTGACCCCGTGCCTCGGCCCATCCAAGTGATCGCAACTCGGACCCTGCAATTCAGACCAGTTGGTCCGAGTACAACTTTTTGTCAAATCTGTCAGAAATTTGACCCGACTCGACAAATACACATTAGCGCAACTTGTCGAAACCTTCGGGCATTCAGAACTTGATTCTGGCACACGTGATAAGAGAAATTGTAGTACACAGCCGCTTAGCGGCTAGCAGGAGACAGTTGAGGGACCCAAGGACTTGGACGCGAGCCGCTAAACCGTAAAACTTGATCGACCGGAAGCGAACAAGGCAACATACAAGGAAACCATAAACCTTGACTAAACGGCCGGAAAATGGACCTACAAGCCTATCAGGCCCGAAACGAGCGAGAGTGAGTAAGATGCCGAGGAATTGCTTGCGGCACTCACATTGAATTTCTGCACTTGAAGTACACTTAAGAAAGCTGAAAGCCTGATTGGGCACAAGTACACGAGAAACAACACACTCACTGAGTGACCATAAATTGAGGTTTGTATTCAATAATCAAAGGAACTCGCTCAGATAAATCACTTAAGGAACCCACTAGTAGGAGACGACCCCAAGACTTAGACAAGTGCCTATGTGCCCTACTAGTAGGACCTGGAGAAGACACGAAGACACGGGAAGCAACAAGATAAAGGATTGGATGCTGCCAGAGCTGCTTGGATTTATTGACAACCTCATGGAGCTGGAAGCAAAAACAATGTCGGGATCAAGAGGCGAATGAGGAAAGGACCAATTGCACTTAGGAGAATTTCCAACCTCAATCCAGGAAAAAACGGGTCCACAACTATGATCTACTCACTAGGACCGTGATCCAGGGCAGACCTGTAGAGGAAGTGGTAGCAAACCTGGAGGAAGAGAGAACATCAATCAAGAGAGTGCTAGAAGGCATAATTGCCTACAACCATGAGCAAAGGGCTAGAAGGCTACAGCAAGACGTAGATATATACGAGGCTAGACGAGTGCTAGACCTATCTGGAGCGGCCAAATTTGGACCGAATGTAGAGAGGGAACGGACAGCAGAGGCTGACATGACATTGAGCGAACTGGTAGCAAAGCGACTCTTGGACAACATGTCTGTTGAATAGAGAGCTACTGCCCTAGCCACCGTGCTACTATTGGGATTGGGAGTCACGCAAGGGGCTAAAGGGCAAGCTAGAATCCCGTCGTAGCAAAACAACTAGCTAGATACGAACCTGGCAGTGACCTGTACAGCTTCATGGAGCAGTTCGAGCAAGCATGTGAGGCAAACGGTCTTACTGACCTTGCACAGCGAGCTCAAGCTTTCGGCCTGTGCTTAGGCGATAAGGGGAGGACCTGGTATTCTAGTCTAGATGATGCAGAACGTACGAACTTTGTTCGCTTTAAGGGCCTCTTCATCAAGAGGTTTTCAGAGGCAGGGTATTCGGATAACCTCATCGTTAGGTTGATGAATATCGATCAAAGGGAGAAGGAGGACGTTAGGGATTACGTCACTAAGATGTGTAGCCTCTACAAAAGGATCCCTGCCAATGAGCGACCTACCGAGAGGGTAGTGTCTACAGTGTTCATGAACGGGATTCGGAGTGAGGAGCTCTACAAGGCTTTGGCCAGTAACTCCACCTTGCAACGAGATGTGCTAGCTGGAGTTTTCGAAGAGGCAATACGCGTAGACGATCAACTTAGGGAACGCAGGATGAGGACTACCAACCGAGAAAGTGCGAGCCAGAGGGACCCTGAGAGATCAACTACTTCGGGGGAAAAAGCAACTGCTAGTGCACAGGATAAGGGAAAGAGAGTAGACTACGACCAGGGGATGGCAGAAATGAGAATGGAGATTGCACGGTTGCAAGAGCTGGTAAGGAAGCCTGTGAGATCACATGTACAATGTATGTACTACGGCGGCAATCACCTCCCAATTGAGTGCCAAGATCCTAGATCTCGGCCATGCTCAAATTGCGGTAGATTCGGGCATGATGCAGTGCATTGTAGAATGCCGAGGAGATTCCCATACGCCCAGCAGTACAATCCTTCATACTTAGGTAATAGGCCACCTAATTTCTTTGGGAGGAGAGCCTAGTTAGCTCTTCCAGCACCGACTGACTCAAGACCTGCCGTGCCTAGGCTGGAGATGAACCCAACTGGTATACCCAGACCACCAGGGCCTTTTGTAACCCACCTATCTAGCGATGATCCTGTTCACTTTGTGGAGGAGCCTAATGAGGAAGAAACATATGTCAACCCGTACATATCCTATGACGAGGAGGGCAACCTAGTCCTGATGGACTATTGGCCAGTGCTGGTGATGGCTTTAGGAAGAGGAAAAGGCAGAGGCTTTGGAGGGCCAAGCCAAGATCCAGTCACATGCTGGATTTGCAGCCACCCAGGCCACATTTCATCACGCTGCCCAGAACAAGAGCAAGGTAATAGGGACAAAGCGGATCTCCGATGCACAGAGTGTGGAATCACACATCTGTTTCCTGACTGTCCTAGGCGGAAGCCATCAACCAGCTCTGCCAACATGCCATCGGTGCCTTTGGGACTCTTTGGAGTGGAAATCTTTGGTAGTGAGGATATGCCCATCCCACTACATGCTATGATGCGAGCTCAAACAAAACAGGCAGGCATCTCCTTGCCAGGGCCAAGTAACCTTGACGCAACCTCAATAGGAAAGAAAAGTTGGAGGAGATGGAAAAAGAGAACCGATGCAAAGATAACTCTTAAAATTGAGGAAGCGACTACGTTAGTAACGGGAAAGAAGGTCACAGACACAGAGGCGGAGACCTCAGCTCCTAAGACAGCCGAGCTAGGGAGTACCAAGGTAGGGGAATATCCCCACCCCAAACGGCAAGTCGAGGCTATAGCTAATGTCAAGGAGTGGGTCAAGGACGCCCAAAAGCACCTCAGGGATGCTGAACCCATATTAGAATATCCCATTGACGATTTCTCCAGCGTGAGCACACCAGTCTCACCTTCAAAACCACAAGTTGCGAGTATACCTG
Organism: Lygodium microphyllum; assembly: GCF_053477565.2. NCBI lineage: Eukaryota > Viridiplantae > Streptophyta > Polypodiopsida > Schizaeales > Lygodiaceae > Lygodium > Lygodium microphyllum. The sequence continues at coordinate 32,342,037 of NC_141161.1, read as the reverse complement.
CACCACTGGGGGCAACTCAGCAGCAAGGCCAAGGGGAAACTTGCCAGGGCAGACAGAACGCATGGCCTAGAAATGCTAGCCTCAAGGGAAGACAAGAGCCCAGTAGCCTCCTCACAACCTTGTTGTCTACTCCAATAACTCTAAGCTTGGAAGATTTGCTTAGGCAAAATCATTCCTTGTGGCAGGAGTTAAAAGACTCAATGGAGGGACACACAAGACTTGGGGGTGCTGATCCACAAGGTCATGATGCAGTTACACAGATCCCAAGTCTAACTCTACACTCAAATCCTAAGTCTTTGCACATCAATGCTTTTTGGGAAGGCACTGAAATGCATGCAGTTTTACCCGTCCTAGCCTTAGGAGATATGACGCGAAAAGGAATCGTAGACACAGGCACAGGTGTTAGTGTACTAAGCCATGCAGTCTTAGAGGCATGGGGAAACCCTCCTGTGGAGACTGCCAGGTTTAATGTCACCTTAGCAAATGGGATGAAGGTAAGACCATTCAGGGTCTTAAAGAATTGACCAGTAAAGATTGCCGGTGTGCAGTTTTTCGTAAACTTCATTGTCATGAAGGGAGTGGATTACGACATACTATTAGGCCGACCTTGGATGAGGAATGCGCGTGTCATTGAGGACTGGGGCGATGGTTTGATTTTCCTAGGGAATAGAACTAGTGCAGTGAGGGTAGAGATGGACACTTAGAAGATGACCCCTGTTGACCTGGATGCCATCTCAGCTATGCTGAAAGGCGATACCCAAACGACCAAACCCTATGGATCACTCACTAAATATATTCCTTGCCCTGAGGATGAGAGGGATTGGATGCACGTTTTGGCAACCATTGACCTGCCATTCTCGGATGAGGAAGAATTATATCAGCAGGCTGCTAAAGCCGCAACCATGCTAATTAAGGAGCCACTTGTGCCACTCTACATGATGGCAGGAAGCTCACTCAACTCAGGCAAACCAGCCTCATTCCATATCCCCAGCAATAAACTAGAGCTTCAAGAAATCGTAGAGTATCTAACCAATAAACTGAAAGGCAACTTGGCTACTAAACTAAAACCTCTACGGGATCTATTAGCTAAGCCAGAATGGAAATGGACCAAGGTCCACGACCTGAATTTGTTATATAACTGGGCTTTAGTTACTAATGACACGGAGACTGGAGAGGAAAGCTTAGGTGATGATGAGCAGTCAGAAGGACATGACTCTGATGATGAGGAGTATGAGGACTGTCGCTCTATGGGAGAGGAGAGTGAAGAAGAGATAGATACAATAGAGTACGACACGGAAGGAAAAGTGATAGAATAAATCAGGGCAGACTCGAGGCCTAGGAGAGGAAGGACCAGTCAGAACAAAAAAGGAGTCATGCGAATGGAGTGTGATAGATCCTGGCTAGAAAGCATAGGAGCCGTGGATTACGAGCAAGCCGGAGTGGCACGACCATGGGTAATCCTAGTGCTCAAGACGGATGCACCTACTGAACTACGACCCCCTGGGGAAACACCTTCCTCAAGTGAGGGGTGTGAGTTTAACTCAGAGTCGGAAGTCAGCACTGAGAGTGATCCCGAGATACCACAACCTTCTAAGGTCAAACGCACCAAGGGAGACTTGCCAGTCCACCTAAGGTGTAGGAGACTAAAGGAAAGCAGAAAGGCAAAAGAAACCGTAGGATCTACCCAAACGGTTTACAAAATTTAAAAAGGGTGACAGAGTGGTGATTCTGCTAGGTGCGAAAAGACAAGGCCAAACTAGTGAACTGATCGAGGGACCTGCCAAAGTCAAGGAAGTTAACTTGGCTGGGGAAGGTGAAAAGCCAAGACCTGTGTTCATTGTAGATGACTTGACGGAGGATGAGGAGACCAAACTTGTTGCACTCTTGCAAGAGTACATTGACGTATTTGTCTGGACATTGGATGAACTTAAGGGAGTCGACCTTAGGTTTGTGACTCATAATATCCCAATGGTCCATGATGCAGTACCAATGAAACAATGACCTTACCCCATGAATCTCAAACACGCCCATGCAGTAAAAGAGGAGATTGATAAACTCATGAGGGCAGGATTCATATATGAGATCAAGCACACGGACTGGGTATCACCTATCGTGATTGTCATGAAGAAAAACGGAAAAATCCGAGTGTGCATGAACTACAAGAAAGTGAATGCTGCTACAAAGAGGGATAACTATCCTTTACCTTACACCGAGCACATGCTTGAGAGGGTAGCAGGTAAAGAAGCCTACAGCTTTCTGGATGGTTTCTCGGGCTATAATCAAGTGCAAGTGCACCCCGATGACAAGCACAAGACTGCCTTTGCCATGGAATGGGGTGTATTCGCCTACATTGTCATGCCCTTTGGGCTGATGAATGCACTTGCGACTTTTCAACACCTAATGTGCACTATCTTTAAGGACATGCTTAGGCGCGAACTGGAAGTGTTCATAGACGACTTGTGCTTACACTCTAGTTGGGCCGACCACCTAGAGAAATTGAGAGTTGTCTTTGAAAGGTGTAGGTTGTACCACCTCTCGTTGAACCCCTTAAAGTGCCAGTTCTGGGTGAAACACGGATGCATTTTAGGGCACGTAGTGTCAAGGAACGGCATTGCCACTGACTTTTCTAAAGTCAGAGTCATTGTTGACTTACCGTCACCCGATAACTACAAGGGAGTTCAATGCTTCTTAGGACACACTGGATATTATCGATGCTTTGTACTAAATTACTCACTAATTGCTAGACCATTGTACAAGCTGTTGATAGTGTTTGAGTGGACTGAGGAATGCCAGTGCGCATATGAGGAGTTGAAAAAGGCTCTTACTACTGCACCAATCTTACGAGCCCTAGACTGGAACATAACGTTTCATGTACATATAGACGCCTCTAAGTTCGCTATTGGAGCCATGCTATGCCAGCCTGGTGAACATAACTTAGATTACCCGGTCAGTTTTGCCAGTAGGCAGCTCACAGAGACTGAGACGAACTATTCCATGACAGAAAGGGAGGGGTTGGCCATGGTATTTGCGGTAAAGAAATTTAGGCATTACCTGTTGGCCACTCCCTTTGTCTTCTTTGTTGACCATCAAGCCTTACTGTATCTTGTGAACAAGCCTTGCGCTATGGACGCATAGCTAGATGGTTACTCTTTCTACTGGAGTTTGACTTCTCTGTGGTTGTACGCAAAGGAAAGTAGCATTACATGGCTGACCACATGTCCCGCATACCCACAGGAGAAGCCGCTGGACAAGGCATACCTGACAATTTACTGGATGCTCATCTCTTTAACCTGTCTAGCGAGAGAGAATTGTTCAAAGCTGATCTGATGCCATATTGGGCCGATGACATAGTGCAAGTACTAGAGAGCAGACTACCTGAGCGACCCATTGAGAAGGCCAGGCTGAGAAGACTTATCCTAAAATTCAGCCATACCAATTGATAGCCGGCCAACTCTACAGGCTGGGACGAGACGGTTTATTGCGCAGATGCGTATGTGAGCACGAGATGCACGATGCATTGAAAGAAGCACATGGCGGAATCGCTGGAGGACACTTTAGCGGGGACACAACAGCCCGAAAGGTGCTGCAATCCCAACTATGGTGGCCCACCCTTTTCCGCGATGCAGCTAAATTCGTAAAGCACTACGATGAGTGCCAAAGGACCAAAGTGCCTGTGTGGAAAGACAAGATGGAGTTTACCCCTGTCATAGCCCGGCAACCCTTTGAAAAATGGGGCATCGATTTTATTGGACCTATCAGTCATGCGGCACAATATTCCCAAGCTCGCTACATCATAGTGGCAACCGATTATCTAACAAAGTGGGCAAAGGCACGAGCCATGAGGAAGAATGATGCTAGGACCACTGCAAAGTTCTTGTGGGAGCAAGTCATTTCACGGTTTGGCTATCCAATCGAACTTGTAAGTGACCAAGGCGCGCACTTCATTAATGAGGTGATTTTCCACTTGCTCTCTACCTTCCTAATAATTCATCGGAAGTCCTCTCCCTATTACCCTTAGGCTAATGGCCAAGCCGAATCCACGAATAAAATCTTAGTCAACGTGCTTACAAAGGTAGTGTCTACTTCAAGAAGTGACTGGGACAACAAGCTAATGGCGGCCTTGTGGGCCTATCGCACGGCTTATAAAACGGCTGTAGGACAGACGCCTTTTAGGCTAACGTACGAAACTGAAGCCATTTTACCCTTAGAATTCTTCATCCCTAGCTTAAGGATAGCAGTCCAGGAGCGTTGGGAGGGAAGAGAGGCTTGGACCAATCGCTTAGTAGAGCTAGAGCGCCTAACGGAGACCCGACTCCTCAACACTCACTCTCTGATTTGTGAGAAGGCTCGAGGAAAGATGTGGTTTAACAAGCATGTCAAACAATGAGACTTTGAACAAGGGGACCTTGTTTTGCTATACTCTGTAAAAGGACATAAACAGAAGATGAAGTTTCGGGGGCTAGGGCCTTTTAGAGTACGGATGATTGGTAGAATAGGGAATGTTGAGTTAGAGACACTTGAAGGCGAAGGAATAGGCTTTTTTAATGGCAACCGCATAAAGAAGTACTATCCTCCTTCCCATCCATTACATGAGCCACCCATGCTAGAACCCCCAATAAACATCTGCAATGCTACTATAACCGACCTTACAGATCAGGACGAAGAAGCAGTGGCACCGGCGTATCTACGAATCACAGTCACAACAGGAGTGACATATTCTTTCGATGCCTTGATTGATGAAGGTGCCGACTACAACATCTTGACGCATGACCATTGGACACGCATTGATCAACCGAAACTACAGCTCACTAATGCCAAACTCACCCCGTTTGGGGGTACTGCTTATTCACTCCTAGGGAAGTGCAAGATAGTTGTTTCTATCGAGTCTGAAAGTTTACCATCTTTCTTCCATGTGTAGCCCGACACTAAAAGAGCCGGTAATGTGTCACTATTGGGTTGTACTTTCAAGAAGCAAACGAACTGTAATGTGGATTACAACCTAAACTGCATTCATCTTGCTATAGGCAATGTGCGTATAGTGACGACTTTCAGCAAGGGCTGTCCTGATTCCTCCAACATTACGAAGCCACCGATAGAAACCCCTACGACCACGCTTCAGCCCGAGTCTAAACAGATGAAAACTAAGGCCTCATGCCAGGCTCTCGACCTAAGGCCCAAACCCACCAAGAGTGCTCACAAGGACAAGGAGTGCAAGCTTATATGGGTGCCAAAATGGCAAAGACCACATCCGGGTAGACCACCTAAATGTGATTCTAAATGCCAAAATAATCAGTCACCACGGCGCTATCGACGTAGACCCACAACCACGCCGCGATGGATCCCCAAAGATCTCTTGCAAGCACAAGGATACTATGCGGGCAACCCCTGGATTTGGGTGCCTAAAAATGGCAAGTTAAAAAGCTCATCTACAAGCAATCTCACCCCAGTGAGGGAGGCTTGCACGCGTGGTGCCTAGGGCATAGTCAGCAAACCATTGCCCGCTGTGGCTAGTAAGCCCCAGCTCATCTATCGACCAAAGCAAACACCACAAGCCTTAGACTTACCTAATCCAGAGAACTTAAAAACCCCCATGACTGCTCACTCAGAACCCAGCACAACTCCCATGCCCCCAGAACTTCCTACAACACCTCAAAGTGCTTCGAAGTGCAAAGCCCAACCTGTGACACCAATGATGGAGTCACCACTATCCAGTCCATTTGCACCATCCCCACCAGCAGGTCTTAAACCTTCCTATGCTGTACGATCTTTTCTCTCCTTGGCTAAAGACCTCGTCGTGACTTCTGGGGATGACTTAGTAACCTGCATCAAGATGTTGGACAAAACTTTCACTACATTCGCTAGAAGTTATGAGAGGCTAGACCTAGGTCTTCTTGACAAAACACTTGCTTCGGATGTTCGTGCATTACCATGCACTTGGGAAGAATATGAACTTATGACCACTAAATTCCCCAAACTTGCTGCCGAACTGATAGCAAACGACGAAATCTCAAAGGAGCAAGCTGCCCTGAGAAGACTAATCACTTCATATCGTAAGCCTTCTCGTTCTATTCCTGAACACGAGTTGCAAGAGTTCACGCAGATGGCAAGCTCGCCTTCCACGTTCTTGTAGTAGTGGTTTGCTCTGAGAATCCAATGGGAGAAAAAAGGTTGCCGGATAATGACCAATGCTGAGCAATGTAGGGCAGTTAAAACCATCAAATATGACCCTACTTATGTGGCACCTATCTCGTTTAGGGTTTTGGCCATCACCCACAACCAGCATTTAGACGACCATGTGCTCGCTCACCCCTACATTGACCAATTCCTCACGGAAGAGGAATTACATGTTGCCAACCGCCTTAATACTGGAGATCTCTTTCACGATGTCTTGACCTACATCTCACAAGTCTCCATCTAACCGTCTGCTCTTGATTGTCATGCTCAACTGGGATACAATCCAAAATTCTACACGTGGCTTCTTCACACGTAACTCTTACCCTAACAGGCCCAAAGCCCCTCACCTTTTAACCCCCAATCCTAGGAAGGATTCTTTTCTAAGCCGGAAGGGGAGGGGTATGTGGGTATGTGGTGAAGGTGAAAGGAATCAGATAGGAAATGAATAAAAAGGGGGTACAGTAAAGTAAAGGTAGTGAAAATCATAAGCATATAGTATGAAAAAATGGCTTCCTAAGAAATTCATTCAAGAGTTTTTATTCTCACGTAAATAGCAAAGTGATATGTGGAAAATGCTAACGAAAGTTATGAATTATGGCAGGAGCAGAAAATGTTGCAGCAAGACCGCGCCCATCGACTCCCATTCACAAACAAGGAAAGGGAGCAGTATCGCATCCATCTAGAGAACCGCGCCTTCGGCGAGCTCAAGTTCCGAACCATCCACAACATCGAAGTCGTGGTGGCCAAGGAGGAAGCAGCCAAGAGGGTAGTGGAACAATGCAACCTTACAAAGTATATTGAAAAATTCTCGCAGGAGTCGGATCACCTAAAATGCGTAGAACTCCTCAGAACATACAATTCGGACCAAGAAGGTGGCATTGTAACAGTGGGCCAAGGAGAGGGTGCAAAGCAGGTGCAAGTCCGGTTGGATCCAGCCTTGGTGGAGAAGGCTTTGGGATTGGTACTAATGACAGAAAGGAGACAAAAAAGGAATGTTTATGCCTTGCTGAAAATGAAGAAGGAAGAGGTGCTCACGAATGACGGCATAAGCATCCAGGACATCCCTGACACAGAAGCCAGGTTGCAGGCCGAGTTGGTGCACGTGCTCTTCTCCAGCCAGGGTTACAATTCCTTAATGCATCGAATTAGCGTGCTAGTGCTGGAGAATGTAGCAGCCCACACCCTAGAAGAAGTAGATTGGAATGGGTACGTGTGAAAAACGATTGATCAAGTGGCCAAAGCGCTAGCCCTAGGAAGTGCACCAACAGGAGGAGAATCTCAGGCTTCTAAAGTTACGGAAAGGAAGAAAGCCTCCTCCAAGGCCTCCTTCATCGGGTACGGAGGAGTCCTGACTGCACCCATCCAGGAGACAGTAAAGGAAGCACAGGAGGCGGAGGAGGGAGAAGGAGAAACGCCGGAGAGGTTGCCTCCTCGCCAGGACAAAGACAGGTCCACCGACAGAATGGAAATAGAAGAAGAAGGGGAGGGACAGACTAGCAAAAAGACAATCAGGACAACGAAGAAGAAGGCGACACAGAGGAAGAAGAAGAATGACGAAGGCATGAAGAAGGAAAGGGAAGACTTGAAAAAGGGCAAAGAAGGAATCCCTGAAAGAAGCAAAGGAGAGAGAGAGAGAACAAAGAGATAGGAGGAGGAGAGGGAAAAAGAGGAGTTACGGAAAGCAAAGGAGGCGTCAAAACAAGAAGCAGAAGAGGAGAAAAGGAGGGAAAAAGAACAAAAAGGGAAAAAGAAGGAAGAGCAGAAAAAAAAGGGGGGAGAAAAGGAAGAGAAAAGCACATGAGGAAGAGGAGGAGCTACGAAGAAAGGAGGAAGAGGACCTGGCGGAGGCCACCCGCCGGTCCATTGAACAACAGTGCCGAGTAGATGAACTAAGGAACCTGAGCCCGCACAGAGAAGAGGAGCCAGGGTCTAGCACACAGGTGCCAAAGTTTGTGCCACCTCCAGTCCCTGAAGGCAAGGGCAAGGCCCCACTCCATCCGATCCCTACCCTCCTAGTGCGTTCCGCGGAACTCACCACCATCACCCCCAGCATCTCGACTAGTGTAGATGTGTCAAACTTCATGGCGTGGCTGCAGTATTTCATCAACAAGGAGATGGGCCAGGGGCAGAGCATGGAGACTACGGCCACAAGACAAAAGAGGCTAGCCACGGATGCGGAGTCCAGGCAAGAGCCCAAAAAGCAAAAAGTCAAAGCCTCAACCTCGCCCATTTACACAACGATGACGCCATTGGCTAATTATGACGAATATGTTGCCGAGCTGCTCTCCCAATTGGAGAAAGCGAAGGAGGAACGCAAGATAGCCGTGGCTGAGTTGGCAGCAACCGAGAAGGAGTCAGTGGCCGCCTTCCAGCTGGATAAGACAAGAATGATAGCCTTGCAGCAGCGGGAGATTGCAGATTTGAGACAAGAACTGAAGGCTAGGGATGAGAGGGAGGAACACTGGAGGCAACTGCTCGAAAATGAGACTCAAGAGTTAGTAAACATGCAAAGAGAGCACAAGCTCCTAATAGTGCAGTACCAGGAGCTTGCTACACAATCTGCTCAGATTGATGCACTTGTGGCAGAGCTGAATGCCAGGGACAAAAAAAGAAAACGAGGCATGGAGGAGCAGCAGGAGGAACTCAAGCGCCTGACAGATCAGCTGACCTTTGAAAGAGGAGAACAAGAGAGGCTAGTCAGGGAACTAGAGGATTATGAGCAGAAACTCATGATGCTAACCTTAAGACAGGGAGAGGGCTTGGAAGTAATGAACAAAAGGGCAGAGGAGTGGGCTGCGCACAACGAAAAGAGGGTGAAGACACTGGCGCGGTGCCTTGCTCTGACAGAAAAGGAGAAAATCATAGCGGAGAGCAAGGCGGAGGCAGCCCAAGTGACCTTTAGCACTCAATAGAAGGCCTTCCTCGACACCATCCTAGACATCACGCACGCAACGCAAGGAGAACCATTGGAGGCAATGCAAAGAAAGCTCGGCATGGCAAGGAAAGCCCTACACGCTGGACTGCAGATGCCACCATTACCTGCGGAGGTTAGGCTGAGTTTGGATGAACAGCGAAAGTACCTAATGCTAGCCGGCCTAACCTCCCAGGAGATAGACGCCCTCGGATTCGAGGAAGAAGCAGCACACACAGAACGACAGGGGGAAGAAGCAGAGCTGGAAATCGATGTGAATCGATTCAGGGAAGACGTAGTCCCACAACCCCCCTCGCCGTAGGCCCAAGAGCTGCCACAAGGGGACCTAGCTTGCAGAAAGAATAGCAATCTCTAAAGAAAGACGCAAAAAGCTGGTGGAGGAGGCCAGACAAAAACTAAGAGCCAATCCAGTCGTGCTACTGTCCGCACCTCTCCCTCCATGCCCAGATGATCTTTCCGCAGGATTCCACGCAGAACTGGTGGTGTGGGAGGTACAGGAACTAGGAAAGGATCCATTCCCCTTCAGTTTCCTCCTACCCAACAGTCTGTGGAGGGTCCTGCCGCTCAAAGTGATGGATGAGGTAATCACGGTCGGTGGCCGGTTGGGGAAAAAATGGCTGAAGAGCGGGAAAAGACCCCAACCTCTTGGGGCACAGAAGCAGCCGACTACTGGCAAGATAAGGTTTTTGAAATCCCCCACACTGTACAAAACTACAAGAGCCAACCCCTGTGGAGAAGGCGAGTATGCGACATAAGCATGCTCGCTTGGATGGCGTTTTGTAATACCCTGCCATTCGAGCAGAACGACCCTACCTACATGGCGTACCCTCGAAGGGTAGGGGTAGATTTTGATGCCACCCTCCACGGGCGGTATGACTTTCCCATTATTTATAACTCCACTATAGTATCCTTTGAGCACGCCCTTCTTTTTACCCCACAGAACGCCTAGACGAGTCTATGATGCGCTTCCTTGCGGACTTCTCCTCATGTCCTGACCCCGCTTTTATAACCACTTGTAATTATCTTAGGTTACTTAGGCTACTTCTTAAGCAGGACCCGACTCCACAAGAGTGCGGCCTGCCTCCCCTATTCTTTGACCCTAACGCTATAGATAACTGCGCCATGGCTCGTCTCATGATCAGGGCTAGTCTCCTTCCCTCTTTTTGCCTAGCCCTCCTAGAAGACATGAACGACAGCCAATTCACTAGATGCAACCACCCCTTCCTCTCCACCACCTCCCTTCATGTACACATGAATCTGAAAGATTACATGCAAAGTCGCCAATTTTTGAGCAAGTCTATCCGACCCCCTTCTCCTCCTCATTCTGATCAAGACAATTAGGCCTATGTATCATTACCAAAAAAAAAAAAAAAGCACCACAGTCACTGCACCTAGGGTTCTCCCTAGCCCCCTCCCCCACTTCACGCTTAGGGCACATCAAGGGCATGACTTTTAGACCTGTCACCCTAAGACTCGCACCGCACCTCCAACAAAGCACAAACTGGGTCCTCAAGTGTGGGACGTTACCAAGGGCTTACCCAAGGTTAGACCCATCTCCCAGTTCCCTGCCACGAGCACTACACACTACACGGCGAGCAGACACACCCCTTAGGGAATGCACAACTTTTCTTGCAGGTTATGTTCGACTCTCAAGAAATGGCTACCCGCAGAAGAAGATCACCCACGGCATCCTTTAATGACGCAAACTTCTTTTCATGCGCCGGCATCCAGCCATCTGCCTCTGCTGATGGCCACCATGATCGAACCAAGTCAAGGAAGAACTGCCATTGGCATAGATCTTGGAACCTCATCATCCAAAGATCCATGCCCAACACCTCAAGATCCACGGATCGCTTATTGATTCCACAAGCCTGAAGACCTTCAACTCAAAACTAAAGACTTTCAACTCAAAGACAAGGAACTTCAATCAAAGCCACGGGTTTTCAAGACAAACAGCGTTCGGGGGGTTTATCCAGAATAAATCCCTCCAATACCATCCTCCTAAGGGATTGCTTATTGCTTCAAGCGTTTTCTAATACTCCAAAGACGACCGGCTACATAAGGGGTGCCACAACAGTGTGAAAGATGCCGAGTATCTTCATGGAGCCTAAAGCACGCCGGAATCTTTCCTGGTCATCGTCCCCACCCTCCATCACCTATCATTCCCCCAACCACCCACCTACCTGTTCCGCCTAGCAGCCGACCTAACTAGCCACTACGTCCTACCGCAGTGCCATGGGACTGGCACTTGGCTAGAAGGGGGGTAATGTTACCGTGTTCCCGCAGCACAGAGGAGAGAAAAATGGAAATAGCAAAAAAGGCGAAGGATAAAAGCAGAAAAAGGCGCCTTGACTAGGAGCCAGTCCCTGAAAAATTCAAATATTCGGGCACGACCCTCAGGAAGCTTTGGTGTCGGTCTGAGGCAACAAAAGAATTAAAATGCGGAAGCGCCCCCGAATCTTTGTAAAAGAGTGCCAGGCTCACTCCTGTGCAAAGTGTACGCATTAGTTGGGAATATGATAAATTAGAATGGTGGGAAATGGGAAAAAGGGGCCTAGTAAGAGAGGGAAAAGGGGATGACCGCCCAAAAAGGATTTAGGGATTTGTATATAAAGTTGAAAAGTGAATGAGAAGCTCATTCTTTGGTGTGTGGCAAAAAGAGACTTCTTCTTCCTCTCTTCTTCTCTCCTTCTTACTTGTGTGTGCTCTTGAGAGAGGCAGTGTGAGAGTGTGAGGGAGTGAGTGTGTGTGAGAGTGAGGGATCAAGAGGGTGAAGCTCTTCACCATCTCCTCTTCTCTTCTTCTTTTCTCTTCTCTTCTCTTCCCTTGCACGCACATCTATGGAGGATAGAGCTTGGAGATGGGGGAGGCTTGAGGATGCTTGAGCTAGCATCAAGAATCATGGAGCTACCGGAGTGCAAGAGAGAGGAGGGTACTCGATCGAGCATTAAGGTAAGCTCACTACACTCGTAGGATCTAAGGCGCATCGGCTAGGTGAGAGATAGCCATTAGAGCTCGCTTGGAATGCTTGAAACAATAAGCGGTCCGTGGGTCTTGGCGGTTGAGCGAAACCTCCCACAGTAGATGAGATAGAGAGTAACCAATATCTTACATAGCCGTGTCATACAAGTTTACCATAATAAACTTGGATCCTATTACATCAATAACCATGAGGTTTATGCGTAGAACTATATCAGATTTTGTTCCATTTCCTACAACAAATTCAAGCTCTAATTCCCTCCATTTCATAAAGATATATGTATTGAGACATCAACATACAAGGTATAGAGAGATAGAACTCATTACAATTGACATAGAGTCCAAAGGATGATAAAAATGCTTCAATAAAACCACAAATGTACTTCATCCCTGCATTAAAATAGTAATTTTCAGCCCTAAAACTTGACTCAAAAATGTATACAAACTCATGGGAAAATCTCTCATTACAATCTCAGCCAATGTGCTATTGTTTCGGGAGCATTGTCTACACAAGAAAGTGATTAGATTTTAAGAAACCCCTTCAAATGAATGAGTTTTCATGGCTGCCCTGTTTATGACAGTTTTTGGGAGAGCCTATTCAGCCCATACATTGGCAAAAATCACCTCTTGACTTGCCCCAAAGTCACTCAAGTACTTGGGCACAAGAAGGGCTTCAATGGTACACGAATATGGTAAGAGAATGGAAGAAGATGCTCATAAGAGCAGGCTGAAAATTAAAACCCTATTTTGCCCTGTCTGGGACAGCCACTTGTGGCTTGATTCATAGCCAATGCATGAAAAGAAAGAGCCCTCACTTGACAAGTGTTGAAGCATGATCATTGTCCAGCCTTTGCACTTGAGTTTCATGTTGATCTTCACCTTTGTGTGCTTGGAAATGCTTCAGCCATTGCAGCCACGAACAGGCCCTTCAAGTGTGCCAAAAATTGCGGGTTGAACTCTTCTTCTCCTTCCACACAAAAAGTGGACCATATAGGTCACTTACAAGTCACACAAGTCTCTTACAACCATTACTTCATGTCCCATACAAACCAAATGGACTTTGGGCACTCTTCTTGACTTCTAAGCAAATACACCTCATGAACCAATGTGACATAACCTGTAAACTGCACCACCTGTTGATCAAGTTGAAGGTCCTCATAGACTTTATTTTTGTCAATTTACATAATACAAACTGAAACTTGCATGCCAAGTTACAAAGGAACTTATGAGATTAAATGGCATCTAAGACAAATGTAGGGGAATAATGACTGAATTATGTATGAAAGTTTCTCATGTGAATCCTAATGAAGTTTATTTGCAAACATAAGGACTCCATGTTTTATGCCATGAACAGAAGATCCTTTGACATTCACCCCCTCCTAACCTGCACATCCTCCGGCATGTGCCACTTCATGAATTTGCAGGTTAAGGAGGCTCTTCTTCTAACATATCTTCATCTTCATCCTCTAAGTCTTCTTCTTCTTCCTTGTCTTCAAGTAGATGGCTCACATCCAAGTTATCAAGCTCATAAGTAGAAGACTCTCTTCGTTTGAAGAGCTTGATACGTTTGTCGGCTATTGGTATCTTGATCATGGTCCCATCCATTTCAGCCAAAGTGTAAGTAGCATTATCATATACTACCTTCACTACATATGGTCCAAACCATTGCTTGGCTAGCTTCCTATGAGCACTATACTGATTGTCTAGGCTGCTGTCATAGACAAGTACCTAGTCATTCTCTTGAATAGCTCTTGGATGGAATCGATAACACTTGTCAAACCTCTTCTTATTCTTCAACCTCGCTGCCTTCGGCCTTTCAATGGCTGTCTTGACATCCTCTGGCCTTCTTTCAAGCTGCCTTATGCACAAAATCAACAGCTCTTCTCTATTTATGCCTTCATCCCAAGGTAAGATACTCCATGTGATAATAGACTCCTCAATAGGCATAATAGGTGGTTGCCCATACATTAGTTTTGCCAGCATATAACCTGTCACTGCACTATGGGTAGTTCTATCAGCCCATAATGTGAATGGAAGCATTTTAGGCCATTCTCTCATCTTCCCTCTGCAAGACTTTGCCAAAGCTGTGAGAATCGGTTGATGACCTCTTTCACTCTTACCATTGCCTTCAGGATTGTAGGCTGATGTAAGAGATAGCTTGATTCCCAATTGAGCAAAGAAATGGTGAGCCTCATCGGCATCTAATTCTCCTCTATCAGTAGTTACTTTGGCAACACAGCTATACCTGCAAAACACTTCTTCAAGTAAAAATCTACAAATAGCTTGAGTGGTTTTTGTTGTCAAGGCTTTTCCTTCCACCTGATTTGTGAGATCTTCTCTAGCAAGCACTAGATATCTCATGTTCCAAATTCTTGTAGGCATGGTTACTAAATCAATAACCCATTTGTAATGAATGGATAAAGGAAAGGTAGGCAGAAGCCCATCTCTATGCTTAACCATAGAGTACATTTGACAAACATAACAAGACTCAACAAAATGCTCAATGTCTTTATACATGTTTTGCCACCAAAATTTCTCTTTTATTTTGGCAAAAGTGCCCCATATGCCTCTATGGCCAGCCAATAGGCTTTCATGAAATTCTTGCATGACCTGTCTTTGAGGCTTTTTGTCTCCTAAGACACGAACATGCGCTCCTCCTTTCTTCTTCGCATGCCTCCAAAGGTAGCATTTTTTATAAAGAAACCATAAGCCTTTTCTCTTAATTCTCTCGAACTCTTCATCAATCCAATCTTCCTTCTTCGCCATAGTGCTCAAGTATTGGCCAATTTTCAGCCAATCATCTGCATAATATTCTTCCACAAAATGAGAACAAACTAAAACAAAGCATTGAGCATGCTGTCTTTCAGTTGCCCACCGTCTTTCCATGGTTGTTTCTTCATTCTTTGCTGTTGTAAATTCTGTTACAGCAGCAATACCTGCTGTACTTGCTGTAATTAATGATGTACCTGCATTTATGACAGTTGTACCATCATTAAGAATAGTTGTACTTGATGTAAATAATGATGTACTTGCATTTATGACAGCTGTACTATCATTAAGAACAGCTGTACTTGTTGTTTTCTGATTTGAACCAGTAATTACAGCATCATTCTCAGCAAATATAGACTATGTTACTTCCTCATCCATCATCTCTTCTTCATCTTTATATCTGGCACGCGAAAGCATGTCAGAAATTGGATTATCTCTTCCTGCAATATGTTTCAAATCAGGATTTAAGGATTTAATATAGGCTATCCATCTTAGCATAGCTATGTCAGGAGTGAAACAGTTGGCAATCATGCCCAAGAGTGGAAGACAATCTGTTTCAACTACTACATGTGCACCCAAGAAGTATTCCCGATCACACTTCAATGCAGTTACAACTCCCCAAAGTTCTCTTTTAATTTGAGCATACCTTATTTTTCGTTCATTAAGAAGCTTCGCTCCAAAGCGGATTGCATACCTGTTGCCCTCAAGATCATCTTGACCAATAGCCCATCCTATCCCAATAGGACTTGTGTCTACCGTGAGTATGATAGGCTGTCCATTAGAGTAATCAGCCCTCTTCAATGTGGGGGCTGAAATCAACAATTTCTTCAATTTTCAAACAGCTTGAGTATGCTCTTTTTCCCACATAAACCTTTGGCCTTTTCTTGACAGACAGCTGATAAAGATTTTTAGCAACATAAGCGAAGTGTGGGATCCAAATAAGATAGAAAACACACACTCCAAGAAATCTTCTCACCTCCGAAACATTTGTGCATGTTTCCCGTATTTTGTTGATCGCATCAATCTTGATTGGAGAAGGCTTTCGGCCATATGGGCCACACATATGCCTAACCACAAGAACTTCTTCAACTCCAAAAACAGATTTAGCTCTTGAAAGAGTAAGATGGACTTCTTCCAGTTTTGACAAGATTTGAGCACAATCATTAATATGATCGGAAACAAACTTACGACATCCAAGCTCATTGAGCTCTTCGTTCTTTTCATGAATTTCACATCCTTTGATCGATACATCATCAAGGAAAGGAAGAGTAAGTTGGGGAATATAATCTCTCAATACTTTGTGCATGGCATTCATCATGTGAGCTACTGAATTTGTAGCTCCTTGGGGTAGAGTACACATGTGGACTGAACCAAGAGGTGTCTTCATTGTGGTAATGTCTCGACTTTCCAAAGCAAGCTGAAATCAGTCATAGCCTGAATATAAATCACCCATGGAATAAATTGCTCTACTTGCAAAAGCCTCAGCAAATTCATCAACAATTGGACCCGAACCAACATTTCTAATAGTGACTTTATTGAGAGGCTGCAAATCTTGAATGAATCACAAAGATCCATTCTTCTTAGGCACGGTAAACCATCGATTAGAATACGGAGCTGAAGATGGCTCCAATATTCGTATCTTTATCTTTTCATTTAAAAGCTCCAGTAACTTAGGCAAATGAGCCCTTGGTACTGGAATCGGTTTAAGATTCCAAGGGATGTGTGGGACCGTGAAAATCACCATTGCTGCCACAACACTTGGATCCACACAGCCAATTTCATGAGGTTGAAATGAAAAAGCTTTTTCATGTTTCTTTAATATCTGCATAAAAGATTGCTTTTCAGCTAGCAAGAGAAAAGAGTCTTCACCAATTTTTAGCTACCGTAAGCTTTCAACTGTAAATTGGTGACCAATATCTTTGGGGTCATGAAGACTTGGTTGTTTGGATGCCCTTTCAGCCAGTCCCTCACTTTCAGGAGGTAGTGGAGTTGCCATCGGCTTGATCTTCTTGTCAACTCTCTTGTACTTCATTTCTACTCTTGCGTCATCCCTGTTTGGCTGTCCAAAAGCTTCATGATCAGCAAATTCTTGACTTATGTCATAAATATCCAATGTGTATACCTATATGGACTAATTTTCAGCTTGATTTTCTGCATGAACAACTGCCTGTATTTCAGCTAATGTATCATTATAAATCAGCCCATAAAACAGTCCTAAAATTTCTTCATTTTCAGCCAAAACATCAACTTGCTTCTGCTCCCATTCCACATGACATAAATGCTTTCTCTCAGCCCTATTCATGGCTGAAAACTGTTTATAACAGCCCACATTGTTGCCTGTAAATACCTGCAAATCAGCCTTTGACATAGCCCCCTTTACATGTGGAGGCAAATTTTTGTTACATGAAGCACTGCCATAGCCTCCACTTACAATAGTGCAGCCCGAAAACCCTTAAATTCTCGGGCATTAGAAGGCACAGGATGATCTCTCAATCGATCTCTATTTCGGTGATGATTTACATAAACAGTCAGAAACTGGACAACTTTGTCATTATCCTTACTTCTTATCCGAGCATAAGATGAACCATCATCAAGGGCCTTTGTCTCCAAACGAGACTCAGAAATAAAAGATTGACCAAGAATGATAGGATAGCTACAAGAATCTTGAACAAAGAAATGAAATTCATCTTTTACATCACCAATAGTAACCCGTACATAGGGACATGCTGCATAGAGATTGCCAGAAGAATTATTGGTTGCTCTCATGCGCCATCCCGGGTCCACATCTATGGGCCATCTGCCATTCTCATAGAGACTTCTTGACATGACGTTGATCTCCGAACCATGGTCTATAAGGGCAATGCATGGAGTCTCTCTTTCTCCAATCTTGACAATAGTTTCGGTAGTCGCCCTTGCCCAATGGGTACAAGAGTAGTGACTACTTGTAATAAAATGAGCATCAATCTCTTCTTGCATGTTGTGAAGACGAGCTTCTTTCTTATGCATGGGCTGCTCTTTGGATTGAGAAGACCCCTCCATTACATTCTCTGCAATAGCTTCTTCAATTTTAGCTTCATAGATGCATTCATCTTTGGCTTTTATGGCTGCAATCAATTCTTTGATTGCCTCCAATTGAATCCCTTGAGTATGAAAATTCCTCATATAAATCCTAGTAAAGTTCTTATGTGTTCATAAGAATCCCATGATTTATATTATGAACAATAAACTCTTTGACAACGCCGAAGAAATTAGTTAAGGATATAGTTTAATCTAGAAGCTTTGATAGAAGATTTTAAGACCGAAAATATCTCCAAGTTGAAGAAATCAACTTAAGTCCAAGAAACTTGGTTACAAGAATAAACCTTAAACTAGGAAGTTAGAGACCCCAAAATCTAGATACCCTTAGTTAAATTCCAAGGGGAAGAGTTCATTATGTGAAATTCAAGTATTGATTGCTACTAGATTAATCATCACTTGAAAGTTGCATGATTGATTGCAGTCATAATTGCTTGAAGACATCAATCTTGTTTGGATTTTCTAGATTAGATCTTGATTGAATGAAGTATTGGAACATATATAAATTGAGGAGCCGAATACCTCCCCCAAGGATAGGTGTTGAATCCCCATACCAAGAGGGGATGTTTTTACCACTGCGGGAGCATGGATCAACTCCGATGGCGAGAGGTCTCCTGGCAGGGATCATATTAAGTAGAACGTGGTTAAGGTGCCAGGTGGGCTCTGGCTAGTAAATCCTTTATGCACCTACGAGCTACTTGGTCCCCTATATGGCCTAAGTTCTACTTGGGACAGCTTAAAACACTGGCTATAGGTGGATTTGATCCTGGTGACTTGCAGATGCTTCGAATGAGACAATACGTGAAATTGTAATTTTTCTCCTATATGGATGGGAGAACATATATTATTGAACATAATCAATGATTTTGTTTTATTCTGATTGTATGTCCGTGAGTAAATTACACAAACAAACAACTATGCATAAAAGGATTCTTTTTAATTAATGAAGCTATTTGTATATGTTTCACGTAATGTGGTAGGTAATTAGATAACTAAGAACTTCCATAGAGGGAAGCGAGTGGATGGATTCCTGATGAACAATCCAATCCTATGGCAGGGTGGTCTCGGTTAGCCGAGAGGTTCCCCAAAAACAAACGCTAGGAAGAAACTCTAGGAAGGGCTGATTCGTTGATTTACCTAGGGTTTGGTGTTAGAACCCGAACTATAAATTATCTTAGGGGAAAGGTATGGCATTGTGCCAAGCACTGTAAGGGATTTCATAAATCCTTAGTCTACTACTGGAAATAAGCGTTGTACTCCATGAACCAAGAGTAATGGCAGTTGCTCATTCTGGACAAGAAGCCTCTCGAAGGAAACCTCTGGATGTGAGCTAGTTGTTGATAGGTGACTATTAGGTCAATTAGGAACCTTCACGTTGGTCTTCTGTGGGAAAAGGCATGACACTTTCCTTGGAGGCTAGACCTAGGGTTATAGAGCCGCGGAGAAAATCCGATCATTATGGTTAGAGTATGGATGGTGACGGCTGGAAGGTAAACTCTGGGTGACTACTAAAACGTTACTCGTCACATAATAAAGGTGGGTACGTTACAACAGCACTTTTTCCAAGAAAGATTACAAGGCTTTGATTTGGCTCAAATATCAAGCTGCTATGGAGGAAGCTTCTTATTGATGATCACGTAGAGAGTCACCTATAAGAATACATGCTAGTCTACTACTTGCTCCCCAATATTTATGGCCTACACTTATTTTACCTCTTATAGGGACACGTGCCTATAGTGAGGATGATATTTCTAATATGCCCCTTGAACACGTTTATATACTGAAAATGATACTTCTAATATGCCCCTTGAATAATATATTATCTCATGAGCAAGAGCCAAAGATAGATATTTAGCTATGTATTGAATCTAGAGAAGCTTTGTACCTGATTGCTTTACATGAGGGTGGGTGCAAGGCACTCTGGGCAGTGAATGGGTCACAACGAGGTGCATTTTAAAATACACACATTCTTTGCCCTTTGACTGCTACACCAACTTTTGATGAGCATTCAAAGAAAAGAGGGTGGGCAAGCTATAAAGGGAGAGCATAGCTTTAGGATCTATGAAGTAGGCAACTTGCTTGAAGTAGCACTAGTGGTTTAGTTGACATCCATGCACGAATAGTGAATGAATGCATGACTGCCAGATGGTAGGAGATTATCTACCAAATTGGCCTCTCATAATGATCTCTTGAATGTCCACATTGGCCTCTATTGATGATCTCTCAAACGTCTCCATTGGCCTCTACAAATGATCTCTCAAATATCGTCACTTGCATGAGGGCATGGGTACCATGGCCATGCTTGCTTTAACCTAGGTGGGCTAGGGGAGGGAGACTAGATATGGAGAAAGTTGGTGGCCTATTCGAGTTTTCCATCTAGCTAACATTTATATATTGCTAGGCTTGGGTGGAGAGAAGCCTACAACAGGGTAGATGCTATATCTAAGAGCTCGAGGATAGACCTATAAGGGGTCACATTTTGGTTGTCGTAGTTGCAACAGCTTAGCCAAGGAATTAAGGATAGGATGGTTCATTCAAGCCTAGGTAGTATCATCATGCATAGGGGTATCCATGGAAGAAGACGAGGGGTACTAATCTCCAAGCTTGTTAAGCTGATCAAGGGAGAGCGGCTGGTGATGAAGGATTTGGGGTCAGTGGCTATATATATATATGACTTATGAGTGTGTGTGTTGTACTAAGCATGAGAAATTAGAGGCTTCCTTTCACTACCTTCCTAGACAAGAGAGAACATACAAATAGAGTAAGGGCTCCTTTCATCACCTTACTGCAAAGAGAGAGAGAGAGAGAGAGAGAAAGTTATATTAACGTCTTCTAAAGACCAAAACTGGCCTATGAGACAAACTATGATACAACTGATGAGGTCCAGCTATCCAAAATAAAAGTGCTGAATGAAAAGCTAAAAACTGGAAACTGAAAATACGGTGCTGTGAGTGTGATAAGTGTCGTGTATGTGTATGTGCATATGTAGCTCTGATACTCCAGATAATGGCTACAAAAGGGGAACAAATGTTGGCTGTGATAGGGGAACAACTGTCGACTGTGATAAAGTGGTGCGATGTGTATATGTAACAGATGCAGGGAGATATACTATCCTGGGATGTAGTAGCAGTCTCGTCGAAGTCGCTAATAGCAGGTGATCCCTCCTGGATGCAGGATGTGGTACATCGGCGGTGGAGAAAGAGCAAACTGGAGGTCTGAGATCCAGTGTGTTGAGTGTCATCGGATCTTAGTCTGCTGTCGATGTAGATCAAGAATCCTCCGGATCTCCTGTCGGTGTGGCTGTGGGGTCCGAAACCCACGGATCCTCGTGCAGCGTCGGGTACGCTGGTCCTCAGCCTGCTGTAGTGTGAGCCCGGAGGTCTGGCTGGAGGCTGGTACAGTAGCTCTCACTCTGTCTGTCTGAAAGAACTGTGTAATAGTCGTCTGGGTGGGCCCCTCTCTGATTGGGACCCGCTGTGTGCTCTGCTCTCTGATGTGCCATGCCTCTCCTAGAAAACGGCCAAATGATCTCTGATCCATATCAGTCATACATCCCTGAAGTGAGCTGCTCAATGTGTATCTAGATCTCAACTCTGAGTATGCCGGGCATCTGAGAACAAAATGCTCCTCACTCTCCACCTCTGATCTGCAAAGGGGGCATATCCTCTCCTCCCGTGGGATGCCACTGGCTCTGCCACTCTCAATCGTAAGCTGATGTGATGATACCCTGAGCTGTCCAATAAGAACTCTCAATTGATGTGGCATATAGATCTGCATATATCTCGGAATCTCTATGAATCCCTGCTCTAATATGCTCAAGAACTGTGTATAATAATGTGCCATCTTCGATGGCAGTGGCTGTGCAGGGCTGACCCATGTCCTCTATATATAAATATGCCATATCTCCTGTCTGATGACTCTGTTTCTCTTAGAGAGAGAGAGAGGGTGTAAGTGGGAGCCTGAGTATCATATAGAAGAGGTGGGAGTCTATCAATGTCCAGCCCATGTCTGTCAAACCAAGCTCTAGTCTGTGCATACCATGATGTGGTATCCCCTGTTCGAGCCATCTCCTAAGATGCCATATATGCTCTGTATGCAATGCGATCTCTGTCCATATCCTGAAATCTGTGTAGGAAGCAGACTGTCTGAAATAATGCCTCTACTAGCATGGGCAGTGTGGCAAGCTCTGCTAGAGAGAGAGAGAGAGAGAGAGAGAGAGAGAGAGAGAGAGAGAGAGAGAGAGAGAGAGAGAGAGAGAGAGTGTGTGTGTGTGTGTTTATGTGTGTGTGTGTGTGCACATGTTTATGCGTGCATATGTGAGTACTACTAGAGACTCTATGTTGGTTTCAGACATATCCATGATGATGATGTATTGAACAAAATAGGAGGAGCTAGTAGGAGATGATGTATTGAAGAAAGTAGCTTTGGGTTAGAAAGAGGTGCATTTTAACTATCCTTTTCTCTTTGACTGCTCATGGATATGGAAGAGCTTTTAGCACTTGACCTTTTGAATAATGATGTTTACTCTTCAACTACTCATGACCATTGAAGCATTTTACAAATACAAGTGCCTAACAAAGATAACAACCACTCACTAGTTTTACTCATGGGATAATGAAGCTTCCTTAACATTCTAGAATAGAAGCCAAAGAACTTTAGAATTATGACTTTCCATTGAAAACACTTAAGTATCTATATAGCAAATGCTTTTGAAGTCAATACATTTGCTGGATGAAGCTATTCATGCAATTATACTCCATATTTTCTCATTGTTGATTGCTTCACATAAAATAACAAAATCTAACAAAACAAGTGACTAGAGTTGAACTTTTCTGGCCTAAGTTGCATGTACAAAATAACGACATTTTTTCACTAATCAAGAATTTTCAAAGGCTCTTAAAGATGAAGATATTTAAAATAAAGGGAGTAGCATGAGTGGAAGTACAAGCAAACAAAAGTAAGAGAGATGCAAGCTATGGTGGTTGGAGCAAGAGAGAGAGACACAAGATGTGGGAACTCCAACATTCACAATGTGTGACTGGCCTTCCCTTATTCAATAGTCATGAAAAAATAAAGAATAAAGTGATAGTGATGTGTGCTCGCAACCTATATTGTATAGGTGTGCAATCATAGTGTGTGTAATAAATATAGAGCAGCATAGATACATACACCCTTACCCCTAATAACCTCCCACTTAAAGGTGAATGTGTCTCAAGTGAGGAGAGAACAAGAAAAAAGTGACAAAGTACAAATGTCAAAGGGAAGTAGAACCTAGGAGGAAGAAGCTTGGCAGTGAGAACTATGGTGGATGGAGAGCAAGAGAGAGAGAGAGAGAGAGAGAGAGAGAGAGAGTGAGAGAGAGAGAGAGAGAGAGAGAGAGAGAGAGAGAGAGAGAGAGAGACTCAAAAGTGGGAACTCCAATGACCACAATGTGTAGCCGGGTCTTCCTTTATTCAAATTGTCACTAAAAGAATAAAGAATAAGTGACTGTGACAGGCACTTGCTAGCTGCAGTGTGCAGTGGCGGGTACTATCAGTGTAGTAAAGTGTAGTAAAGTATAGTAATACACGGGCGGCTAGGTAGAGGAGCCTTTACCCCCAACAACCTCCCACTTAAAGGCGAATCTACCCCAGTGAGAGAGAAAAGAAAAGAAAAAACAGTACATGTACACATGTACAAAAGGATGAGGAAAAAGATATCATCTCATCCAACGCTCATCAATCTCCTGAGGAAGGCAAAGCACTCTGTAGTGAGGCTCTTTGTGAGCAAGTCTACAGGATTCTACTCAGTTGGAATCTTGACAAAGTCAACAAACCTGTCCTCAACGACCTCACGAATGAACTGATACCTCACCTCAATATGTTTCGTCTTTGCATGGAAGACTGGACCAATTGAATGGCACTCATAGAATCCGAATGCAGTGTAGGCATAGCATCTGTCATACCAAGGTCTGCAATCAAACAGCCTAACCAGATAGCCTCCTTGCAAGCCTCTGTGGTTCAATATACTCGGCCTCTGTAGTAGAAAGAGACGTACACTTCTGCACCCTCGACATTCAAGAGATAGCCCCTCCAGCATAAGTGAATACATAGCCAGAAGTGGACTTCCTACTATCTGCATGTCGTGCATAATCAGAGTCAGTGTACCCCATGACTCGTGTATCTTGGTTGCCATAGAAAATACACATATCTACTATGCCCTTTAGGTAACTCATGATACCCTTCACGACATCCCAATGTTTCTTGCTAGATGTAGCCATATAACGTGCCACAATCTCAACTGCAAAAGCAATATATGGACGGGTGGCTATTGTGGCATACATAAGACTGCCCACGGCTGATGCATAGGGAATCTTAGCCATCTCGGCCCTCTGCTCATCTGTCTGGGGACAATCGGCATGTGAAACCTTCACATAAGAAGGTAATGGACAGCCAATAGGCTTAACATCCTACATACGAAAGTGCTCAAGGACTTTATGAATGTACTCTCTCTATGACAGATAGAGTAGTCCCTGAGATCTGTCATGCGTAATGCGCATACCAAGTATATGAGAGGCCTGTCCCAGATCTTTCATCTCAAAGCTCTTCTTGAGCTGAGCCTTAAGAGCATCTAGCTCCTCATGAGCTGTCCTGGCTAAAAGCATGCCATCCACATAGAGTACCAAAATCAGTAAAGAACCATCACAGGCTTTCTTCGTGTACAAGCACAGATCCATAGCACTGTGGCTGTAGCCTTATGATTACATGAATGCATCAAACTTATGGTACCATTCCTAGGTGTCTACTTCAAGCCATATAGACTCTTCTTTAGCTTGTACACTAGATGTTTCCTGTTAGGGTCTACAAAGCCCTTAGGCTGCTCCATGTAAATCTCATCATGCAAGTCCCCATGTAAAAAAGCCGTCTTGACATCCATTTGGTACAAGTCTAGGTCAAGCTGTGCAACCAAATCCAAGACTAAGCATAGGGTGGCCATATTGACCACATAAGAAAATACTTCATCAAAGTCAACACCATGCTCCTATTTAAAGCCCTTAGCAACCAATTGAGCCTTGTATGCTGACTTGGGGTGTTTATGGGTACTTTTCAGCTTGTATACCTACTTGCATGGCAAAGCCTTCTTACCTTGAGGCAAGGAAACCAAATCCCAAGTCTGATTCTTATGCAATGAGTCAAGCTCAGACTGCATAGCCCTCTTTCAAGAGTGACAATCACCCTTGTGCATAGCCTCATCATAAGTGAGAGGCTCTCTTGCATCTTAACCAGTACATAATCCATAGAGGGCACAAAATGGTCAGGAGGTCGTCTATCTCTAGTAGAACACCTCAACCCAGGCTTTGTTGCCTGACCAATATCATGTTTAATATCAGTAGGTATAACATCTAGGCCATGAGCATCAGGTGATGCTGCATGCTATCTAGCTGGCCGTGGAGCGGCCGTGGAGCAGGCTGTATGGGAGTAGGTGGCTCCTCTTGAAAGATGACTCGGCGTACCTTAACCACTTTCTCAGGCTACATATGCATTTTGTCCTCATAAAAGATGACATCATGGCTGCGGATCACTTTCCACGCCTGCGGATCCCATAGACGGTAACCCATCTCTCCTCCATCTTTATAGCCGATGAAAATGCATTTGACACTTTTAGGATCCAGCTTATTGCTTTGTCCTTGGGCACATGGTAGAATGCCTCACATCCAAAGACATGCAAATGATCATAAGAGGGGGGCTTGCCTGCCCATACCTCCTTTGCAACCTGAAAATCAATGCCACTGCTAGGTGATTTGTTAATGAGATGCACTGTAGTAGTAAGTGCTTTAGCCCAAAAGTGCTGCGGTAAGCCAACCTAGCTAAGCATGCTACGGACCCTTTCCTGAATGGTCCTATTCATGTGTTCAGTCATACCATTCTGGGGAGGGGGTGTAAGGGGTGATCAACTGATGCTTAATACCCCACTCATCACAAAACTGCTCAAAAGCACGTGATACATACTCATCCCCATTATTTGACCTTAGGCATTTCAGCCTATTCCCAGACTGGTTCTTTGCTAATGCAAGCCAACGCTGAAATGTGTCTAAGACATCAGATTTTCTCTTTATGGGATAAGCCCAAACCTTACGTGAGTAATCATCTATGAATATAACAAAATACTTTGCCCCACCGAGTGACTGATAGGGCATGGGCCCACATACATCTGAGTGCACAAGCCAAGGGCTCACCCATGTGTTTCTTACTAGACTTTTTATGCGTATTCTTGGTCTGCCAGCCATACAAACAATGATCACAAGAATCAAAATACAAAGAGTCAAAAGGCGGAAGATACTACAAAGCATGGAGCACTTTCATTCCTTTAAGGGACATATGCCCCAAAACGAGCATGCCAAAGGGATACATGGGGGATAGAACCCATATACAAAACATGATTCAAGGTAGCTCTAGATATAAGTAAGGGATAGAGGTTACCAGACTTGGCACCTCTTGCAAGCACAAGCCTGCCACGAGTAATCTTCCATGTAGAGTCTCCAAACGATACAAAATACCCTGCATCATCAAGCTGTCTGGTTGACATAAGGCTGTGAGTCAACGCATGTACATGGCGTACATCATGCAAAACAAAAGAACTACCAGAAGGAAACTACAAGAAGGAAACTACAAGCTAACATCTCCAATGCCCATAATGTCAAGAGACCTGTCATCACCAAGACGCATAGAACTAGAGATGGTACGATAGGTATGAAACTAATCTCTACAGGGTGTCACATGAAATGACGCACTCGAGTCCGAAAACCAGCACTGCGCATACATAGAATGTGTCTCAGAAGCCTGTAAGGCATCGCATGAGGAAGCTACAAGTATGTAATCCTCATCTAAATTAGTGGCATGCATGACATTAACCTCTTCTATGTTTACACTGGACTTTGCAGGTACAATATTGCGCTCAGAATACTTTTCTTGCACTTTCTCTTTTCCCTTTTCCTTGCGCTTATCATCACGCATCTTATGGCACTGTGACCTAAAATATCATGCTTTCCCACAATAATGATAGGTAAGATCATACTTCCGTCCACGGGACATACTGTGGCCACGTGACTTTGACCTGGAATTTTGAGAGTCCTTGCCCTTATGATCATTATCATGCCTACCATGTCTGCCACCTCTAATGGTCAATGCATGTGAAGAGCAAGAAGCATCATTGTTTCTCCTGTTGATTTCCTCAGTCAATAAAGCACTCTCAACATATTTGATTTTTAGCCCATCAAGCTTGTTCGTGCATATGTTAATACGAAAAGACATCCCATGATTCAGGCAAGGTGCCAAGCAGAAACAATGGGTGCAAGTTGTCTTTGAACTCAATACCCTGTGACAACAGATTCTTCATGATAGCATGAAACTGAAATGAGATGATAGGGATGTCCCCTCCTTCATGCAAAGGTTCATTAACTACTTCAGCCAATACATCTGTGATGTAGGAATCTATTGCTCATAAAGCTCCTGAATCTTCTCCCATAAGTCCCATGCACTCTAATTCTCATCTTCAATAACATTATGATGGACCTCTTCTAAGAGTGACAAGATAATGGTAGACTTGCATAGCTCATCAACTTCCATCCAAACATCATCATCCATATCCTGGGGTTTAACACCCTTGAAATGCAGGGGTTTAATTTGCAACTTCTGCACCAAAATCTGCCATATTTGGGACTTCCAATACCCATAGTTGGTATCATCCAACTTGGTAATGTTAAAGAGAGTTGTGTCTTTTAGATGACCAGCCATACTGTCCCAAATCAAAGCAAAAATGCAAAATTGCAGGTTGTTGTAATTAGTAGAAAATGCACTAAAACCATTGCTAAAACTGGCTGAAAGAGTGGATATCACCAAGAGAACCACCTGTCCACCAAATATGACCATGATAACATCAAACAGTAAGCATTACCCTCATACAAGTGCTCAAAATCTGCAGATTTCAACTTGCTAGAATAAATTACAGCAGTATGTAAAACTATCCTAAAGTGAAGCAATCACTGATACATATGTTATTGCAACTGCCAAGTAGCAAGATACATCCAACAGTGAGTGTTAGGGGGCAAGAAGGTACCAAGAACTGTCAAACCAATAACCTGTTTGGCAAGAGACATCTCATAGGTCTAGAAGTCATGCATGTAATGGGTCTTAGGGTAAGAGAAGAGACCAAGCACAAGCACAACTGATAAAGCAAGAAGCTCAATGCATAACTGTCCAAGATGCATACAAAACTGACAAACCTGTGACAAAGATAGGTGCGTGCCCTAATAGGTGTATCAAACCAGCCCACTACAGACTAACTGCAGACATAAAGCTCTCAAGAGAGCAAATGCATGTAACTATCCCACAAGCCCAAGCTCAAGTGTATGTAAACTCTGTGTACATCTGAATATGCTAAGAGGCTCCCACTGGAAGTAAAGTCAGATGCAAATAGAGCAAGAAATGCTCAAATACATTGAGTACATAGCATTAGACATTCCAAATCCCAATAGGGTACATCCGGACCATAAATCTCAAGCTATCTCAGACCCGTAAAGTATAAGCCTAAAAGCAGTCAAATAGCATGTAACTGACAACCAAATGTAGTGCCCAGTAGGTCCAAAATGCTCAAATACATCCAAAAATGAAGCTCCAAGTGACTGTCAAGCATGGGCAAACCAAGTGGCATCCATATCTGACCAAAGCATAAATGCAAGAAGCCTAAATGTCAAGTAGTGACAATAGGCATAAACCGGTCCAAAGCATGCCAACTCAATCCCAATGCCAGTGAATGATGACCAGGACGAAGCCTAATCCAATCTCAAAAGCATTCAGGAACCAAAAAGAAGCATTTGACAATCTCCAAATACATCGGTATGATAATTCAAATTGTCGATAAGCACCCCGTATCCAAGAACTAATGCATACACCAAGTAAATGAGCTTCAGAGCCCACTATATTACAACAGCATATTCACTGTCAAATGAAGTTCAATCGGTGTCCAAATTTGCTCCAAATCAGTCCCAAAGCATAGACATAGCATTTCATAACATCTGGGCATCATCGGGCATCAAGAGGCATCAAATGAGCAATGCCAAGAAGCATCAAACATTAAATGTCAAGTGTTGCCCTATTTTTGACAATCCTAGGACTGTGTATATAGCAATGGCTGAAGGTGGAAGCACTCATATCGATCATCGGGAGCCAAGAACTAGTGCCAGGGAGTCCGAAGATGATCGGGAAGGTTGCAAACAATGAGTCCCTAGGAGTTCGAAGATGATCGGGAAGGTTGCAAACAATGCCAGGAACCCGGGGAAGGAGCTGGAAATGCCAAGAGTGGATCAGTGCAGCCCCCTAAAAATGCACCGCATTTTGCGCTAGCTACTCCTAGGGGTTGTGGGGTCTTCAACAGTGCTATTGAGCACTTGGCAATGATCAGAGGGCTCCAACGTAGCCATGCAAGGTGCGGAATGAAGACCGGAAGATCGGGGAGGAGGTGGGAGATCAAAACATACCTGCAAATGAAGGTGCCATGGCTGCCATTGAAGCTCGAGTTGAAGCTCTTCAAATCTGGACTGAAGAGAATCTCGGGAAAGCTCCAATACCTTTGCTCTGATACCAGTTGAAAGGGAAGTAGAACCCAGGAGGAAGAAGCTTGGCGGTGAGAGCTATGGGGGATGGAGAGTAAGAGCAAGAGAGAGAGAGAGACTCAAAAGTGGGGACTCCAACGACCATAATGTGTGCCCGGTTCTTCCTTTATTCAAACTATCACTAAAAGAATAAAGAATAAGTGATTGTGACAGGCACCTGCCAACTATAGTGTGTAGTGGTTGGCGGGTACTGTCAGTGTAGTAAAGTGTAGTAATACACGGGCGACTAGGTGGAGGTGCCTTTACCCCCAACAAAATGGATATAGAGTACAATAGGACGAAGAAAGATTCCATCTCATCCTATACTCATCATCTTCCTAAGGGAGGCAAAACATTCCATTGAGAGACTTTTAATGAGTAGATATGTAGAATTCTTGTCAATCAAGATACTCAACAGACTTGTCCTCTACCAGCTCCTTGATGAAGTAATATCTTATCTTGTTGTGCTTTGTCTTTGCATAGAGTATTGAATTATTGGCCATTGAATAGCACTTAGAAAATCCAAATGTAGTGTAGGAGTAATACTAAGGTCTACTACGAGATGTTCTAACTAGAGAGCCTCCTTGCAAGCCTTGGTGGTTGCAATATATTTGGTCTCAGTAGTAGATAAGGGCATGCATTTATCCCTAGATACCCAAGAAACAACACCTCTAGCAAAAGTAAAGACATGCGCATAGTGAAGTTTCTACTACCTCCATGTTCTCCATAGTCAGAGTCAATGTAATCCACAATTATAATATCCTAGCCACCACAGAAAATACACATATCTGCAGTGCCTTTTAGGTATCTCATGATACCCTTAACAATATCTCAATCTTATTGGCTAGGTGTAGCCCTATAATGTGCCACAATTCCCACTGCAAATGCAATGTTGGGGTGAGTGGTTATCATGGTATACATCAAACTGTCCATTGTGGATGCATAAGGGAGCTTGGCCATGTCGGCCTTTTGCTATCTAATTGGGGACAATCGGCCTAACTGACCTTCATATGGGAAGGTGTAACATCGCTGGCCACGGGGCATAGAAACACCCCCTTTTAAATAATCCAAAAATCTCCCCCTTAGCGTCACCGACGACAAGTGGCGAGGGGGGGAAGGAAAAGGACAAGGGGAGTCAGTGTGGAAGGGGAAGAGAAAGTCGACATGGTGAGGGGAAGCCAAACGTCAGTCAACGGGGGTTGAGGAGGAGATCACGACGGCTAAGCTGGAGTTGACAAAGATCACAATGATGGAGGAGAGGACGCCGTCGATCATATCAATAGAGGGAGGAGCACATGTGTGCTACCACACTCCCCCTCCACTACCTCATTCTTTCCCCCCAATTATAATCCCCTCTCCCTTATATAAATCCCCTCCCATTGTAAGGGGAAGGGGGACGTATTGGAACAGAAGGGCCTAGGTGTTAAGCAGCACACTAGGCTTCTTACAAGCATTATAAGTCCATCTACCATATAAGCAATTATCACAAGAATCAAAACAAGAATAGTTTATAAGTGGAAAATAATGAAAAGGAGTCAAAAATTTAATTCCTATAAGTGGTGTGTGCCCAAGGTGATGATACCATAGAGATACATGAGAAAGATTAATGGCGGCCAATACATGATCGATAGATCCAGAAATAATGTAGTGGGAGCTCACGCTCCACCGCCAAGACCCACGGACCGCTTATTGTTTCAAGTGTTTCAAGCAAGCACAAATAGTTATCTCTCACCTAGCCGACATGCCTTCCTACAAGTGTAGTGAGCTTATCTTTATGCTCGATGGAGTAGCCTCCTCCCTCAAGCCCTTCGATAGCTCCATGATTCGAGATATAAGCTCGAGCATCCTCAATCCTCCACCTTGCTCCATCCTCCATAGCCGTGTGTGCTAGAAGAGAGAAGAGAAGAAGAGAAGAAGAGAGGAGAAGATGGAGAGAGAGCTTCTCTACCATGGGCCCCCACCCTCACTCACTCACTCCCTCACCCTCTCACACTCCCTTTCTCAAGCACAAGCACAAGCAAGCAAGAAGAAGTCAAGACAAGAGGAGAAGAAGAGACCACTTTAGCCACACACCAAAGAATGAGCTCCTCATTCACTTTTCAACTTTATATACAAAACCCTAAATCCCTTTTGGGTGGTCATCCCCTTATCACCTTTTTCACATGGCCAGCCATAGCCTAGGCCCTCTTTCCCATTATCCTACTATTCTCCTAGCTTCCTTTCCACCGCCCATCTAGCTTTACAATTTGCATAGGAGGCAGCCTGGCGCTCTTTTACAAAAAATTTTAGGGACACCTAGCATTTAAAAATGCACCTTTTCCTTTTGACTTAGCTTTTGAGGCCGCCCTTGCTCTTTTGGTTGTTTCCCTTTTTGCTTCTTCCATTGTATTTGATTTCATTCTGGGCCACCTCTTTTAGGTCCTGACTTACCATTTTCCACTTTTTTCGCTTTCTTTTTGTGCTGAGGTTAGCATTACCCCCTCCTAGCCTAGTGCCAGCAGTGCCATGGCATTGATGGGTAGTAGTTGAAGGCAGGATGGGTGTAGCCAGAGGGCTTTTTTGAGTTTTTGTGGGTGATGGTGTTGGTGGATGGTGGACCAGCCCATGAAATTGAAGATATAGTTGGGGTAGGTCCCTCCCTGACACTAACCTTGAGTGGATCTATCCCTTGAAATTGAAGATGGTGTTGGACGGATCCCCCAAGGAGATTGGCGGGTGGTTGGATGTATATTTGAAATTCACGATGGTGTTGGACAGATCCCCCTCTCGCTTTTGAGGTCGCAATGCTACGAGCTTAACATGGCTTTTCCTGATTCCCTTTAAGTTGCCTTATCCCCTTCACCTATGTTCGTTGAGACTTTACCACCTGCACAGGATTGTGCCTGGCACTCTCATAAAATGAATTACATTGCACCTTGTGCTTTCCTTGCGAGAGCCCTTGGGGGTTCTTCTTCATCCTTGCTCAGGCTCTCCCACATTTTTTGATCTTGCCTTCTTATTCATCACACCTACCTGAGGAGAAAGAGCTTCTTCATTCACTTTTTGACATGGTCTTCCTTGGTCGTCCACTACTTCATTTCGATTGAATGGTGACCTATCATGGAACATTACCCCCCTCCTAGACAAATGCCAGTTCCCTGACACTTGCAATGTTGAGCTGATGAAGATTCTGTGATTGAAAAGGGTGATCATGTGAGTTGATGATGATGGGGTCTCATGGGGATTGGTCTTGGGGAGAGATTGATTAACCAGTTGAGGTGGTGGGGGTCAAGAATGTATTGCATGGATGATGAGGCCTCCGATGTTGGTGGGTTGTAGCATTTTTTTTTACTTAAAAAGAAAAGAAGGTGCACTACTTGGGGGTGCATCTATGTTATCGTGTGGTGCAAGTGCTCATGCGAGTGGAACTGGGAGTTGGGTCACCTAGTTCTTATCCCACACTTGACCCATTTCATGCATAATTGGAGGTGTGGTGCACGGCTTAGGAAGATAGGTCTAATCATAGGCGAGTGTGATCTCCCTCGGTGTGTCCTACCCTTGATGTGCCCTAAGCGTGATGTGGGGAATCAAAATGGGCTAGGGGGCTGACCAAAGCCACTAAACATTCCTAACTTAATGACTCCTAGGTGCAGTGACTGTGAGCTACGTGTGTTTCTTTTTTTAAAAAATACATTGAGCCAGCCATAGCACATATATCTTTGCTGGCATTGGAGGTAAAAAAGAGTGGAGGTCAAAAAGAGTGACGGTGGGCGACATCCTTTTTGTGAAAACCTCCCACTAAGGAGCCGTAGTTTACTGCTTCCTTTCAAAACTTGGCCTTGCATCTTCAGTCGGCCTTTGCCTCTCTTCACCCTTGTGCTTTGGTGGCTCTGCTTCTGTGGGCTCATCAATTTGCATTTGGAAGTGTAGGCCATGCCTTAGGACCTTGCGGGTGATCAAAACCTTTTTCTTTAAGGACTCAATGGCATCTTCTTCCTCACAAAGCCATTGAGGTTTACCTCATCGAAGGATTGGATAGCAATGCTTTTTAGCATTGGTATGTTGATTATGTTTATCCATCCATTATATTGTTGACCAGAGAATAGAGCATGCACCATTTTGGCCTAGATTTGCACCTTTGGGTCGAGGATGTCGGCTAGGCTGATGCCATTGTTTGTGTGGACTATCACTTTGTCCATCCCCAACACATCGTACACATCTCACTTTGGTCATTTTTCCACTGTGTTTGGTAAGCTAGTGCTTTCTATACCAGTTTAGGGCTCAACTTGATATCTACTTGTTGGCAGGCTTCATTTCCTAGGTGCAACATCACAGTGTCCTGGTTTTGGTTGAAGGTCCAAAGGAACTCGGCATACTTCTCATTGTTGATGGCTTGGCCCACCTTTTCCATGTACTTTCATAGCTTGCACTGCTTCACTAGTTGATGGATGGCTAGTTCCTCCACGACTATGTCTTCTAGATTCAGGATATACTTGAATTTGAGTTGATTATAAGCCCTTGTCTCCAATGAGAGGCCATATTTTGCTTGCTTTCCTCTGAGAATAAAATGTTACTACTTTTGTCTTAAGCTGCCATAGTGGGTACCTGTCATAATGCCATAGTTCACCATTAGTGTCACAAGGTAATTTCTTGCAGAAAGGTGAGCAGGAATTGATTATGCTTTCTAAGGAAGAATAACATGCTTAGTTACAAAGAATAGCATTATTTTTTTCTTCAAGTAGTCCATTCATTTCAAAGATTTTACAACTTTCATCAGTCATGAGTTGATTTTTATCCACTCTCTTCCGCTCTCGATCTGATGGAGGTTTCATTTGTGCATTTCATTCACCTTACATGTTCACATGTTTGATTCCACCTTGCCCTAGAATCCTTCCTAGCATCAAGATTTGAGGGGTCAAGGGCATTCAGTGCTAGCTTCTTGTGGTGGTTTACTTCTGCATGAACAAATCATAGAAGTTTGGATTATATTCGAGATTAGCATAGCGGTCCATATCGGAAGGACGGATGCCTACTTGAGTGATGTAGGTGAGAACATCCATGAGGAAGTCTTCGAAGTTGATCCTACTAGCAATGTGTAACTCTTCCTCAGTCAGAATTCGGTCTAAGTATGGGTGGGTCACGATGTGCTCTTTTAGGGGTCGGTCACAAATGGTGATCAACACCCTATCGGAGGTTGAAGCTACATAAGTGGGATCATACTCAAAGGTCTTAATGGCATGTTGTTGCTCAGTGTTAGTCATGATTTGGTAGCCTTCTTGTTCCCACTGGATTTTGAGAGCATACAACTTCCTTAAGAAAGACAATTAGCCTTGCAGAGCTCATCGGCTCGTGGCACTGACTTTGCCCTTGATGTAGGAGTGATCAATCATTTTTTGAGGGCTTGATCTCGAGATATCTCATCATCGTTGATTAATTTCTCTATGACCATGGGCATTTTTACCATCACGAATTTGTATTCCTCCCAGGTGCATGGCATGATGCGGACTTCCAACACTAAGGATGGATCAAGTAGACTAGGTCTAAGTATTCATAGCTCTTGGAAAGTAGAGTGAACATGGCATCTAAGCACTTGATGTAAGTGATCACGTCATCTCCTGTGTTCTCTGCCAGGTCTTTAGCCACCAATGTGAGGATCAATTTTTGTTCGTAGGAGGATGGCTAATATCTACTAGTGGGTAAGGCTTGACCAAACTAGATAATTTGGCAGCTAATGACTGCGGCTCTCTCGAGAGTGTAGTTGGGCTCCTTGTGTGATGGGCTTGGTCAGAGTCGGGGGATACTAGTGAGGTCGTAGGAGCACTAGTAGGACTGTGTTGAGGTAATGTGTGAGTAGCAAGGTGCAGCTTTGGTCTATAGACTTGTTTAGTCTTCTCCAACATTTGTGTTTGAGGCTCTGTGGGTTTTGCAGTTTGAGCCATTTGTGGCATTGGTGCCTTGTTTGTCACGTGGCTTTGTGTGGTTGAGTTTGGGAGTGGCATTGGAGTAGGATCCTTGGCCATTCTGGTTTTAGGTACCCAAATCCAGGCATTACCCTCGTAATAACCTTGTGCCTATAACAAGATCTTGGGGACCCATCGTTGCTTGACCATTTGTCGATGCCTATAGTTCCTTCTCTGCTGCCACCTAGGTTCTGAATACAAGTTCCAAGCCTTGTGGGGTCGTGATTGGGTGCTCTTAGGCAATGGTCTTAGATGTTTTGGTACCCATTTGAACTGTGGTGCATGGGCCTTGGCTTTGATTTTAGTGGTTTGTTGGCTTTGAGGTTTGGCGAGTTGTGACAAGTTTGTGACAATCACGACCCCCCTCCTTAGCCTTAGTAGTGGTTTTCTCTACCAGTGGCCTTGTGAGCTTTGAGGCAGCTATGTTGCCCTTGTTGAAAGTGGTGATTATTCATATATTGCCGATAGCAAGGTGAATACGCTGTGAGTCATAGTTGACATTGCAGAGCATTTACAGGTTGGGGCATTTTAGGATCATTCGCTGTACTGACTTCAGACTTCGAGTTAAACTCGCATCCCTCGCTTGAGGAAGGGGTTTCGCCTGAGGGTCGTAGTTCAGTAGGTGATTCTGTCTTCAGTATTGGGACTACCAGCGATTGTGCCACCCTGCTCATAATCCATAGCTCCCACCTGCTCCAGCCAGGTCCTATCGCATTCCATCCGCACGACTCCTTTTCCATCCCTTTCCTGTTTCGGCCTAGAGTCTGCCTCAATCTGCTCGATTGCTCTCCCTTCAATGTCATAATCTATCGTGTTAAACCCTTCCTCGCTCTCGTCTGTCTCAGAGCGATAGTGCTCATACTCCTTATCACCGGAATCTTGCCCCTCCAACTGCTCATCATCCCCTAGGTTCTCCTCTCCAATCTCCTCTTCGTTGTGGTGATTAAAGCCCAGTTGTATGATAGGTTGAGATTGTGGACTTTGGTCCATTCCCATTCAGGCCGAGCCAAGAGATCGCTTAGGGGCTTTAGATTAGCCGCTTCACTGCCTTTCAGTTTAGTGGTTAGGTACCCTATGATTCCCTGAAGCTTGAGCTTGTTCACGAGGGTGTGGAACGGGACCAGTCTCCCTGGATCCTGCGAGCTCCCCGCCATCATGCAGAGTGGCATAGTGGGCTCCTCTGCTGGCATGCTCAGTGACTTAGCCACTTGCTTATACAACTCTTCCTCATCTGAGAATGGCAGGTCAATGGTTGCCAAGACATGCATCCAATCCCTCTCATCCTCAGGGCAGGGAATATACTTGGTCAGCGTCCCATAGTGCTTGCACTCCTGGGTATCGCCTTTTAGCATGGTCGAGATGGCATCGAGGTCGGCTGGGGTAGTCTTCCATGTGTCCATCTCAACCCTCATTGCCTCCATCCTATTCCCCAAGAATATGAGGTTGTTTCCCCAGTCTTCAACCACTCGTACATTCCTCATCCATGGCCGGCCTAGCAGTATGTCGTAGTCCACCCCCTTCATGACAATGAAGTTTACGAAAAATTGCACTCCTGCGATCTTCACTGGCCAGTTTTTAAAGACCCCGAATGGTCTGACCTTCATTCTGTTGGCCAATGTAACATTGAATCTAGCCGCTTCCACAGGTGGGTTTTCCTAGGCCTGTAGAACTGTGTGGCTTAAGACATTGACTCCTGCGCCGGTGTCCACAATTCCTTTCCGTGTTGCGTCCCCTAAGGCTAGGATAGGTAGGACTGCATGCATCTCCGTGCCTTCCCAAAAAGCATTGATGTGCAGTGACCTTGGAGCCAAGTGCAACATTAGGCTTGGAATTTGCATGACTGTGTCCTGCTCTTGCAAGTCAGCGGCAGCATGCTCCCCCTTTCCCTCCACCCAGTGCCTCAATTCTCGCCATAATGGAGGGTGTTGCCGAAGCAGGTCTCCCAAATTAATGGTCACTGGGGTGGTTACTACGGTGGTGAGGAGATTGTTGGGTAGTTGGCTTTCTCCTTGGTCACCACTCTTCGGCCACATGTTGCATCTGCTCTCTTTCTCCTTCTCCTCTATCTTTTCTTTCCCAACGAGGCTACCTCCAAGTTACTTGGCCCAGGCAGTGAGATGCATGTTCGTCTTGTTTGCGCTCGCGTCATGACATGCAATGGGATGGGTGTGTCCTCTCCGCCAAAGGTCTCTACGCCAAATAGCCCCAAGGGAACAGAGGGCACGTTGGCTGGACTGGCTGATGGTTTCCACCTAGGGTAGTCAGGAAACAAATGCATGATCCCACATTTGGTGCACCTAAGGTCAGCCTTGCCCTGATTTGCTTGTTCCCTATCTGAGCAGTGTGATGATATATGGCCTGGACGAAACATGAGATTGGGTCCTGGCTTGGTCCTCCAAAGCCTCTGCCTCTTCCTCTGCCTAGCGCCATCACCGGCATCGGTCGATATTCCATCTAGACTGGATTGCCTTCCTCGTCACAGGAGATGTATGGGTTTACGTAGCTTTCTTCTTCACTAGGTTCCTCCACATAATGAACAGGAGCGTCACTCGATGGTTGGGTTACGTAGGGTCCTGGTGGTCTGGGTATGCCTATTGGGTTTATCTCTAGCCTAGGGATGACTGGTCTCGTGTTGTTTGGTGCTGGGAGTGCCAGCTGAGCTCCCCTGCCAAGGAAGTTAGGTGCCTTGTTGCCTAGGTAAGGAGGGTTGTATTGTTGCGCATACGAAAACCTCCTAGGCAATTTGCAATGCAATGCGTCATGTCCGAACCTACCACAGTTTGAACACGGTCTAGATCTAGGATCTTGACACTCGGCTGGGAGGTGGTTTTCACCACAGTGTATACATTGTACGTGGGCTCGGGTAGGCTTCCTTATTTGTTCTTGCAAACGTGCAAGCTGCATGCTTACCTCAGCCAGGTCCTGGCCTTGGTCGACTCCCTTTCCCTTATCCCGCACGCTAGAGCTCTCTCTCTCTTACCCAACGTCGTTGACCGCTCTGAAGCCCTCTCACCTGCACCGTCTCGACTAGTGTTCCTCATGCTTCTCCCCCTCAACTGGTTGTCTACCCTTATTGCTTCATCAAAAACCCTAGCCAGCACGTCTCTGTGTAGTGTGGAGTTACTAGCCAAGGCCTTGTAGAGTTCCTCACTATGGATTCCATTTATGAACACTGTAGACACAACCTTTTCGTTAGGTCACTCATTGGCCGAGATCCTCTTGAAGAGGCTACGTACATGTGTGACGTAGTCTCTTACGTCCTCCTTTTCTCTCTGGTTGACATTCATCAAGCGGATGATGAGGTTGTCGGAGTATCCTGCCTCAGAGAACCTCTAGTTAAAGTGGTCCTTAAGATGGGCAAAGTTCCCACGCTTGGGCTGGTGTACCACATCCTCCCCTTGTCATCTAAGCACAACCCAAAAGCTTGGGAGTGTTGTGCAGGGTTTGTGAGGCCATTTGTTTCACAAACCTGTTTGAACTGCTCCACAAAGCTATATGGGTCATTGCTAGGTTCGTACTTGTCCAGTTGTTTCACCACTATAGGAATCCTAGATTGCCCCTTTGCCCCTTGTGTGACCCCTAATCCTGAGAGTAAGGCTGTGGCTAAGGCTGTCGTGCCCTGCTCAGCGGATGTGTTGTCCATGAGCCGCCTGGCTACAAGTTCACTTAATGACAAGTCAGCCTCCATTGCCCACTCTCTCTCCGCATTTGGTCCTGCCTTTGCTGCTCCAGCCAGGGCTAGCGGGCCTCGTACATATCCACGTCTTGTTGGAGTTTCCTAGCCTTTTGCTCGTGGTTATAAGCAATCATGCTCTCTAGTGCCCTTCTGATTGCCTTTCGTTCCTCTTCTAGGGTCGCTACCACTTCCTCTACTGGCCTACCCTGGACTACCATCCTGACCAGCAAGTCATACTCGTTGACTAACTCCTGCACCATGATTGGGAATTCTCCCAAGTCCAGTGGTCCGCCTTGGGATCCTAACATTGCTTCCGCTTTTTGTTTCACTAGGTCGTCGATCAACTTGAGTAGCTCTAGCAGCGTCCGATTCTCTATGTTGTGGTCCTCCGGATCTTCGTGTCCTCTCAGGGCCCTACAGATGGTGTTCCCTAGTAGCTCGCTATGCCTTGGGATCCTCTCCTAGTAGTGGGTTCCTTGATACTATTATGTTTCATGTTAAGCTCCTTGTTACTAAAAACTGTCGTTAATCTTATCCACAACTTGTGCTTGGTGCTTTCTAGTGCTCAATGTGGAAGCAGGTTTTTCCTTTCCTTGTAGTGCACCCTAGGTGATGAAATCAGAAGGTGAGGTGAGGATGCACTAAATGCCTGATGCAGGCTCCACCCCACTACCTATGGTTGTGGCCTGATGTGGCTTTTGGTGCAGGTCCTGGCCACTCTAAAGTGTTACAGAAAGACCCTACTACGTTCCCTATCCTGCTTCAGGGTTGGTTAGTTGGTTGGCTGGTCGTCGAACGTTGCATCCAATCCCAATTATGTCTGCCCGGTGTCTAGCTATTTGGGATGAAACTTCGGTCACCTTGTCTGGTATCCAATTTCCAAGATCAAACTTGGTTCCCTGGGGGGTCAGAGACATGATCAGGGCACCCAAGACTATGGCCTAGGTGAATCACCTTCTATTCAAGCTCTGGTGCTCTGGTCCGATTCTGGGAATCGAACGGGCTGGTCCGATTCTGGGAATTGTACAGTCCTGGTCCGATTCTAGGAATCGGATGGGCGGGTCCAGTCTTACTTTGGTCCGGCTTTCCTTAGTCTGACGGGGGTGGTCCGACCACTGCAATGGGTCGAGTGACTCAAGTTTGGAACTTGGACACGTGGCCCAACTTGGTGGGCTAGTCCGATTCTGGAAATCCGATTCAACTGATCCGATTTTCAACTGGTCTGATTATGGAAATTGGACTGTCTGACTCTCGAAATCAGATCGTCTGACTCTCGAAATCGGACGGTCCGATTCTGGGAATCGGACAGGACTGGT
Source organism: Lygodium microphyllum (assembly GCF_053477565.2). Lineage (NCBI taxonomy): Eukaryota > Viridiplantae > Streptophyta > Polypodiopsida > Schizaeales > Lygodiaceae > Lygodium > Lygodium microphyllum. Next base: position 32,301,548 of record NC_141161.1, on the reverse strand, counting down.
CCGACAACGCAGCCGACGGCCCGGAAGTTGTGCACGGTACCTTTAGGTTAATGCCTACTCTATCAAATCGTGCCGCACTTTCCAAATCAATGCAAGCAATAGAGGGAAACATCTGGCATACCTCGAAGCAATGGGACACTCAATCGATCAGCACTTCACAATCTCCCGTAGCTCTCTCGCTCTCTCCCGGGCTCCCAGTCTCACAATTGTCTCAGAAAACAGGGTGTCAAATGTGGGCACCCTAGTCTGCTGTGCCCCTTAGTACCTCCCTCATTCTATTGTAGACTTAGAGACTAATCTCATACACTCCACCAGCCAGATGTCTGAATTTGCGCCCCAACTTCCCTGTCTCTAGTAACAGCAGAACCCTTTTGTTTCCTTCTTTTTCCTACCCTACCCTACCTATTGCAACAGAAAACAGAAACAGAAATAAAGACAGATGGTTCTACTCTACATTCAACAGCAAATCAAAATACTTACTTACTCCAGGGATTAAAACCTCCTAATCCTCCTAACTATCTCGAGCACCAGTTCAGGCTGCAAACCCTACTGCCATGCTCGATACGATGAGCCTGGCGCTCAAGGCTCGATTCCGTCTGTCCTGGCAATGGAACCAAAAATGTAGGGGAGCTATGGAGCTCTACCCCGAGACCTACGCACCGCTTATTGATCAAGCGTTTCAAGCCGAGCGGCCATGGCTACCTCTCACATAGCCGATGCACAATGCCTACCTTGTGGGTGTAGTGAGCTTACCTTGATGCTCGATCGAGTTCCCTCCTCTCTCTCACACTTCGGTAGCCCACGATCCTTGTGGCAAGCTCAAGCAACCTCAATCCCTTGTTAACCCTCAAACGAACGAAGGTGGAAAATTCGAAAAAGCTAAAGCAGAAGATAAAGACAAAGGCCAAGGCAAAGAGAAACAGAAGACAAAGATGCACAAGGAGAAGAGTCCTAAATAAGGGAGAAAGGCGCACAAGGAAAAGCACAAGTCAAAACTTTTGTAAAAGAGCGCAAGCGCATCATGGTTTAATTCAAGGAGCGCCAGGCTCTCACACGTGCAATTTGTAAATGTAGACGGGCGGTGGAAAGGAAGCTAGGAAGATAGAAGGACAATAGGAAAAAGGGCCGGCCATGTAAAAAAGGGGGAAAGGGGATGACCGTCCAAAAGAGATTTAGGGTTTTGTACATAAAGTTGAAAAGTGAATGAGGAGCTCATTCTTGTGTGTGGCCAAAAGTGGCTCTCATCTCCTTCTTCTTCTTCTTATTCTTGCTTGCTTGAGCTTGTGCTTGAGAGAGGGAGTATGAGAGTGTGAGGGAGTGAGTGTGAGGGACCGTGGGGAGGAGAAGCTCTCCATCTTCGATTACCTCCTCCTTCTTGGCCAAACTCTATGTTCGGGCAGGAGCCACGCTCTCAACAAGGGCGAATGTCTCTTCATCATCCAGGATTCAATTCGCAAGATGCTCTGCCCTTATCCATGTACAGCTCACTCCAAGTGCTACCTCAATTGTTTGATGTCTCACATGTTACAAAGAGGTTTGCAAAATCTCAAGTGTATCTCTTCATCTCAACAACAGTTCCTCTAGCATCAAGGTTGGTGAAACAACCATCTCTGTAATATCCATTCTTCATAGCCTTTGGATCCCAACATTTCTCAATCCAAATGAAAGGCTAACAGCCTCAATGTATGGCATTGATTGTATTCATTTTTTCCACCCAAAAAAATAGAAAGAAAAAAAAAGGGAAAAAAAAGGAGAAAAGAAAAGAAAGAAAGAAAGAAAAAAAACCACACACGATCACAGCACCGCACCTAGGGGTCCTCAAATTAGGTACGTCCAGTGACCTTGGTCGGCTGGCTCCGTCCCTAATCCCCTAGCCCTTTGTACATCCCCCACAATTGTTCAGGGCACATCAAAGGTTGGACATACCTAGGGAGCTCGCCTCACCTATGGTTAGACCTGTCACCCTGAACCACTTGCACAATTCTTTTGCACTCCATCTCAATGCTATTACAATCAACAGTGGTAAGCAAGGCATGAAAGATAATGGAAAAGCACACCATACTTTTCAAGCACTACAAGTAGCCACTAGCTACCAAAAGCTAAGACATCAAGGAGCTCAATTATGCTACATTGCCTTGACAAGACCATAATGATGTCTCAAGCAATCTTCAAGTGTACTCCCCGTCTTCATCGACAAATTTTTCCATCAACTTAGCCCCTTGCTTCACTGACCCATTGCTATACAAAGAACCAGGTCGGCGGTCTTCTAACTACGTAATATCTAAGCATACACGAGCACTCACATAATATCTGCACCGAATTATATACACAGTGTGGGTCCTCAAGTGCAGGACAATACTCTCAACTTGCTTAGAGTTACCTGTCTCACAAACTAATTGCATTATGTCTTGTGTACAATAGAGAAGACTAGCACTACCCCTAGGGAGAGACCACCTATGAGAGGTTTTCAATTGCAGGTATTGAAGACTCCAACGAAGGTGTCATTAGCTCTTCATCAACACTCAACTCTGAATTCCTATCCTTATCACCCTATAAGCCTGCCAAGAATCATCATGTACAAAATCCCCAACAAACCGCCACTTGTACTCCATCAGTGCAACCCCCCCTAAAGAACAGCCCTACCACCAACTCCCATTGCCCTACCACCTACCACTTAACCCACCAACGTGCCCCCAACGACCTTCCTCCCCACCACTACCAACACTCCGCCATGGCAACCACAAATGTCCTTGCCACCCACGACTTCGATGCATGCTAACGCCTGCTACCTATGACGGTGAGTGCCATGGGACTGGCACTCGTCTAGGGGGGGGGGGGGTAATGTTAACCCTCAAACAAACAAATGTGGAAAATCGAGAAAAGCTAAAGCAGAAGATAAAGACAAAGGCCAAGGAAAAGAGAAACGGAAGACAAAGACGCACAAGGAGAAGAGTCCTAAATAAGGGAGAAAGGCGCACAAGGAAAAGTGCAAGTCAAAACTTTTGTAAAAGAGCGTAAGCGCATCATGGTTTAATTCAAGGAGTGCCGGGCTCTTACATGTGCAATTTGTAAATGTAGACGGGGAGCTAGGAATATAGAAGGACAAGGGGAAAAAGGGCCTAGGCTACGGTCGGCCATGTAAAAAAGGGGAAAAGGGGATGACCGCCCAAAAGGGATTTAGGGTTTTGTATATAAAGTTGAAAAGTGAATGAGGAGCTCATTCTTGTGTGTGGCCAAAAGTGACTCTCCTCTCCTTCTTCTTCTTCTTCTTCTTCTTCTTGCTTGCTTGAGCTTGTGCTTGAGAGAGGGAGTGTGAGAGTGTGAGGGAGTGAGTGTGTGAGGGTGAGGGACCATGGGGAGGAGAAGCTCTCCATCTTCTCCTCTCTTCTTCTCTTCTCTTCTCTTCTATTCTCTTATCTTATCTTGCTCGCAGCAATGGAGCTTGGAGCGTGGAGCTTGAGGATGGAGCTTGCTTGAGGCTTGCACTTGGATCGTGGAGCTACCGGAGTGCGTGAGAGAGGAGGTAACTCGATCGGCATGGAGGTAAGCTCATTACACCCGTAGATATGGATGACGTGTCGGCTATATGAGAGGTAGCCATTAGTACTCTGCTTGGAACGCTTGAAACAATAAGTGGTCAGTGGGTCTTGGCGGTAGAGCGAAGGCTCCCACATCCCTCTCCGTCAAGCTCCATCCTCCATAGCCGCGCGAGACGAGAGAAGAGAAGAAGGGAAGGAAAGATGAAGAGAGAAGATGGGGAGCTTCTTCTCCACGATCCCTCACTCATACACACTCACTCCCTCACTCCCTCACACTCCCTCAATCTTTCACTCAAGCACAAGAAAGAAGGTAAGAAGCAAGAGAAGAGGAAGAAGAAGCTTTAGCCACACCCAAGAATGAACTTCTCATTCACTTTTGAACTTTATAAACATGCCCTACTTTTTGGGCGGTCATCCCCACTTTTTACATGGCCGGCCATTAGCCTAGACCATTTTTTCCTATTTCCCACCATCCTAACTTATCCGGCACAAGCGTGAGCCCCCGACGCTCTTTTTACAAGGATTCGGGAGCGCCTTCATATTGAATGGCGTGCTTTTACTCTTTTCTTTTCTCGAGGCAACACTGTCATTCAGATTTTCAGAGTCTGACCTCCATCCAGGACGCCTTTCCTTCCTTTGTCCTGGGCCTTCTTGGTTGTCTCCTTCTTCCATTTTTCCCACACTTCTACTCCATTTTTCGTTCCTCTGTGCTGTGGTAAACAATGAAGCCAATGGTCCCATGTGCTTTGTGTGTCACGACAAAAATGACATAAATAAACTTCTAGCCATTTGTTAACCCTTTCAGTTTAGTCGTTCGCATTTGTGGATTATAAGATGTATTGGGAGTCAAATTAGTTCCCATAGAAGAAAACAAACTCCTCTAAAAGCTGCCCATAAACTTGATGTCACCATCGGACACAATCTTCATTGGCATTCCATGAATCTTAAAGACACATTTCATAAATTGATTAGCCACTTGCTTTGATGTAAATTAAGCCTTTGGTTGAATGAAATGGGTTGATTTAGTAAACTGCTCTACCACCATATAAATGCTATTCCACCCATGCTTTGTTGTAGGCAATCCTGTAATGAAATCCATGCTAATATCAGTTCACTTCCCATGAGGAATAGGTAGTGGCTAATGCAAACCACTCAGTAGAAGTGTGGAATCCTTATTTTATTGACATGGAAGACAACTCATGACATAGTCTTTAATATCTCTTGATATTCGTTTCCAATAAAAGCTCTTACAAATGTTTTGAACAAACCATGATGTCTCGCTAAATTTGAAAGTGCATCTCTTATAAAATGCGGTCTTTGAAAGATGATTGAGGAGTCAAGAAAACCCATCCTTGATACCATAAAAGACCATTATGCCATTTATAATTTGGATCCTCTTCTCCTTTGTCTTGCTGAAATTCCTTTATCATTTTGGATGCTTGCTCATCAAGAAAATACTCTTCTTGAATATCATGGATCCAATTTTTATGCATGGTTGAAATGGTAGAGGTAGAACATGCCCACATTCTTGATAAGTCATCCACCACCACATTGTCATTTCCAGCCATATAAGGTATCTCAAAGTCCTATCCTTGAAGAGTAGCTAACCATCTTCATTGATTGGGAGACAAATTTGGTTGTGAAATGAAGTATTTCAACACACGATGATCACTTTTGACTTTGAAATGGTTGCCATAGATGTAATGATGCCACTTTTTAATAGCATGCAATATTGCTAATAATAAATATCTCTTGCTCATAAACATGTAATTGATGCTCCTTGTCATCAAGTTTTTAGCCTTCATAAGCTATGAATCCATGGTCTTGACATAAAACATCCCCAATTCCTCTTCCACTAGCATCCACACATATGATAAACTCCTTAGAGAAATCCGGGCATACAAGGATAGAAGTTGAAATTAAGAGAGATTTCAGCTCATTAAAACTTTGATCAGTGATGGAGTCCCAAAAGAAAGCCTCATTTTTTAGTCTATCCATCAATGGAGCTGCCTTATGAGCATAATTCCTAATGAACCTCCTATAAAAGGATGATAACCCAAGGAATCCTCTCAAAGAGATTGCATTTGTAGGAGTAGGCCATTGTTTAACACATTTCACCTTGTTGGGATCTAGTCTAATGCCTTGCTCTCCCACAACATGACGTAAGTGTTCAACATCATCTTCCATGAAAGAACACTTCAACATCTTGGCAAAGAGTGTGTGTCTTTGTAATGTGTCAAAGACCTCTCGTATATTCTTCAAACACTCATCCTTGGATTTTCTCTAGATAAGAATATCATCAAAGGAAACAAGGACTATTTTGAACAAGGGCTACAATATTTTATTCATGAGGGCTTGAAAAGGAGTGGGTGCATTGAAAAGTCCAAATGGCATAACCAAGAAGTGGTATAACCCTCTTTTAGTATTAAAAGTTGTTTTGAGCTCATCTCCTTCCTTCATTCAAATTTTGATGATAACCCGATCAAATATCTATTTTGGTGAAGACCTTTGCATCTTTAAACTCATCCAAAAGATTATCAATTCGGGAAATAGGATACCTATTCTTGACCATTGACTTGTTCAAATCCTGATAATCAATACACATGCGAAATGATACATCCGTCTCCTTGACTAAGAGCATGGGAGAGGCAAACAATGATTGACTTTGCTTAATTAAACCCATTTGCAACAATTTTTTGACTTGTCGCTCCACTTCTTCCCTTTCAAACTTGGACAAGCGATAGGGAGGTTTGTTGATGGGCTTTATGTTGGGCAACAAATCAATTGGATGGTCAACCTCTCGCTTTGGAGGTAAAGATGATGGTGGCTGAAATAAATCATTATATTTCCCCAATAGCTCTTCCAATCTTGGATCCCTTTTCTTTGTGAAGAAGATGGTTGATTTGATGATTGCTCTTCACCTACTTTCGCAAGCAAAAGAGTAAAGATACATGACTTGGCCTTGAATTCCTCTTGTATTTTCTTCATGAAGATAAGCTCCAAGTCTAAAGTGAATTTGCCAAGTGTCTTTAGCCAATTATATCCAATAACAATGTCAATAGGCCCCATATCCAAAGTGATCAAGTCTACTTGTATTGTGTAAGAGGATGATAGCTGAATTGAAGTACATGGATACACTTCTTTACTAGACTCATATGCACCATTGGAAACTTGTGTCCACAAGGAAGAATCCATATCAATGGGTAGCAACTTCAGTCCGCTCAAAAATTTGGTGTTGATGAAGCTATGAGTGCTACCCATATCCACTAAAATATGTGCAACCTTGCCGTTAATGGAACCTTTGAGTCTAAGTGTAATTTTCCCTTTGCAACCGGTCCATGCATCATGTGAGATAGTACACAAGGAAGCATAAGAATCATGAGTGCCACCCGGATCGAATGGAAATCCATCCATGGGATCATAGAATCTTTCGTTAGTGGCATGCTCTTTTTCATAAATCTCTTCAACCATTGGGTATGCATCAGCATGTAGTAAATTTTCCTCTTGATCTTCTTTTTCTTCAACTTCCACATCTTGAGTGATCACCCTATTGATTTTTGAGTTTTTAACTTTACACTTCATCTTTTAATCTTGTGACCACTTCTCCCCACATTTGAAGCATAATCCTTTTGCATGCATTTCTCTAAGCTTATCATGAGGAAGGAATTTGCTGTTAGAACTATTTTGGGACAATTTAGGAGCATTTTTAGCTTGTGAAAAAGTTCTTTTTGTCTCAATCACATTTTTGAAAGTTTGCCTCTATTTTTATGCATAATTTCCATCCTACATAGAGGCATAAACAGTGGTAAAAGTTATCACTAATTATAATTGTTTTGACTGTTATAACCCCTCTTTTCTTGCTTAAAAGAGTCTCTTGATTAGCTAAAAACTTACCCATATTTTGTAGGTTGATTGGAAATATTATTGCCCACACTCTTTTGCTAGAAATTTCCTACATCTCTCTTATACTTCAAGGAGTATCTTTCAACCAATTATATAGCCTTATGTAATGTTTTTGGTTGTTGAGCTCCTACCCTTTGATGATAGGGTAGGCTCAAGACTAAAAATGTATTTATTCAGCTTAGCAAAATTTGAAATGCCTTCAATATACATGGAGAGATTCAAGTAGGTGTTGGAATAGTCTCTAACTGACATTCCTCCTTGAGCACATGCATACCATCTTCCTTGGAGCGTTTTTTTTTCCAAAGGAGAAACAAAGACATCAATCATTACTTGCTTAAACTCCTCCCAAGTGACAAATTTTTGCCCAATCTTTTCCATGTAATGCCACCGAATATATTAATCCATTCCTCCCATTCTGAAGGTGAAGCATTATCTCCTTTGAAATTAGTGATATTGATCTTTTTCTTATATTATTTTTCATTGTAAGATGGCTACCCATAAGAACGTTGCCTCCATGAATCTTTGTTCCATGAGTTTTGCCTAAAAGTAGGTGGCCCAAAACCATGAGATGAGGGTTGACCATTTAAAATATGCTCTTAGTTTGGGATGTCATGGGCTAATCTTGGCTCATCATACCTTCCACCTTCATGAACTTAATTGTTGACTGCATTTTATTTTTGTACATGTGAGGGCTGATGATACATACTTGGCCTTAGTGTAGAGAGATCCGTACACTTCTGAACCCTGGACATCCAAGAAACAATACCTCCAGCATATGTAAAGACATAGCCAGAAGTAGACTTCCTACTAACTGTGTGTCCTGCATAATCGGAGTCTGTGTAGCACACAACTCATGTATCCTGGTTGCCATAGCAAATACACATATCTATTGTGCCCTTCAAGTATCTCATGATACCTTTTACGGCATCCGAATGCTTTTTTCTAGGTGTAGCCATATAGCATGCCACAACACCAACTGTAGAGGAAATATCTGGACGAATGGCTATCATGGCATACATCAAACTGCCCATAGCTAATGCATAAGGGATCTTGGCCATCTTGGCCCTCTGCTCATCCATCTACGGACAATCGGCATGTGAAACCTTCACATAAGAAGGTAATGGATAGCCAATAGGCTTTACGTCCTACATGCGAAAACGCTCAAGGACTTTATGAATGTACTCCTTGTCACACTTAATGCGCATACCAAGAATGTGAGAGGCATGTCCCAAATCCTTCATCTCAAAGCTCTTCTTCAGCTAAGATTTAAGAGTATCCAACTCATCATGAGCTTTCCCTACTATCAGCATATCATCGACATAAAGTACCAAAATAAGCAAGGACCCATCATAGGCTTTCTTCGTGTAAAGGCACGGATCCATAGCATTCCTACTGTAGCCCTGTGATTGCATAAAGGCATCAAACTTATAATACCACTCCCTAGGTGCCTGCTTCAAGCCATAAATACTTTTCTTCAACTTGCACACTAGGTGCTCCTTGCCAGGTTCTGCAAAGCCCTTAGGCTGCTCCATGTATATCTCATCATGCAAATCCCCATGCAAGAATGCAGTCTTGACATCCATCTGATGCATGTCCAAGTCAAGCTATGCGATTAAGGCCAAAAGCAAGCATAGGGTGGTCATCTTTACCACAGGAGAAAAGATTTTATCAAAGTCAACTCCATGCTCATGTTTAAAACCCTTAGCGACAAGTCTTGCTTATAAGCTAGCTTGGGGTTTCCATGGGTACTTTTCAGCTTATACACCCATTTGCATGGCAAAGCCTTCTTGCCCTGAGGCAATGCAGCCAAATCCCAAGTCATATTCTTATGCAAGGAGTCTATCTCAGACTGCATAGCCCTCTCCTAGGAGTGACCATCATCCCTACTCATAGCCTCATCATAGGTGAGAGGCTCTCCTACATTTGTAACCAAGACATAATGCATTGAGGGCTCAAATCTATTAGGTGGATGTCTATCTCTAGCAGGCCACAAGCTCTACGGTCGGTCCAACACCCTGGCCATGTGTACCAACTGGTGCTGCAAGCTGTCCAACTGATTGGGCAGGAGCACATGGCTCCTCCTGGAATATAACCCTGCGTATCTCTACCACCTTCTCAGGCTACCTATGCATCTTGTCTTCATGGAAGACTACATCATGACTACGAATGACTTTCCACACTTGCGGATCCCAGAGGTGGTAATCCATCTCGCATGCATCCCCATAGCCAAGGAAAATACATTTGACACTCTTAGGATCCAACTTAGCACTCTTATCTTTGGACACATGGCAAAATGCCTCACATCCAAAGATACATAGATGTGCATAACACGAAGGTTTCCGATTCCATACCTCCTGTGCAACCTGGAAATCCAAACCACTAGAAGATGATCTATTTATGATATGCATAGTTGTACTGACTGCATGAGTCCAAAAGGTTTGTGGTAAGCCTGTATGGCTAAGCATACTGCGTACAGGCTCCTGGATGGTTCTATTCATCCGCTCAGCCAAACCATTCTGGGGTGGGGTATAGGGGGCAGTCAACTGACGCTTAATACCCCTCTTGTCACATAGTTGCTCAAAAGCACGTGACACATATTCTCCCCCATTGTCAGTCCTAATGCATTTCAGCCTATGCCCAGTCTAGTTTTCAACCAATGCAACCTATCTCTGAAATACAACCAATACTTTTGACTTAATGGGGTAAGCCCAGACTTTACGTGAAAAATCATCAATGAATGTCACAAAATACTTGGCACCACCCATAGACTGAGAAGGCATGGGCCCACAAACATCCAAATGTATCAGTGCAAGGGGCTCACTCATGCGTGTCCTACCAGACTTCTTATACGTATTCCTAGTCTGTCTGCCATAAACACAATGTTCACGTGAATCAAAACATGCATAGTCAAGGGGCAGTAAGTACTGCAAAAGACTAGGAAGAATTTTCATTTCCTTCAAGGACATATGGCCCAAACGGGCATGCCAAAGAGATACATGAGGGATGGAACCCACTGACAAAACATGGTCAACAGAGGACCCATCAACTATAAGAGGATAGAGACTGCTAGCTTTGGCACCTTTAGCAAGCATAAGTTTGCCACGTGTGATCTTCTAGGCAGAATCCCCAAATGAAACACGAAACACAACATCATCAAGTTGCCCTCCAGACATAAGACTACGTGTAAGAGTAGTTACATAACGTACATCCTATAACAGAAAAATATTGCCAGTGGAGAACTGCAGTCGTACATTCCTAATGCCAACAATAGCAACTGACTTGTCATCACCTAGGCAAACTGAACCAGAGACAGTGTGGTAGGAGTGGAACCACTCATGACATGGTGTAACATGAAATGAAGCACCAGAATCCAAAAGCCAGTACTGCGCATACATAGAGTGAACATCAGTCGATGACGTAGCATCACCAAAACTAGCTGCAAGTAGGTACTCCCCATCAGAGTCATCAGTTTGCATGACCTTTATCTCCTCGATTTTCACACTGGATTTCGCATGCATAATACTGCGATCAGAGGACTTTCCTATACTTTGTCTTTTCCCTTCTCTTTGTGCTTCTCATTGTGCAACTCATGACATTGTGGGTGTATATGACCCTTCTTGCTGCAATGATGACATGTAACATTAGCATTTCTTCCAAGAGACTTGTTGCGTGACTTACCACGTGACTTAGACCTAGACTTCTGCGAGTCTTTGCCACGACCATTCCCATGGTCATTCTTGCCATTACCATCTCTGCCTCTAACAGTCAAAGCATGTGACACACAAGAGGCATCCAAGTTCTTACAATTAATCTCTTCATGCAGAAGAACACTCTCTACATCAGGCAAGTTCAAAATAGTAGCAGGAGCACATCAGGGAGTGCGGAATACATCCCATGACTCACTTAGAGTCCCAAAGCAAAAAAAATGGAGTAACCTCATGATTAAAGGTAATACCTTATGAAGTTAAGTTCTTGAGAATAGCATGGAACTGGCTCAAATGAGCAGACATTGTCATATTCTCCTTCATGCACTAGGTCCATAAGCTGCTTCAGCCAATACATATGACTTGCTAGACTTTTCTTGTCATAGAGGTTCTTTATTTTATCCCAAAGCTGCCGAGCACTCTGTGCTTCCTCAACCACATTGTAATGCACCTGTTCAATGAGAGACAAGATGAGGGTGGACTTGCATAAGTCATCAAGCTCATCCCATTCGTCATCAGTCATAAGTTTCAGGCTGCTCGCCATGCATCCTTAGTGGCTTTATCTATGATTTCTACACCAATTCCTGCCAAACTTGGCTCTTCCAATAGGCATAATTCATACCATCAAGCTTAGTGATGTTGAAGATAGCACTATCAATGGAAGAAGAACCCATAATGCAGTCCAAATCAGTGCAGACAGTTCAAAACTATTTGTTATTTTCTGTTGTAAACAACCAAAATACCACCAAAACCAAGGCAAAATGACCACGAACTAATAGCTAATGATGCTACCCACCAAGTACCATCAAAAGTACATAAAATTAAGATGATTCAGCATGAAAATTCCACATCAATCCATACATAACTGCTTGCTGTAATAAATTATAGCTAGGTACAATGAGAACAAACTATAGGCAAAATCAATGCACCAAGTCAACCACCGACTATCAAAGCATAACAAGCATCAAGCAGGCATAAATCATCATATAACAGTCATACGGACATGGAGCAAACACCCAAGCATGTCAAACAAATCCATCAGTAAACCGGCATACCCCTTGCGTAATAGGGCAAAGTGTATACAACACTGGCAAGACCTGACACAAAGAGGTGTACGCTGAAGGAGCACAAAGCCCAAATCAGCCCAAGTACATGTATGCGGACCATGGCATATCAACCATGCAACATCTAAGTGAAGAAGATTCCAATCTCAGAAGACTCAACGCTCAATAACATAAACCACCTACTCAATGTCTGTCAAACATCCAACGATACTCCCACTGGCACAAAAGCCGTATGGATCAAGCCAAGAAGCTCAAGAAAGGCATATGAGAGCACCAGTGATGAAAGATCCAAGACCAGACATCAATAAGATATCGTGAGCATATAGGCTATGTAGCCTCCAAATAGAGCATCCATAGACATCAACTATATCCCAAATATAACTCTGGCAAGCCAAAAAATATCCCAAGTAAGTTTTGAGAAGCCACATGAAGGCCAAGTCAAGGCACTAGTAGCAATCGGCTCCAAACAATGTAACTAGCATGTAGTAGTGGCATATGCCAAGCATGTCAAGACTGATCAGACATAGGTAACATACGTGTCATATGTACATCCAAGATGGAACATCAAATGCATTCCAATGTCGAGCTCAAGCTCAAATGAAGATCTGGAATCAAAGACAAGCTCGATGTCGTACCCCAAAGGTCAATACTTCATTGCATATCCCAAAGACATAGCCCAAAACCAATAGGCATAATCAAACATGAAGTAATAGGCTTCATCCCACTGTTGTATAGCAGTGATTTACTGTTTAAAATTGAGTATTTTTAGCAAAAAAATCAGTCCAAAATGATGGTATAACATGTGCCTTGCATCCTCCAAACAATCGGGCATTAATCGGTACCAAACTGGTTAAGTAGAAGTACCCAAACAAGCATAGCATTAGATACCAATGTTACTTCTGCATAACATAACTATGGGACTGCTGTAGACAGTCCTAGAAATGTATAGATCAGACCCAAATCTGATGCTAATGATCAAGGAGGCTTCATCATATGCTAGAGATCATTGCCAAGTGCATTGCCCAAGCTCAAAGAAGCATGATATAGCCATCACTGAGGAGTAGGTGAGCTGATGTAGTATGCTGTCCAGATCAGCCAAAAAAATGGCACAAATTTATTGATGTCTACTTCTGTTACTGTGCATCCATGTGCACACAACAAGCCTCAAGTGCCCAAATGCAAGAGGGAGCAAGATACAAGCTCCAAGGGTTTGAGCTATGGTTGCCCTGATTGACTGCAACCTGAGAATTGAATAAAAACATTGAAAGAACACTTCAATACCTCTATAGCAATGCCTTGAGGGTGCCTCAATAGGCCGGGAATGTGCTCGAGAAGCTAGGGAGTGACGGGAGCTCGGGAAGATCGGCTATGGCTTCTAGGAAGGAGACCCAATGCTGTAGGTATTTGAGTGGAAGCTAAGAATGCCATGAACCAAGCTCGGGAAGTCGGGAAGCCTCGCTCTAATACTAGTTGAAAGGTGAGAAGGATTGAAGCTTGCTTGGAAGTTAGCTATGGCGGAGAGCAAGAGCAAGAAGAGAGAGACACACAAATTGGAACTCCAATAGTCACAATGTGTGACTAGGCCTTCTTTATTCAAACTATCACTAAAAGAATAAAGAATAAAGTGATGGTGACGGGTGCCCGCCACCTGCAGTATGCAGTGGTAGGTATTGTTAGAGTAGTAATACACGAGTGGATAGGCAGAGATGCCTTTACCCCCAACAAGGATTACTAACAAAGCGGATTGCATGTGAATCTTCAACAGTTTGAGGTTCTCTTTGTGGCTTGCTCCCAATTTCCTTTATAACACAGATGAGTTCTTGGAATAAAGATTTATTGCTTTGCTACAAATCAAAGATTCCCTTGTTTACTTGTGTCATCCCTTGCAACAAAACTTGATTCATATGTTTTAAAACTTCATTCAAAGTCTCCAAATCCTTAGAAAGTACTTCATCGGCATGTCCCAACTCTTTTGACAGTAAAAGGTAATCATTCACTACATGCACTTCATGTATGTCATGTCATTCTTGGTGTGTGCTATAAGCAATCCCAATGCTTAAATCTTCATCTATTTGTTCAACATTATGGACTTTATTTATGTAATTTTGATCCTCTTGAAAGTACCTAACACCATCATTCAATGCTTCAATAATGGGGTCTTTCTTCTTATTCCTGGCCATTAGGAGACAACGATGTAATAGTAGACAATTTGTCAATTAATCCACTATTTCTCTCAAAATATAGCACCAATCCTAATGCTTAATAGCTCTATGGGAAGTTTATTATATGGGGATATGCTAGATTTCAATTTCAAATAGTGTCCCCCTATATGTTGTTTGGGTGTTGTCTCACTATACCTAGTGTCAGAAAATCAACAATAACTTGAGCTCACGATAGCGGATCATCAAATCGAAGCTTAGGATCTCCTCTTCAAATGGATCTATCAAGTTCTCAAGTTGGATCATGATATAATTTTCTATAATTGAATCTTCATGGCTGAATAAGAGTTTCCTTGCACCGTGTCCACCACCTGTAAGTACCTTGTTTTACTCTGTGGGAGTACCTTGAGTAGAGAAATCCCTTGTAAACCACTATAGCAACCAAAAGAGGGTTATGGGGCACCTGTAGGGCTCAAGGATAACCTATAGATTGGTAGGTAAGACCTGCAAAAACTCTATCCGCCACCAGTAGGTATCCTGAAAATAGGAGATGCCCTGGACCTCTTCCAATCTTGTTCTAATGCAAGCTTCAAACACCTGTGGTACCCTAAATAGGACTGATTACTATTTTACTACTGCCAAACTTTGATAATGGGGAATGTCCCTACACCTAAATTTGAAAATTGCATGGGCTCGGGCTCCGAGACAAGAGGGGTGTGTAAAGTTCCACCCCAAGCCGGCTTGTGCACCCCTTCAGGGTCATAATCACAGGAAGGGAGGGTCACCTCTCTTTTATCTTCCCAACTCACCTGGCATCCACTTTTCCTCATCAGAATCAACATGGCAAGTATATTCTAATGGCTAATCAAACAAGGATGCTATGCATTGACTAAAAAAAAGTTGTTAAATTCTTCAATGAAATGCAAGTGGGTATTGTAAAATGACTGAATTGAAAGGGCTATGGATAGGGCATTACCCTTTTGCACTAACTCACTGCTTTTAAAATATTTCGACTTACCATTTTCATCATTATTTCAGTCCTATAGCATCAATGTTCAATCATCCAACAAAACTCTAAGTTAAATAGGCAGTGAGCAACATTTATGCAATCAATTTAGCATCAACATTTGAATAGGTAGGAAAGAAATTCATCAAGCAATCATAATTAGTCATAGGCTAAATTCTACATGCCCTTCAATAGGAATTAAGAGGTTCTATTATACTCAATCTCTCTTATGAACAATAGGACTAGTTCGACAATTGGATGAAAAGAGAGATTAAGCTAAAAGCATTAGAATTACCTCTTTAATGTTGATGAAGAGTAGTATATGAATCCAACCAATCAATATTCAACATAAACCACCATCAATGGACCAAGATTGAAGATCATAAGGCCAACTTCAAGAAGCTTTGTCCAATATGAATGCTCTCATATAACTTCCAACTCCCAATCAATAAGATTGCTCCAATGCAATCAAGAGAATCCACTTATTTGATAGGAGTCTACAATGGCTTGTTGGAGAGGATCCTTTGAGCTTTAAAGAGTGTAAATTCTTGTTAGAATCAATGATTCCAAGAATTTTCAGACATTGCCATGTACAAGAGGCTGAAAATGCCTTCAATCTTGAAGAAATTCTTCAATGTAAGCCCAATATTTATGGAATACTTTCAATTAGATCTTCTCGAGGTTGTAGACAACAAAAGACCTATGAATTGAAGCCTCAAGGAAGCAAAATTTGATGAAGATTGATGGCTACCCTATTTTGCCCCAATCTAAGATGAGAAAAATGCTTCAATCTTGCTTGGAAGCTCCAATGTTTGCCCAATGTCGGTTGTAGATGCTTGCTTTCCACTTCTTGAAGCTAAAAGACACTAAGATTGACTCAAAACTTGAAGAAATTGTTGAAATCTTCTTATTTTCCATTTTCAGCTATAGCTAGGGTTGTGAAGGAAGCTTTAGGACTGAAGAAAAGTGAAATATCAAGTAAGAGATGACTAGTACATCAAGTTAGGGCTACATTTGATCATGTAAGAGGGGACATAGCTTTGGGATAAAGTTGTGAACTGATTCAAGTGGACAACTGCATGCTAAAAACTAGTGCAAACTATCCAAGACCTTCTCCTACATCACGTGATGATAATCTTGATGAAGAACTATCAAATAGGTAGTCCATATGTTGCCCGGGGTATCAGGAATCATCTCCAGTAGGTGGCTTGAAGAGAAATGATCATGGCAGAGAGAAATGAGAAGAGATCTCCGTGGCAATTTTTAGCAAGAAGCTTGGAAAGAGGAAAGAGAAGCTTGCTCCACAAAGTAACCATGGTTTAACCCTTCTTAACCGTGTTTAGGCTTGAGTTAAGTCCATGATCCTTCAAAATGGTCTCAAATGTTGGGGATAAAGGCACCGCCACCTAGCTGCCCGTATATTACTACACTAACAGTACCCACACCTGCACATTGCAAGCAATGAGCGCCCATCATTGTCACTTCATTCTTGATTCTTTCAGGGACATTTGAATAAAGGAAAGGTTGTTCACACATTGTGACTATTAGAGTTCCCACATTTGGAATGTCTCTCTTTCTTGCTCTTGCTTCATTCACCATAGCTCTCACCTTCATGCTCTCTTACTCAATCCTTCTCACCTTTCAATTAGTATTAGAGCTTGGCTCTTCGAGGACTTGAACATGGTCAAGTACTCCTTCAATATTTATTTGAATACCTACACTCTTGTCTTCACTCTTGGCAGCCATAGCCACACCTTTCAAGCTTTCGGTCGGGGTCTCATCCTTCTCGAGCAAGCATTGGGCCTTCTTAGGCAACCTCATGGCATTCATCTACAGGTGTTGGATCTCTCATTCCACTCTTTATTTTAGTCCACAAGGTTTGAAGAATAAGGCAGCCATGGCTCAGTCCATGAAGGTTTGGAATTGAGGTCTCTCTCTTCTATGCCTATTGAGGCCTCTTGGGAAGCTTCTTTGGAAGCCATAGAAGCTCTCTAACCGTCAAGTAGTGCCCAGCTCCCTCAAAAACATCAAAATTGTGATTTTAGCATATTGCCCCATTTTCTCAACCTGTCAAAAACGTGGCCTTCATCTCTAGCACCTCTTCAGGCCATTAGCACTACACAAAGGTCTCATTTGAGGCATATGAGCATACTTCAACCATGGTATTGAAGGCTTGAGCTTGGCATTGACATTTGGGTCTGATATACTTTAGTCCAAGACTGTCATAATAGTCCACAAGCAGCCCCAAATAATGCTACATTAGCATTTGATGTTTATGCTTGATTGGTACTAGCTATTGATGCCATTTGGTACCCGAATCAGGCCCGGATGTTATGGGAAGCTATGCATATGATATGCCATTGATTTGGTGCTGATTTTGGCCTTGTTTATGCTTAGTTTGATAGTGAATTTATTGCTATAATAGAGTAGGGATAAATCTATTTAACTCAAATTATGTTATGCCTATTGGTCTCGGGTGCTTTCCAGATGCTTGTTATGACTATTTGGATGCAAATGGAGGTTGGAAAATGTATTGGATGGTTTTGAAATGTATTTTGAGCCTCGTTTGAGCTCTATATTGGTTGCCACTTACTTGACATTGGTCTACATTGGCATGCTTTGTGACAGAGATTATATATATGGTCTATGCATGACTCATTGGTACATGTTTTGAAGCATATGCCAGTGATGCGTGCTACCTACATTGTTTGAGCTTCTTTGCCACTTGGAGCTTCAGTTGGGCTTGTATTTGAATACTTGGAACCTCTTTTGGATGTTTCTTGGCTTGTCAGAGATTGACTTGGATTCGTACATAATGTACTTGGATGCTATCAGATGCTTGATCGCTTACATGCTCTTGGTGCTCTCATGATGTACGGTCTTGGCTATGAGATGACTTATGCATTTACATGCTATCTCTAAGCTTGGTTGCTCATTTTCCATCGAATTTTGTGCCAATGGGAGCTTTATGCTTATAGACTTGGATTTACCTAGAGCTTGCGGGTTATGCATTTGAGCTATTACTTGAGATTTGAGACTCGGATCTCTTACACGTCCTTGAATATGATATTTGCTTGGTAGATGCTTCCATGTCTGCTCTTGGATGCTTATGAGCTGATTTGATCTGTCTTCATTGAGCATACACCGACCTTTGTCAAAAGTCTTGCCAATGGTGTGTACATCTTGCTTATTACTCGGGAGATGTATCAGTTGTACTAATGGACTCTCTTGACACATTTGGGTGTTTGGCTCATGTTCATTGGCTATCATAGTGTCTCTGTTATGCCCGCTTGATGCAGGATTGGACTTGGCAATCAATGTTGTCATTAGATCTCTATTAGCTCACTGTTTGCTCTCATTTACTCACTGCTGTCATTTATTACAACAAACTATTTTATGCGGATTGTGATGTGCTTATTAGGCTCAATCATGTCCTTTTGATGTATTTTTGATACTATTTGGTGGACAGCTGGTCATTCTAGCTGTTTCTCTTATTTTTAGCTTGTTTTGGCAGTGGTTTTGGCATGTTTATTGCTAATTACAGCAAGCTATTTTTTGCATAGTCTGCCTCTATTTGACTCATTATGGCTTGTCATCTCAAAGATATGGCTTTGTTTAACATTGCCAAGTTGGATGGCACCAACTATGGCTACTGGAAATCTCAAATATGGCAGGTTTTGGTACAGAAATTGCAAATTAAGCCACTAAGAAACAAAGGTATCAAACCCAAGAATATGGATGATGATGACTAGGCTGATTTAGATGCACTATGCAAGTCCACTATCATTTTATCACTCTCTGAAGAGGTCCATAATAACGTTGTTGAAGATGAAGATTAGAGTGCATGGAATCTATGGAAAAAGATTCAAGAACTTTATGCAAAGCAAAGCCCTACTTCATAGATGTATTGGCTCAAACAGTTGATGGATCTCCGCATGAAGGAGGGGACCCCATTGTCTACTCACTTTAGCCAATTTCATTCTATCATGAAGAATTTCCTTCAACAAGGTATTGAGTTTCAGGATAATCTACATCCTTTGTTTTTGCTTGGCACTTTACCTGAGTCTTGGGATGTATTTCGCACTATGATCTGTACCAACAAACTTGATGGGCTGAAATTGCAAGATATAAAGAGTGCTCTTTTGACTGAAGAAATTAACAGGAAAAACAATTATGCTTCCCGCAGTTCACATGCTTTATCCATTACAGGTGGCAAAAGTGGCAAGAAAGATAAGGATCATCATGGGAAGGACTCTCAAAAGTCCTGGTCTAAGTCACGTGGACGCAGCAAGTCCCGTGGATGTAAGTCCGATTTTACATGCCATTATTATGGGAAAGCAGGACACATATGGCCGCAGTGCCATAAGATGCACGATGACAAGCGCAAAGAAAAGGGAAAAGAAAAAGTGCATGAGAAATCCAATGATCATAGCATTATATCTACAAAGTCCAGCATAAAGATTGAGGAGATAAATGTCATGCAACCTGAGGAGTTTGATGGTGACTACATCTTAGCAGCCTCTTTATGTGACGCCTCTCAGCTGACCAAGGCTTAGTCTATTCATGCACAGTGTTGGCTCTTGGATTCAGGTGCATCTTTTCATGTGACCCCCTACCGTGAGTGGTTTCATACCTATCATAGTGTATCTAGTATTGTGCACTTAAGTGATGATCGGTCTCTTGCTATTGTTGGAATTAGTGATGTCACTCTACAGTGTCCCTTTGGTAGCACTTTTATTCTATATAATGTATGTCATATACCTGCACTAACTAAAAGCCTTATGTTTACTGGGCAGCTTGATGATGCAAGTTATCATATATGATTTGGTGATTCTATATGGAAGATAACTTGTGGTAGGCTTGTTCTTGTAAGAGGTGCCAAGTCTGGCAGCCTCTACCCCTTAGTTATATATGGTATTATTGACCATGTTTTGTCAGTGGGTTCTATCCCACATGTATCTCTCTGGCATGCTCGTCTCGGGCATGTCACTTAAGGGAATGAAAATGCTTAATGCTCTGCAGTATCTTCCACCTTTTGACTACTCACATTTTGAGTCGTGTGATCATATGGTAGGCAGACTAGGAATTCACATAAAAAGTCTGGTATTCCACGCATGGGTGAGCCTTTGGCTCTTGTGCATTCAGATGTATGTGGGCCCATGCCCTGTCAATCATTAGGGGGTGCGAAGTACTTTGTCACATTTATTGACGATTATTCACGTAAGGTTTGGGCTTATCCCATAAAGCAGAAATCCAATGTCTTGGTTGTCTTTCAAGGTTGGCTTGCTTTAGCAGAATTAGTCTGGACATAGGTTGAAATGCTTAAGGACCGATAATGGGGGTGAGTACGCCTTGCGTGCCTTTGAGAAGTTTTGTGACGAGTGAGGCATTCAGTGTCAATTGTTTGCCCCTTGCACCCCTCCCCATAATGATATGGCTGAGCATATGAATAGGACTATCCAAGAGAGGGTCTACAATAGTATGCTTAGCTAGGCAGGCTTACCACTGCATTTTTGGGCTGAGGCAGTCTCTACTGCCATGCATCTCATTAACAAGCCACCTTACAGTGGTATTGACTTCCAAGTGACCTTACAGTGGTATTGACTTCCAAGTTGCAAAGGAGGTATGGACAAGAAAGCCTCCCTCATATGCTCATTTGCATGTCCTTGGATGTGAGGCCGTTTGCCATGTACCCAAGGATAAACGTAATAAGCTGGATCCTAAAAGTGTGAAATGCATTTTCCTTGGCTATGGAGATGTAAGTGAGATGGGATATCATCTTTGGTATCCGCAAGCATGCAAAGTGATCCGCATCCATGATGTTGTGTTCCATGAGGACAAAATGTATATGCAGCCTAAGAAAGTTGTTGAGATATGCAGGGTTATCTTTCAAGAGGAGCCCCTTGCTCCCACATAGCTAGCTAGACAGCCTACACCAGCTAATCCTCATGGCCAAGATGTTACACTGGATATTGGACAGGCAACATAGCTTGTATTGAGGCATTCTACTAGAGATAGATGACCTCTTGACCTCTATGAGCCCTCCATCAATTATGTCTTGGTTACAGATGCAGGAGAGCCTCTCACCTATGATGAGGCTATGCACAGGGGTGACAGTCACTCCTGGGAGAGGGCTATGTAATGTGAGATTGACTCGTTGCATAAGAATCATACATGGGATTTGGTTTCCTTGCCTAGTGGCAATAGGGCTTTGCCTTGCAAGTGGGTGTACAAGTTGAAAAGTACCCCTGAACACCCCATGCCAGCATGTAAGGCCAAATTGGTAGCAAAGGGTTTTGAGCAAAAGCATGGTGTTGACTTTGATGAGGTATTCTCTCCTATGGTTAAGATGACCACCCTACGCTTAGTCTTGGCTTTGGTTGCACGGCTTGACTTGGACTTGTATTAGTTAGATGTCAAGACATCTTTCTTACATGGAGACTTGCATGATGAGATTTACATGGAGTAGCCTAAGGGATTTGCAAAGCCTGGCAGGGAACACCTAGTGTGTAGATTGAGAAAAAGGATTTATGGCTTGAAGTAGGGACCTAGGGAATGGTATCATAAGTTCAATGCATTTATGCAGTCTACAGGGCTACATCCATAGTGCTATGGATCCGTGCTTGTATACGAAGAAAGCCCGTGATGGATCTTTATTGATTTTGGTACTCTATGTGGATGACATGCTTTTGGCAAGGAAACCTCATCTCAGCTCAAGAAGATCTTTGAGATGAAAGGTATGGGACACCTCTCATATTCTTGCCATGCGCATTACGCGTGATAGGCATCAAGGACTACTCTATCTATCATAAAGAGAGTACATTCATAAAGTCCTTGAGTGTTTCCGTATATAGGATGTAAAGCCTATTGACTGCCCATTGCCTTCTCATGTGAAGGTATCACATGCCGATTGTCCACAAATAGATGAACAGAGGGCGGAGATGGCCGATTGTCTGCAAACATATGAACGGAGGACCAAGATGGCCAAGATTCCCTATGCATCCACAATGGCCACTATTATGTATGCCATGATAGCTACTCATCCTCTAGATATTGCTTTTGCAGTTGGTGTTGTGGCACGTTATATGGCTACACCTAGCAAGAGGCATTGGGATGCCATGAAGGGTATCATGAGATACTTGAAGGGCACTGCTGATATGTGCATATATTATGGTAGCCATGATACAGGAGTCGTGGGATACACTAACTCTAACTATGCAGGACCTACAAATAGTAGGAAGTCCACCTTTGGCAATGTGTTCACTTTTGTTGGAGGTGTTATTTCATGGATATCCAGGGTCCAAAAATGCACATCCCTTTCTACTACAGAGGCCGAGTATGTTGCCACCATTGAGGCTTGTAAGGAGGCCCTTTGGTTGGGTCATTTGGTTGCTGACCTTGGTATTACAGATGCTATCCCTATACTACATCCGGATTCTATGAGTGCTATCTAGTTTGCCAAGAATCCGGTCTTCCATGTGAAGAAAAAACACATTGAGGTGAGGTATTACTTCATTCATGGGGTCGTTGAGGACAAGTTTGTTGACCTTGTCAAGATTTCAACTGACCAGAATCCTATAGACTTATTCACAAAAAGCCTCTTTACAGAGCGCTTTGCCTTCCTGAGGAAGTTGATGGGCGTTGGATGATATAACCTCTTTCCTCACCCTCTTGTATCTATGTACATGTTATACTGTCTTTTTTCGTTTTTCTTATCACTCCTCACTAAGGCAAATTCGCCTTTAAGTGGGATGTTGTTAGGGGTAAAAGTACCTCCGTCTAGCCACCGATGTATTTCTACACTGACAATACCCGCACATGCAAACTGCAGGCGGTGGACACCCATCATTGTCACTTCATTCTTTATTCTTTCAATGACATTTGAATAAGGGGAAGACTGGTCGCACATTGTGATTGTTGGAGCTTCCACATTTGGAGTCTCTCTCTTTCTTGCTCTTACTCCATCCACCATAACTCTCACCTATGTGCTCTCTCGCTCGATCCTTCTCACCTTTCATAAAATTGACCATGAACCACCAACATGACCATGAATCCACCATTATTTCTTCAAATATTCTTCAAGACTATCAAATTTAGTCATGGCTTACTGCAGAGACCTTAACTAGTTATGTTTTTCACTGAGTCTAATCATGTGACTAATTCTTGTCCTCCAATTACTCTGTGCTTAAACTGTAACCGGATTTACCATGAAAATGACCTTCCCATTGGATCAAAGATGTGCTATGATACCAATGTAAAGAAGCTAATTCCCACAGGAAGCCATTAATTTGAAAATACAAGAAATAGACTAAAATGT
Organism: Lygodium microphyllum; assembly: GCF_053477565.2. Classification (NCBI taxonomy): domain Eukaryota; kingdom Viridiplantae; phylum Streptophyta; class Polypodiopsida; order Schizaeales; family Lygodiaceae; genus Lygodium; species Lygodium microphyllum. The sequence continues at coordinate 32,277,856 of NC_141161.1, read as the reverse complement.
CAAGAAACCATAGCCAAGGTGGCTAGGCATGAAATGATATTACCAATGCTGGGGTGGTTGAGAATCAAATGATGAATAGCTGCAGCATGGTATGCACCCCAAGCTATGGTGGCCAAGAGCATGCACCCTCTTAGATGGTGGGAGGTTGAGACCTCAAACATGTAATGTTGTAAACTGGCAAAAAGATCCCAGGCTAGTTACAACTTAGTCTTTTATACTTAACCTTAGTAGGCTAAATTTCGCTAAGGCCTTTAGGCACTTTTACTCTATTACATTTAATTAAGTTGTATCCACCATGTTTGATTTAATGAAGCTATTTATTGCCACATAAGCTTCAAGGTACATTGGTCAAAAGGAACAATGGAGCACCAATACACGAAAGGACTTTGAGGCCAGATCATAACATCAACAAACAATCAAGAGCGAGACACAGGGAAGAATGCACTATCAAAATGGCTTCAAAATAGTATTATGACTCACAAGAGTTAGACAATGTGCTTCAAAATGTAGTTTTTCATCAGAAACTCGTTTTATATGTCATGCAGAGACTGCATATATCAAGCAATCTATGGCAATGAGCCTATGCATCAATTCATCTGCATTAACATTGTCGAAAATCTGTTAAGATAAACCTTCAAAGAAGTAAGTCCCACATCAAGAGCAACGTTTTCCAGTGTAACCAAGCTCTCATTCTTATGGGCAATCAACTCACATACTCCATCCTCTATACGACTTGCATTAAGCAAGAATGTTATAAAATCATGGCTATATCATTACCCACCTCTAGAACACCTAGAGACTCACTCATTTCAACATGAGCAATATAGCATTACATTATTATCGAAGAATGCAGTGGTAGAGCATAAGCATGCAACTTCAAATTGAATTGCAAATCTCGACCCCACTTTTTAAGGCGACATCACTTTTCCACACAAAAACATGCTATGAAGCCATTTTTGTATCCCAACACCTTTAAGCTTCAACTATTTTATGTATATAAACCAAGTAATGGGAGCACATTAGTTAAATTGTATTCACCATGTTTCATTTAACAAAACTATTTATTACCACATAAGCCCCAAGGTACATTGGCTAAAAGAAACAACAAAGCATCAATACAGAAAGGAACTTCGAGATCAAGTCACAATATCAACAATCGAGAGCGAGACAAAGGGAAGAATGCAATATCAAAATGGCTTTAAAATAGTATTATAATCCACAAGAATTAAACAATGTGCTTCAAAATGGAGATTTTCATCAAAAACTCATTTCAAATGTCGTGTAAAGACTAAGTATATTAAGAAAACTATGGTGATGAGGCTATGCGGCAATTTATATGTGTTAACATTGCCAAAAATCTATTAAGATAAACTTTCAAAGAAATAAGCTGCACATCAAGAGCAATATTTTTCGGGGCAATCAAGCTCTCATTCTTGTGCGCAATTAACTCACACACTCCATCCTCTATACAACTTGCACTGCTAATAATGTCCTTTAGCTTCTCCTCTTGATTATTTAAAGATCCAGCACGTAGCCATCAATTTTCTAGATGTGTTCATAAATGTCACCTATATAACTTGTAATCTCTTCTAACTCACCTTGTATCATTACTCCACCAACAAGGTTCCATTCATACTTCTCTTCCAATATTCTCTCGATCCTCTGCAACAATCACCAATGTTCTCACAAAGAGAAATTGAAGCTTTTTTATGCTGAGACAATATCTTCAACTGCTTTTCAATCCCATCCAAGCAACGAATTATCCTCAAGAAACTACCAAAACTATCATGCCCTCCAATACACTTGAGTGTATGACGAATTACCTTCTTTCTTGTGGCCTCTTTCATTTTACGTATAATATTTTCTACACACACATTATTATTTACTGTAGAAGCCTCCATACTGGACAAAAAGCATGTGTTAACCTTGAGAGATATATAAACTTATTCTCTCTTTCTCTCTATCTAACTAACTAACTAACTAACTAACTTAGTAAGTAACATAACCAACATAGTCAACCTACTCTCCCTCCCTCCCTCCCTCCCTCCCCCCCCCTCTCTCTCTCTCTCTCAACTAACTAACGCAACTAACCTACTTCTCTCTCTCGCCTCCTCCTTTCTCTCTCTCTCTCTCTCCCTCCCTCTCTCTCTCTCTTACAAATTATGGGTTGGTTAGTTGGGAAGAGAGAGAGAGAGAGGGAAGAACACGAAGAAGAAGGACAGAGAGAGAAGAACAAGAAAAAGGAGAGACAAGGAGAGAAAAAGAAAAAGAAGAGAGAAGAGAGAGAGAGAGAGAGAGAGAGAGAGAGAGAGAGAGAGAGAGAGAGAGAGAGAGACGGAGAGAGAAGAAGAAAAAGAAGAGAGAGAGAGAGAGAGAGAGAAGAGAAGGACGAGAGGATAGAAAGAAAAGAAGAAGAAGAAAAAGGAGAGAGAGAGGGAAAGGGAGGGAGAGAGAAGAAGAAGAAGATGAGAGAGAGAAGAAGATGAAGAAAAAGAAGAAGAGAGAGAGAAGAACACAAAGAAGGAGGAGGAGGAAAAGAGAGAGAGAGAGAGAAAACACGAAGAAGAAAAGTAGAGTGAGATAGAACAAGGAGGAGTAGAGAGAGAAAGAAAGAAAGAAAGAAAGTTATATTAACGTCTTCTAAAGACCAAAACTGGCCTATGAGACAAACTGTGATACAACTGATGAGGTCCAGCTATCCAAAATAAAAGTGCTGAATGAAAAGCTAAAAACTGGAAACTGAAAATACGGTGCTGTGAGTGTGATAAGTGTCGTGTATGTGTATGTGCGTATGTAGCTATGGTACTCCAGATAATGGCTACAAAAGGGAAACAAATGTCGACTGTGATAGGGGAACAACTGTCGGCTGTGATAAAGTGGTGCGATGTGTATATGTAACAGATGCAGGGAGATATACTATCCTGGGATGTAGTAGCAGTCGTCGAAGTCGCTAATAGCAGGTGATCCCTCCTGGATGCAGGATGTGGTACATCGGCGGTGGAGAAAGAGCAAACTGGAGATCTGAGATCCAATGTGTCGAGTGTCGTCGGATCTCAGTCTGCTGTCGATGTAGATCAAGAATCCTCCGGATCTCCTGTCGGTGTGGCTGTGGGGTCCGAAACCCACGGATCCTCGTGCGGCGTCGGGTATGCTGGTCCTCAGCCTGCTGTAGTGTGAGCCCGGAGGTCTGGTTGGAGGCTGGTACAGTAGCTCTCACTCTGTCTGTCTGAAAGAATTGTGTAATAGTCGTCTGGGTGGGCCCCTCTCTGACTGGGACCCGCTGTGTGCTCTACTCTCTAATGTGCCATGCCTCTCCTAGAAAACGGCCAAATGATCTTTGATCCATATCAATCATACATCCCTGAAGTGCTCAATGTGTATCTAGATCTTAACTCTGAGTATGCCGGGCATCTGAGAACAAAATGCTCCTCACTCTCCACCTCTGATCTGCAAAGGGGGCATATCCTCTCCTCCCGCGGGATGCCACTGGCTCTGCCACTCTCAATCATAAGCTGATGTGATGATACCCTAAGCTGTCCAATAAGAACTCTCAATCGATGTGGCATATAGATCTGCATATATCTCGGAATCTCTATGAATCCCTGCTCTGATATCCTCAAGAACTGTGTATAATAATGTGCCATCTTCGATAGCAGTGGCTGTGCAGGGCTGACCCATGTCCTCTGTATATAAATATGCCATATCTCCTGTCTGATGACTCTGTTCCTCTCAGAGAGAGAGAGGGTGTAAGTGGGAGCCTGAGTATCATATAGAAGAGGTGGGAGTCTATCAATGTAGCCCATGTCTGTCAAACCAAGCTCTAGTCTGTGCATACCATGATGTGGTATCCCCCGCTCAAGCCATCTCCCGAGATGCCATATATGCTCTATATGCAATGCGATCTCTGTCCATATCCTGAAATCTGTGTAGGAAGCAGATTGTCTGAAATAATGCCTCGACTAGTATGGGCGGTGTGGCAAGCTCTGCTCGCACAATGTCATGTGGGACTGAGGCCTTGCTGCGAATCAATCTAGATATCATGATCACCTGAGGTCTCTCCATCAATGTCCATACATAATCGGCAAGGCCCGGCCCCCATATAGCTACTCCATACATCAGTGCTGGAGTGACTAGAGTATCAAAGAGCCACCCCTTGGTGCGGGGCTCCTGGAAATGTGCCTGATGACACTGTCGCTCCATAAGAGCCAATGCTGAGTATCCTCTAGTGAGGTGGTCACGAGCTGCCTGTGTCATCGAGAAAGTCCCTGAAGCTGCTGTAAAGGTGACTCCCAAATATACATATGATCCAGTGACCTCAATACTCCCTCCTGCTGCCATGAAAATACTATGTCTGCGTATTTGAGCTGATGTATTTGAGAGAGTATCACGAAGGAGAGAGAGAGAAGAAGAAGAAAGATAGAGAGAGAGGGGGAGAGATAGAGAGGAGAAGAAGAGAGAGGAGAAGACACACAAAAAGGAGAGACAAAGAGAGAGAAGAAGAAGAAGAAGAAGAAGAAGGAGAGAGAGAGAGAGAGAGAAAAGAAGAAGAGAGAGAGAGAGAAGAGAAGACATAGAAGGAGAGAGAGAGAGAGAAGACGAAGGAGAAGAGAAAGAGAGAGAAGAAGAGAGAGAGAGAGAGAGAGAGAGAGAGAGAGAAGAGCATGAAGAAGGGAAGAGAGAGAGAGGAGGAGGAGTAGAAGGAGAGAGAGAGAAAATGAAGAAGGAGAAGGAGAGAGAGAGAGAGAGAAGAAGAAGAAAAAAAGGAGAGAGGGGAGAGAGAGAGAGAGAGAGAGGAAGAAGAAGAAGAAAAGGAGAGAGAGGGGGGAGACACATAGAGAGAGAGAGAGAGAGAGAGAGAGAGAGAGAGAGAGAGAGAGAGAGAGAGAGAGAGAGAGAGAGAAGCAAAAGAAGAAGACAAAGAAGGAGGGAGAGATAGAGAAGGAGGAGAAGAGAGAGAGAGAAAATAAGAAGGGAGAGAGTGAGAGAGAGGCGAGAGACAAGGGAGAAGAAGAAGAGAGAGAGAGAATAACACAAAGAAGAAGAAGAGAGCGAGAGAAGAAGAAGGAGAGAGAGATAGAGAGAGAAAGAGAGAAGAAGACAAAGAAGAAGAGGTAGCTAACTAACCAACTGACTAACTATCTAACCTATTATCTCTCTCTCTCTCTCTCTCTCTCATACCAAACCAATAACAAAAGCAACTAACCTACCAACAAAGCCAATCAACACTTACAAACAAAACTCTCTCTCTCTCTCTCTCTCTCTCTCTCTCTAAATCAACAAATATAACAAAACAAAATTACAACTCGAAAGAGAGAGAGAGAGAGAGAGAGAGATCACCAACCTAGATAATGGCAGTCAAAAACTACCCAAAAGACCAATCCTCGTCGCAAGCAAAAAAAATTTGCCTATACAAACACAACCAAAACACCAAATATTAACAAATAAACAAATACAAATAAATAATAACAAACCTCGCCCACTCTCCCTGTCCCTCCTTAACTAACCTCTCTCTCTCTCTCTCTCTCTCTCCAACCAACCTCTCTCCACCCCCTTATTTGCCTCTTACCACCCTTGTCTCTCCCTCTCTCCACGTCACACACACACATATACACTCTCACTAACCCTCTTTCTCTCCCTCTCTCCCTCCAACTAACCTACCCCTTGTCTATCTCTATAACCAACCTCTCTCCCTCTCCCTCTCCCTCTCTAACTTCTCACCACCTCACACACACACACACACACACACAAATATACAAGCTCTTTCTCCCTCCAACTAACCTACCCCCTCTCTCTCTCTCTCTAACCAAAATCTCTTCCTCTCGCTCTCTAACCTCACCACCCCCCTCTCACCCTCTCACCACCTCACACACACACACACGCACACATGCATACATCCTCCCTCTCTCTCACCAACCCCCCCTCTCTCACTCTCATTCACATACACACATTCTCTCTCTCCACCTCTCTCCCTCTCCCTCTCCCTCCAACATCTCACCACCTCCTCTCTCACACACTCCCTCTCACACACTTGCTCGCTCTCACACACATATGTACACATACACACACTCCCTCTCCCTCTCTCTCTTACCTCACATGCACACACACTCCCTCTCCCTCTCTCTTACCTCACATGCACACACACTCTCTCTCCACCCCTCACTCTTGTGCGACATTAGCTACTACTAGTTGGTGCCTCTCTATCGACGACGGTAGCAACCGGCAAGCTACTCTGGCTACCGTTGTCCGCAAGCCTTGTGGTGCCTAGGCCAGCCTCCTCCTTCATGGGTGGTAGGCATCCCACCAAGTTCCTACCAATGCTTCTCAAAGGTGGTGGTGGTGGGGGTGGTTATAGGCTTGTCATTGTAGCTACCCCTTGACGATCTTGTCCACTTGTTGGGCATCAAGGCCCACTCGGTCATCCACAAGCCCACATTGCCCTCGCCCTACTTAGCCTTTGGGTGGTGGGTGTGCCACCTCCTTGGCCCAAATATAGTCGATGCCCTCCCTTATGATGGCCCAGCCGAATGTTATTATCGGCCATTGCAAGATGGGCACTCTACTTGCCAAATTGGGAAGCCCATGATGGTAGGTGTCGCCAAGTTCAATAGCTTCGCATTCGAGTTTTGCACAATGATCAATCGCCTTCTCTCTCTCTCTCTATCTATCTATCTCTACTGCGCTGATGACAATTACTACTAATGTCAGCATGCCTCTAATGATGATGATGGCTCTACACATGGTGGCCTGGAGGCCCCAATGATGCCCCTGATAGCTCTTGGCCCTAGACGGAATAGTGGCCCTTGGCCCTTGACAACCATGCCTCCAACCACAATGACGGCTTTGCACACAGTGGCATGGGGGTCCCAACGATGCCCTCAATGGCTTTTGGTCCTCAACAGCTCTAATTCCCTATAGTTCCTAGTCAATGACGATGATGATGATGACAATGATGGCTCTACACATGATGGCATGGTGGCCCCAAATGACACCCCTAATGGCTCTAACTTTTGAGGGCACAATGACTTGTGGCCCCCGATGGGGCTGCTACTCACAACAGCCATGGGTAGCGACTCATGGGCATCTGACGACTCCTAGGTGCCTGATGATGCCTGGGCCCACAGGTGGCCACAGAGAGGGAGAGAGAGAGAGAGAGAGAGAGAGAGAGAGAGAGAGAGAGAGAGAGAGAGAGAGAGAGAGAGAGAGAGAGAGAGAGAGAGAGAGAGAGAGAGAGAGAGAGAGAGAGAGAGAGAGAGAGAGAGAGAGAGAGAGAGAGAGAGAGAGTGTGTGTGTGTGACTCATGTGATGTTGCTCCCCTACCACCACTGCTGCTGCTCCCCTACCACCACTGTTTGCTATTGTTCCCTTGCTATGAGTGAGAGTGACAGAGAAAGATAAGGAAAGAGCCGGCCAAGAGAGAGAGCAATTATGAGTAATCATGTGCAATCAGTCATTGTTACCCAACAACCAACTTAGATATCACTTAGTTACATAAGTTCTTTTGTATTTGTCATACAATTTTCAATTGTACCATGTATACTGATAAAAAATTAAGTCTATGGGAACCCACAACTTGATCAGCTAGAAGTAATTGACAGTTTTCAGGCTAAGCCACATTGGTTCAAGTGGAAAATTTGGTTAGAAATCAAGAAAAGTGCCAAAAGTCCACTAGCTTCATGGGGGACCTAAAATAATGAACTTAAGTAACTTGTAAGTGACCTAAGTGGTCAAAAAGATAAGTGGGAGCTGAGTAGGATGCAACCCGCATTTTTCGGCGCAAAAAGCGGGCTTGCATGCCTGTGGCAACTGGAGAAGAGCTGTGGGCTATGGTGCATGCTCCAAAGCATGCAAACTGAAGGCAAACTGGAGCTGAAGAAGGAGATACAAACAAGAAAGATGAGAGCCCCTCTTACCCATCCATTTGGTATGACGAAAATGAATGGTATGACAGTCTATAAAAGGGGGAAACCTGAGAGAAAAGTATTCAGCCTGCTCTTATGTACGTCTTCTCTCATTTTATTTACCTTATTCATGGTCCAATGAAGCCCGACTTGTACCCAAGTACTTGAGTGACTTTGGGGCAAGCAAAGGGGGAGGATTTTGAAGGTGTATGGGCTGTTATGGGCTGAAAAAACCAGTCATAAACAGGGCAGCCCACTGTTCTTGTCCATTTTTATGAGTAAACAAGTGATTTATGTGGTTGTAATAGAGGAAATTGACCTCTTAACATCAGGGCTTTACTTATGAATGATTAGAGGAGCTCGTTCTTGAGTTTATGTACACTTTTGGAGCTTGATTATGGGCTGAAAATTTCTATTTTAAAACAGGGCTGAAGTTAAATTTATGCTTAATCAATGCATTTCATGAGCTTTTGAACTATGCCTTGAATGTACTTAAGTCTACCATCAAAATACTTGTTTCTTGGCGTTGTTATCCATCCATGTACATGAAATAAAAACTGTTTGAGCTTGCATTTGGAATATGCATTTGGTTTAAATCTAAGATTATCCCTTATGTAATGGCTTATTATTTCCAAATGCATTTGATGTGATCAAGACAAAGTCATTCATTCCATTCATGTATGCTAAATACACAGAAAAATCTTGATATCTTCTTCTTCAACTAAGTCATTTCTAAAACCCGAATCTTGTCAAACCCCAATCTTTCCCCCTTCTTCAAACCTTGAATCCCAGACTCTTCTTCTACTTTAAGCCCCGGTGGTAGACCTTCAACCCCCAACATGACGACAGTGGTGAACTCGACGTGACGGTCCGTTGCGGAAGAAGAAGTATAATGGGAGAATCGTCAAGTTCGGGAGGAGATGCCTTGCAAGAGTTGGTTCATCTGATGCAAGAAAGCCAACAACAACAGTTGCAATTTCAGCAGCAATTGCAATTGCAACAACAACAGAGACAAGAAGAAGAGCGGAATGATGCCGCCACCATTAAAGGTTTGGAAGCAGTTGGGCAAGAGCTCAAGCAAGTTAATGGGCAAAATGTGTCCTCTTTATCCGCCTCTATACTGACAAGATGGTCTTCTTTGGAGTTCCTCATCATTCCTGGACCCGATATTTTGCCTGTTTGGCTGTGCATGGCCTCCAGGACCGAATTCATGGTCTTTTCCAAAAAGATGCGGGATGGTCCGCATTCAAGAAGGCTCTTCAAGAAGAATTTTTTCTTGAAGATTCTGGCCTCATGACGAAGAAAGTTTTCACTGAATGGTTCGAAAGGCCCACCGCGAATTTGAAAGCAAATTTGCTCAACTAGATCCTAACGATCAGCAGGGTATGGAAAGCTAGAAGATTGAATTATTTCTAAAGGCTGCAAGTCCTTTCCTTCAAGAGAAGCTAACTGATCGGCTTGAAGATCCTGACTCTGAGACGGGATTGAAGACTACTTGGAGTGATGTCACTGAAGCAATTAATATGATTGCTCGAAGAGAGCGGTTGCACCTAAGATGGAGATCTACCTCTGCACCAACTGAATCCATGAAGGAGCCTGTTCCTGTTTCTCGACCTCCTGTCTCTATGGCCGAGCAACCAAGAAATCCTGCTGTTCCATCTCCAAAGAAGGATGTTATGGACGAGCTAATTAAGAGCATGCGGGATCTCCATCTTAATCTAACGGAGTTTAATTCCAAGGTGGAAAGGATTGATGTGAAAGTGGAAGAAAGGGGACGGTCAACTGCCCAAAGACCCGTACAAGAAGGCTTCAAAAGACGCTGTATCTGGTGTGATAGCCTACATCATGATAAGAGGGAGTGTGGCACATTCCGTGAAGCTGAAGCACAAAAATTAGTCGTTTGGAAGGATGGTAAAATTCATGCAACCGAAACCGGGCTTCCTCTTGAGCCAAATTTCGGTAACGGTGGCATGAAGAAAAGATTGGAGGATTTGGCAACAAGAATAGCCTATGCAGCTATTGATGCAGCAACCTATGGGCTGCAAATTGAGCCAACTAATGAAATTGTTAAAGCATGTAAAACTGATGCAAAATCTAAAGTGTGGATGCAGGCCTTAGATCGTATGGAGCAAGGCAAGGCAACCAAAGAAGATTTAACTACTGCCAGTCAATGCATCCGAGGAAGAACCGGATGGACCGAGCCAGTTGATTCATTTTCAGCTTTTGCTCGGTTGGCTGAAACTAATAATCATGAAGCAATGGTAGAAGAAAAGAGAAGAAGAGATGAAGATGTTTCTGGTCCCTCCTCTTCGGGACCAACTAAACGTGTGACAAGAAGTAAACCAGATCAGTAGAAGGCTGCTGAAAATCCACCACCACCAGAGCTTGATATGGAAGATGCCCCTCAAACAAAGAAGACGGAAGGAAAAAGAAAAGGCAAACATCCCAGCTACAAGTTGTAGTCTGACATAGAAACTGCAACGGATCTTAAGCGGATCCTAGAAGAAAGGATTATTGGAAGTAGAATTGAATTTACATTAGGTGAAATTCTCGGAATTGCAAAACGAGGATTTCATGATGTAATAATTGATGTAATTAAACGAAAAAGACAATATGTTGGTGAGGAAATTGAAGAATCCGTGCATGCTTTTTTGCAAGCACTTCATGTGTATTTGCAGGATGAAGAGAAGTTGAAAACTCAAGGGATTCGATTGGAGGCAATCAAAGAATTGATTGCAGCCATAGAAGCCAAAGATGAAGAATCTATGAAGCAGAAATTGAAGAAACTATTGCAGAAAATGTTATGGTGGGGTCTTCTCAATCCAAAGTGCAGCCCATGCATAAGAAAGAAGCTCATCTTCACAACATGCAAGAAGAAAGTGATGCTCACTTTATTCCTAGTAGTCACTACTCCCGTACCCATTGGGCAAGGGCGACCACTGAAACCATTGTTAAGATTGGAGAAAAAGAGACTCTATGCATTGCCCTTATAGACCATGTCTCGAAAATTAATGTCATGTCAAGAAGTCTCTACGAGAATGGCGGATGGCCCATATATGTGGACCCAGGATGGTGCATGAAAGCAACCAATAACTCCTCTGGCGATCTCTATGCAGCATGCCCTTATGTACAAGTTACTATTGGTAATGTAAAAGATGAATTTCATTTCTTTGTTCAAGATTCCTGCAGCTATCCTATCATTCTTGGACAACCTTTTATTTCTAAGTCTTGTTTGGAGACAAAGGCCCTTGATGATGGTTCATCATATGCTCGGATAAGAAGTAAGGATAATGACAAAGCTGTCCAATTTTTGATTGTATGTGTAAATCATCACTGGAATAGAGATCGATTGAGAGATCATCCTGTACCTCCTAATGCCTGAGAATTTAAGGGTTTTTGGGTAGCACTACTATAAGTGGAGGCTATGGCGATGCTTCATGTCATAAAAAATTGCCTTCACATAAAAAGGGGGCAATGCCAAAAGCTGACTTGCAGGTTTTTACGGCCAACATTGTGGGCTATTATAAATAGTTTTCAGCCATGAATAGGGCTGAAAGAAAGCATTTATGTCATGTGGAACAAGAACTGAAGCAAATTGATGTTTTGCCTAAAGATGAAGAAATTTCAGGGCTATTTTATGGGCTGATTTATAATGATACATTGGCTGAAATATATGCAGCTGTTCATGCAGAAAATCAGTCCATATAGGTATGCACATTGGATATGTATGACATAATTCAAGAATTTGTAGATCAAGAAGCTTTTGGACAACCAAACAAGGATGAGGTAAGAGTAGAAAAAAAGTATAAGATAGTTGACAAAAAGGTCAAGCCGATGGCTACTCCTCTACCACCCGAAAGTGAAGGACTGGCAGAAAGGGCATCCAAATAGCCAAGCCTTCGTGATCCCAAAGATATTGGCCACCAATTTACAGTTGAAAGTCTACAAGAGATGAAAATTGGTGAAGACTCTTTTCTCTTGCCAGCTGAAAAGCAAATCTTTATGCAGATGTTAAAGAAACATGGAAAAGCTTTTTCATTTCAGCCACATGAAATTGGCTGTGTGGATCCAAGTGTTGTGGCACCAATGGTGATTTTCACGGTCCCACATGTTCCTTGGAATCTTAAATCAATTCCGGTACCAAGGGCTCATTTGCCTAAGTTACTGGAGCTTTTAAATGAAAAGATAAAAATGAGAATATTGGAGCCATCTTCAGCTCCATATTCCAACCGATGGTTTACCGTGCCTAAGAAGAATGGATCTTTTCGATTCATTCAAGATTTACAGCCTGTCAATAAAGTCACTATTAGAAATGTTGGTTCGGGGCCAATTGTTGATGAATTTGCTGAGGCTTTTGCAGGTAGAGAAATTTATTCCATGGGAGATTTATATTCAGGCTATGACCAATTTCAGCTTGCTTTGGAGAGCCGAGACATTACCACAATGAAGACGCCTCTTAGTTTAGTCCATATGTGTACATGCATAAAGTATTGAGAGATTATATTCCCCAACTAACTCTTCCTTTCCTTGATGATGTACCGATCAAAGGATGTGAAGTTCATGAGAAGAATGAAGAACTCAATGAACTTGGATGTAGCAAGTTTGTTTCTGATCATATTAATGATTGTGCTCAAATCTTGTCTAAATTAGAAGAAGTCCATCTTACTCTTTCAGGTGCTAAATCTGTTTTTGGAGTCGAAGAAGTTCTTGTGATAGGGCATATGTGTGGTCCATATGGTCGAAAGCCTTCTCCAACCAAGATTGATGCTATCAGCAAAATGCGAGAAATATGCACAAATGTTTCGGAGGTGAGAAGATTTCTTGGTGCATGTGTCTTCTACCTTATTTGGATCCCACATTTTGCTCATGTTGCTAAAAATCTTTATCAACTGCTAAGAAAAGGCCAAAGGTTTATATGGGAAAAAGAACATACTCAAGCTATTCAGAAATTGAAGAAATTACTGATTTCAGACCCCACCTTAAAGAGGGCTAATTACTCTAATGGACAGCCTATTATACTCACAGTGAACACAAGTCCTATTGGAATAGGATGGGCAGTCGGTCAAGACGACCTTGAAGGCAACAGATATGCAATTCGCTTTGGAGCAAAGGTTCTTAATGAATGACAAAGAAGGTATGCTCAAATTAAAAGAGAACTTTGGGGAGTAGTAACTTCATTGAAATGTGATCGGGAGTACTTCATGGGCGCACATGTAATAGTTGAAACAGATTGCCTTCCACTCTTGGGCATGATTGCCAACTGTTCCACTCCCAACATAGCTATGCTAAGATGGATAGCCTATATTAAATCCTTAAATCCTGATTTGAAACATATTGCAGGAAGAGATAATCCAGTTGCTGACATGCTTTCGCATGCCAGATATAAGGATGAAGAAGAGATGATGGATGAGGAAGAATCAGAGTCTATATTTGCTAAAAATAATGCTGTAATTGCAGGTTCAGATCTGAAAACAACAAGTACAGTTGTACCTAATGATGGCTCAACTGTCAAAAATGTAGGTATACCATTAATTACAGCAAGTACAACAGGTTCAGCTGCTAAAACAAATTTTACACTAGCAAAGAAGGAAGAAACAACCATAGAAGGACAATGGGCAGCTGATAGACAGCATGCTCAATGTTTTGTTATGGTTTGTTCACACTTCAAAGAAGAATATTATGCAGGTGATTGGCTAAAAATTGGCTGATTTCTGAGCACTATGACAAAGAAGGAAGATTGGACTAATGAAGAGTTCAAGAGAATCAAGAGAAAAGCTTATGGCTTTTTTCTTAAAGATGGCTACCTTTGGAGGCATGCGAAAAAGAAAGGAAGGGCGCCTGTTCGTGTCTTAGGAGACAAGAAGACTTAAAGACAGGTCATGCAAGAATTTCATGAAAGCCTATTGGCTGGTCATAAAGGCATATGGGGCACTTTTGCCAAAATAAAAGAGAAATTTTGGTGGCAAAACATGTATAAAGACATTGAGCATTTTGTTGAGTCTTGTCATGTTTGTCAAATGTACTCTATGGTTAAGCATAGAGATGGGCTTCAGCCTACCTTTCCTTTATCCATTCACTATAGATGGGTTATTGATTTAGTAACCATGCCTACAGGAATTTGGAACATGAGATATCTAGTACTTGCTAGAGAAGATCTCATAAATCAAGTGGAAGGAAAAGCCTTGACAACAAAGTCTACTCAAGCCGTTTGTAGATTTTTACTTGAAGAAGTATTTTGCAGGTATGGCTGTGTTGCCAAAGTAATTGCTGATAGAGGAGAATTGGATGTCGATGAGGCTCGCCATTTCTTTGCTCAATTGGGAATCAAGCTCTCTTACATCAACCTACAACCTTGAAGGCAATGGTAAGAGCGAAAGAGGTCATCAACCAATTCTTAAAGCATTGGCAAAATCTTGCAAAGGAAAGATGAGGGAATGGCCTAGAATGCTACCATTCGCATTATGGGCTGATAGAACTACCCATAGTGTAGTAACAGGTTATATGCCAGTTGAACTAATATATGGGCAGCCACCTATTATGCCTATTGAGGAGTCTATTGTCACATGGAGTATCTTGCCTTGGGATGAAGGCATAAATATTGAAGAGTTGTTGACTTTGCGCATAAGGCAACTTGAAAGAAGGCCAGAAGATGTCAAGACAGCCATTGAAAGGCTGAAGGCAGCAAGATTAAAGAATAAGAAGAGGTTTGACAAGCATCATTGACTCCGTCCGAGAGCTATTCAAGAGAATGATTGGGTACTTGTCTATGATAGCAGCCTGGACAATCAATATAGTACTCATAGGAAGCTAGCCAAGTGATGGTTTGGTCCATATGTAGTGAAAGTAGTACATGATAATGCTACTTATACTTTGGCTGAAATGGATGGAACCATGGTAAAAGTACCAATAGTCGGTAATGTATCAAGCTCTTCAAATGGAGAGAATCTTCAACTTATGAGCTTGATGACTTGGATATGAGGCATCTACTTGAAGACAAGCAAGATGAAGAAGACTTAGAGGATGAAGATGAAGATATGTCAGAAGAAGACCCTCCTTAAACCTGTAATCTTGTGAAATTGCACATGCCGGAGGATGTGCAGGTTAGGAGGGGGTGAATGTCAAAGAGTTTATTGCTCATAATATAAATCATGGGATTCTTATGAACACAGAAGAACTTTACTAGGATTTATATGAGGAATTTTCATACATAACTCAGTCATTGTTACCCAACAACCAACTTAGATATCACTTAGTTACATAAGTTCTTTTGTATTTGTCATACAATTTTCAGTTGTACCATGTATATTGATAAAAAATTAAGTCTATGGGAACCCACAACTTGATTAGTTGGAAGTAATTGACACTTTGCAGGCTAAGCCACATTGGTTCAAGTGGAAAATTTGGTTAGAAATCAAGAAAAGCGCCAAAAGTCCACTAGCTTCATGGGGGACCTGAAATAATGAACTTAAGTGACCTGTAAGTGACCTAAGTGGTCAAAAAGATAAGTGGGAGCTGAGGAAGATGCAGCTCGCATTTTTTGGTGCAAAAAGCGGGCCTGCATACCTGTGGCAACTGGAGAAGAGCTATGGGCTATGGTGCATGCTCCAAAGCATGCAAACTAAAGGCAAATTGGAGCTGAAGAAGGAGATACAAACAAGAAAGGTGAGAGCTCCTCTTACCTGTCCATTTGGTATGACGAAAATGAACGGTATGACAGTCTACAAAAGGGGAAAACTTGAGAGAAAAGTATTCAGCCTGCTCTTATGTACGTCTTCTCTCATTTTATTTACCTTATTCATGGTCCAATGAAGCCCGACTTGTACCCAAGTACTTGAGTGACTTTGGGGCAAGCAAAGGGGGAGGATTTTGAAGGTGCATGGGCTGTTATGGGCTGAAAAAACCAATCATAAACAGGGCAGCCCACTGCTCTTGTCTATTTTTATGAGTAAACAAGTGATCTATGTGGTTGTAATAGAGGAAATTGACCTCTTAACATCAGGGCTTTACTTATGAATGATTAGAGGAGCTTGTTCTTGAGTTTATGTACACTTTTGGAGCTTGATTATGGGCTGAAAATTTCTGTTTTAAAACAGGGCTGAAGTTAAATTTATGCTTAATCAATGCATTTCATGAGCTTTTGAACTATGCCTTGAATGTACTTAAGTCTACCATCAAAATACTTGTTTCTTCGTGTTGTTATCCATCCATGTACATGAAATAAAAACCGTTTGAGCTTGCATTTGGAATATGCATTTGGTTTAAATCTAAGATTATCCCTTATGTAATGGCTTATTATTCCCAAATGCATTTGATGTGATCAAGACAAAGTCATTCATTCCATTCATGTATGCTAAATACACAGAAAAATCTTGATATCTTCTTCTTCAACTAAGTCATTTCTAAAACCCGAATCTTGTCAAACCCCAATCTTTCCCCCTTCTCCAAACCTTGAATCCCACACTCTTCTTCTGCTCTAAGCCCCGGTGGTAGACCTTCAACCCCCAACACGACGACAACGTTCTTAATAAGTCCATCTTAAAAAATTCCTCATGATTTCTCTTGAGTTCTCGAATTTTGTAGTTTCCCTAACAGTTTCTAGCCGATAAGATGTTCTAATAATTTACCAAGTGAATACTCCAAGATCGCAATATTTCTTAAGACACTTATTTTATTTCTAAAAAATTTTATCCCACTAGGCAGTTAAGCATAGTTGGGTGACAACACTACTGGGATGATGGGTGATATCCCAGGAAGTTTTTCCAACAAGCTAGTGAAAGCTTCTCGTGCACAACCAACAGCACCAACGAAGCCTTCATAGCCCATTGCCAAGTATGCCAAGGTCTATGCCTTGGTCGCTGCCTTAGTCGTAAGCCTTCGAGTGACAACCACACAAGGATGCGCCACACAGTGCTTGCCCATATATTCATAAATTTTTATCTTTGCTCTACAAAAATGGAGCTCCCTCTCTAACGTTATCAATGATGTCATCAAAAGCACTAAAAGAAAGTATTCTCTCTTTGTCATTGATGATGTCATCAAAAAACGCTAAAAAGCAAGCGTTTTCTCTTTTATCCCCCTACAAAACTATAAATTGAGGGCTTGAGGATGACCAGGAGGGGGAACAAGAGCAATCTTGATGAGGACGATATGCTGATCTAGAAGCAAGAGACTCTATTCTGTGAGACGAAGAGACATCATTCCATTCAACCTAAGGAAGGGGATACGCTAAAGGTCTCTCATCCTCTTCTACTCTAATCTGAGAAGAGAAGACACTGAAGAACTTTATCCTATTCTATCAATCTAGTTAGAAGTCATACCTCTACTCTCGTCCCTATTGTGTCTACTAGAGAGAGAGAAGTATTACTCTCCAAAAGGCAAGAAGAACCATCCGCGAGGCCTACATCATTGAATCCCACAATAACCATCATCATCGTCGAGAGGCTTACACCTTTGCAACCCGGTATTGTTGTCATGCCCTTCTTCTTCTACGAATCATATTTCTGTCATGGCCCCAAAGAAAAAGAATTCAAAAGCGAAAATCGTGAATGACCCTACTAACATAAAAGCAACAATTGGAGTTGTGAGCATGGGAGTCACTAATGGAGTCACGGGTGTGGATAACAACCCTTTACCAATTGCAAAACCACAAGTTTTTCTAAAAATTTATATTCGAATTCAATAGAAATAAGATAAGTCTCTTAGGAAATACTGCAATCTTAGAGGATTCACTTGGTAAATTATTCGAACATTTTATAAGCTAAAAACTGTTAGAGAAACTACGAAATGCTAGAACTCAAGAGAAATCATGAGGATTTTTTCAAGACGGACTTATTAAGAACAAACCCTGAAAAAATTATTCAAGGATATAGTTTAATCTAGAAGTTTTGATAGAAGATTTTAAGACCAAAAATATCTCTAAGTTCAAGAAATAGCCTTAAGGCCAAGAAACTTAAAAACAAAAATAAACCTTAAACTGGGAAGTTAGAGACCCCAAAATCTAGATACCCTTAGTTAAATTCCAAGGAGAAGAGTTCATTATGTGAAATTCAAGTATCAATTGCTACTAGATTAATCATCACTTGAAATTTTCATGATTGATTGAAGTCATAACCACTTGAAGACATCAATCTTGTTTGTGATTTTCTAGATTAGATCCTGATTGAATTAAGTATTGGAACATATATAAATTGAGGAGCCCTATACCTCCCTCAAGGATAGGTGTTGAATCTTCAAACCATCCCAATAGGGATCATATTAAGTAGGAGGGGATTAAGTGCCGGCTCTGGCTAGTAAATCCTTTACGCACCTAGGAACTACTTGGTCCCCTGTATGGCCCAAGTTCTACTTGGGACACCTAAAAATGCTAGCTACATGTGGATCTAATCTTGGTGACGTGCAAATGCACCGGATGAGGCAGCACGTGAAATTCTAATTTTTCTCCTGTATGGGTAAGAGAACACACATTATGGAACATAATCAATGAATTTGTTTTATTTTGATTGTATGTCCATGAGTAAATTATGCAAACGAACAACTGTGCATAAAAGGATTCTTTTTAATTAATGAAGATGTTTTTATATGTTTCACATAATATGGTAGGTAATTAGATAACTAAGAACTTCCATAGAGGAAAGTGAGTGGATGGATTCCCAATGAATAAACCAATCCTATGGCAGGGTGGTCTCGCTTAGCCAAGAGGTTTCCCCAAAAACAAATGCTAGGAAGAAACTCTAGGAAGGGCCGATTCGTTGACTTACCTAGGGTTTGGTCTCAAAACTCAAATTGTAAATTATTTTAGGGGAAAGGTACGGCGGCTGTGCCAGAGTACTCTGAGGAATTTCATAAATCCTTAATCTGCTACTAGAAAGATGTGTTGTACTCCATGAACCAAGGGTAATGGCAATCGCTCCTTCCAGACAAGAAGCCTCTCGAAGGAAACCTCTGGATGTGAGCTAGTTGTTAATGGGTGACTGTTAGGTCAATTAGAAACCTTTTAGGTTGGTCCTCCGTAGGTAACGGCACTATAATATTTCTACATCAAAATATTTTGACCCTAGATCCCGTGCAAAAGCAATTTGAAGTAATCTCCCACAACAAGAAACTCTTGCCTAAGTGCTCCACCCTTGTGTACTAACAATACCAGCCCCTGCATTGTGCATATGAAACCGTGGCTCAAAACCGCAAACCACCGTAGGAACTCCCCTTCAAGGGAAAAAAAGATCATTAATAATTGCAAATTTTTTTATATTAACTTCCTCTCCTTCACCTGTTGTATGGCGGGGAGAGAGAGTGTGTGTGGAGGTTATGGAGGGGCATGGGGAGGAGAGCATGCAACTGCCACCTGTGTGGCCATTCCCACACCCCCCCCACCCTCCACCTTATATGACCCCCCTCCCAAACTTCAAGGGGAGGGGGCATCATCTAGAGTTGCCGCCGCCGTCGAACTACTACCGCTGTCAAATTGCCCGTGCCGTCAAGCTGCTGTCGCTGCCAACGCCATCATCATCATCATCCTCATCGTCATCCTCATCACTCCATTCATCCTCACCATCATCACTCCATTCATCATCACCATCACGTCTTCACATGTCATCTCTGATCATCTAGAAGCTTGAGAAGCTTCTATTGAAGCTCCTCTAGACCAAGTTCACCCGCAGTGTTGGATTTCTTAGACCGTATTCTCCAAGGCCTATTTCCCGTGCCGTGAGGGAGATCTCGCGCAGTAAGCAATTTCAAAAATCGAAAAAGGGGACCAAAGAGAGTTTGCTGAGTCGAAATTTACTTCATCAATGGCTTCTAAGTAAAAGTCAAGAGGAGCGCACACGGGAGCTTCTACCCAAAGTACAAGAGTGGACAAAGCCCCGATATTAAATGCCCAGGTTCCGAAAAATATCTCCGCATAGAAAGGATGCATAAAGCATATTTTAATTCACATAGGGAAACTTAAATGCCTTGGAAAATTTATATACTTGTTCGATTTACAAAGTTCAGTTGCACGACGAGGTACTTGCATTTGCTTGCACTTCCATGGTTAAGGGTAGTCACATTTTTGAACGTATGATGCATAAGTTAAAAGATGAAATTGTGCAAAGGCATCCTTGTTGCATCACGCAAAGGATAGGGCATATAACACATAATGCACTTATGTAATAAATTCCTAGTTGTGACTCGTGTATAAGATAATTGTAGACGGTCATTAAATGATGACTAAATAGTTGCAATGAAACGAAAAGATTTATGAACTTTGACAAAAAACATATAGTATGCAATTCACATGCAATGATAGTTACATTTTAGGTTGAGTTAAGTGATAAAGGAAGGATTAAATCAATGATGTATTCATTGGCATCCGGTCATGAAAGAATGATACATCCATGCATAGAGTTATTTTACCATAATTCGCAATTGGGAAAGGATGCACCTTCATTAAAATACAAAAGCTTTGAATTTGATGTATAAATGTAGGGTTTATAAGAAATAGTTCTGAATGTCAATCAATATCGTATAGGACAAGGAAAAGAAAGATCATTATAGATCCCGTAGTTGCATAAAGGCGGAAGGCCTATGGTCTTGAAATTGCATATTCGCATGAAATGATACATCACATACATCTTGTAGTTACTTTCATCTTTTAAGGAAGGTACTTGCAAATTTTAGAGGGAAGTATTTGCATCTCTAAAGGAAGGATAATCTTTATTCGTAATATAGTTAGATCAATTAAGTAAATCGCATGTAAATGAGTAACTCACATGAGATTCATAAAGGCATGAATAGTTAGCGTACGACGATCACCTCAATGTGCAAGGTTGGGTTAAGTTATAATAAAATTTTGCTTAGAATCGCACTTAGGACGCCGATTTAATATTTTCGATCTTAAAGGTCCTACCCACATTCACGAAATGTTAGGATTATCTAAAGGGCCGTGTAAGAATGATCTAGGGTTCTCACCCTAAGGATCAGATGGCCAAATGATGGACTTTCGCAAGGAATTTAGGGACCCTAGGGCCAAAACGTTTATCAGCCTAGTAGGGTTAGGGTTTTGGATTGGGTCAATAGGACTCCCAAACCCTATATCTTGATTAAAGGTATTCTTGATTAAGAAATACCATATGATAAGAGATATAACCCCACAAGCTAGGTACTGACACCTATCTCATGCAACATGCCTGCAAGGTCCTATGCTCTTGCGACTAAATCACAAGTTAGTACTGCTACACCTTAGACCAAGGTTGGCGAGTTCTAATTACAAATTAGTTTCTCTGAGAATTGAGTAGTTGCCCTACTACAACACTCCCTCTTGGGAGCTAATTTGTCAAGCTTAGGGTAGTGGTGAATTGCCAAGAAGCAATTTGACCAACCAAGTTAGGACGACAGGGTTTTCCAGGAGCTATTGAACTATAATATAAGGAAACCTAAGGTAGTGACAATTTGGGTCAACAAGGTATAAACCCTAACCCAAGGAAAAAAGGGTAAACAAGCAACCCAGCTTGCTAAACCTTTGGGAGCTTGCCAAGTCGCGAATGATCCAGGATCGAATGCTGGAAGTATTCGGGAAGAAGGAATCACACCTTAGTAGTTGGCCATATGAACGACCACTGGAATGCTCGTGATTGTATACTTAGGTGCACTGTTTGTACTTCTTTGCTCAAGGAACTAATTCAGGAAAAACAACTAATGCTTCAGGTTAAAAGCATGGAGGGAGAGGCAGTATCAATTACCTTTGACTGTCTGCCTGACCCTATCCAAGGGGGTTGTTAGCCATGCCGAGTACGTGGACCGAACCTGCCGTGAAAGGTCTCTCCGTGGGTGCTACTTGGAGCAGGAGGATGCTTGGATGCCAGGGGAGGCTCAAGCCATAAATTCCTTGCCTCCGGATCCTGCACAAGAGGCCGACGTGACTCGAGATGGGATCTTGAGGCCCACATACTAGTCAACAGGCGGAACTTAGAATAGCGATCCCTGAGGATTGCTGGGATAGCCTTCAAGCAGGATATTTGATGTATTCCAAAGACTATGATAAATAAATATCAAATGTTGAAAAAGGAACTTGTTTGACAATTTTTTTCTGTGTCAATGCCTAAGTTACGTGAAGGAACCAGTGTTTAATTGGTTAATTAAGGAAGTTATTTTTGCTTGTCAAACTAAATGTGGTAGGTAATTACATAACTAAGCAACCCGAGGAAAGTGCGATGGATGTGACTCCGGGCCCGTCCTATGGAAGGGTGGTCCTGGTTAGCCGGGAACTTTTCTCGAAGAAATTGACAATGAAGTAGCAATGACCTAGAATCAATAGAGTTAGAGTCCCGATTTATGCTATTTTAGGGGAACGGAATGGGACTATGCCTTACGGCAGAGAGGTCGAGCTTCGCATCCCTCTCGTTTCCCATTCTCCTTGAACCAAGTGCAGTATAATTCTGCTTTGACCCTGATGTTTCTAGGCAAAGTGGTTCATCTGGGGCTCGACACTAGCTACTTCCTAGAAACTTGACTATTAGGAAAACCCTGATTCAGGCGGTCCTAAGTGGGAACGGCTAGAAGCTTTTGCTTTGTCACAGACTCGGGAAGTCCTTGATCACAAACCCCGTGGCATTCCTTGTGAGTGCCGGGCGGTGCTTTCTAGACTCTCTTCCCGATGGGCTGCTAGGACGTGTCCTACAAGTGGACAGGGGGACACGTTACAGACACAATGCTTCCCTTGCAGGGTAGATCTAGGGTTATAAAACCGGACATAATCTGATCATTGTGGTTAGAGTACAGATGGCGACGGCTAGAAGATAAACTTTGGGCAACTACTAAAACATTACTCCTCATGTGATAAAGGCGGGTACGTTAACGTTTTAGGAGTCGCAGAGAGTTTAGCTTCCTATCATTGCCATCCGTACTCTAACTAGAATGATGGGATTTTATCTGGCTCTATAAGTCTAGGTCTACCCTGCAAGGGAAGTGGCTTGTCATTACCATGGAGGACCATGACCTAAAGGTTTATAATTGACCTAACAATCACCTATCAACAACTAGTTGCATCCATAGGTGTCCTTCAAGAGGCTTCTTGTCCCCTTTATGGCCCAAGTTCTATTTGGGACGCCTAGAAACTCTAGCTATAGGTGGATTTGATCTTGGTAACGTGCACATGCACTGGATGAGGCAGCACGTGAAATTGTAATTTTTCTTGTGTATGGGTGGGAGAACACACATTATGGAACATAATCAATGAATTTGTTTTATTCTGATTGTATGTCCGTGAGTAAATTACACAAATGAACAACTGTGCATAAAAGGATTCTTTCTAATTAATGAAGATATTTTTATATATCACACATAATGTGGTAGGTAATTAGATAACTAAGAACTTTCATAGAGGGAAGCGAGTGGGTGGATTCCCGACGAATAATTCAGTCCTATGGCAGGGTGGTCTCGGTTAGCCGAGAGGTTTCCCCAAAAATAAACGCTGGGAAGAAACTCTAAGAAGGGCCGATTCGCTGACTTACCTAGGGTTGGGTCTCAAAACCCAAATTGTAAATTATCTTAGGGGAAAGTTACGCTGGCTGTGCCAGAGCACTTAGAGGCATTTCATAAATCCTTAGTATGCTACTAGAAAAAAGTGTTGTACTCCATGAACCAAGGGTAATGGTAGTCTCTCCTTCTGGAGGACAAGAAGCCTCTTGAAGGACACCTCCGAATGTGAGCTAGTTGTTGATAGGTGGCTATTAGGTCAATTAGGAACCTTTAGGTCATTGTCCTCTGTGGGTAACGGCAGGACGCTTCCCCTGTAGGGTAGACCTAGAGCTATAGAGGCAGGCAAAATCCGATCATTCAGGTTAGAGTACGGATGGCAATGGGTGGCTGAAAGGTAAACTCTGCATGACTCCTAAAATGTTAACGTATCCACCTTTATCACGTGATGAGTAACATTCTAGTAGTTGCCCAAGGTTTACCTTCCCGTCGTTGCCATCCGCACTCTAACCAGAGTGATCGGATTTTTTCCGCTCTATAATCCTAGGTCTACCCCACAAGGGAAGCATTATGTTGTTACCCACAGAGGACCAACCTGAAGGTTCCTAATTGACCTAATAATCACCCATCAACAATTAGCTCGCATCCGAAGGTATCCTTCGAGAGGCTTCTTGTTTGAAAGGAGCGACTGCCATTACCCTTGGTTCATGGAATAAAACATTTTTTTCTAGTAGCAGAGACTAAGGATTTATGAAATTACTCGTAGTACTCTAGCACAACCGCCGTACCTTTCCCCTAAGATAATTTACAGTTCAGGTTCTGAGACCAAACCCTAGGTAAGTCAACAAATCGGTCCTTCCTAGAGTTCCTTCCTGGCGTTTGTTTTTTGGAAAACCTCTTGGCTAACTGCAACCACCCTACCATAGGACTCGATTCGTCAGGAATCCATCCACCTGCTTCCCTCTATGGAAGTTCTTAGTTATCTAATTACCTACCACATTACGTGAAACATATAAAAATAGCTTCATTAATTAGAAGAATCCTTTTATGCACAGTTGTTTGTTTGTGTAATTTACTCATGAACATACAATCAGAATAAAATAAATTCATTGATTATGTTCCATAATGTGTGTTCTCCCGCCCATACATGAGAAAAATTACAATTTCATGTCATGTCTCATCCGGCACATCTACACATCACCAAGATCAAATCCACCTATAACTAGTGTTTTTAGGTATCCCAAGTAGAACTTGGGCCATAAAGGAAACCAAGTAGTTCCTAGGTGCATAAAGGATTTACTAGCTAGAGCCCCCCTAGCACCTTAACCACCTCCTACTTAATATGATCCTTGCTAGGGAGACCACTCGCCTTCGAAGTTGGTCCATGCTTCCACGACAGTAAAAACATCCCCTCTTGGTATGGGGATTCAGCACCTATCCTTGGGGGAGGTATAGGGCTCCTCAATTTATATATGTTCCAATACTTAATTCAATCAAGATCTTACGAGAAAATCCAAACAAGATTGATGTCTTCAAGCAATTATGACTGTGATCAATCATGCAACTTTCAAGTGATGATTAATCTAGTAGCAATCAATACTTGAATTCCACATAATGAACTCTTCTCCTTGGAATTTAACTAAGGGTATCTAGATTTTGGGATCTCTAACTTCCCAGTTTAAGGTTTATTCTTATAGCCAAGTTTCTTGGCCTTAAGCCGATTTCTTCAACTTAGAGATATTTTCGGTCTTAAAATCTTCTATCAAAGCTTCTAGATTAAACTATATCCTTAACTAATTTCTTTGGGGTTCATTCTTAATAAGTCCATCTTTAAAAATTCATCATGATTTCTCTTGAGTTCTTGAATTTCGTAGTTTTCCTAACAATTTCTAGCCTGTAAGATGTTCTAATAATTTACCAAGTGAATACTCTAAGATCACAATATTTCTTAAGAGACTTATTTTAATTCTAAAATTTTCTATCCCACTTGGTAGTTAAGTACACTTGGGTGACGACACTGTCGGGATGGGTGACCTCCCATGAAGTTTTTCCTACAAGCTAGTGGGAGCTTATTGTGCACAGCCAATGGCGCCAAC
Source organism: Lygodium microphyllum (assembly GCF_053477565.2). Classification (NCBI taxonomy): domain Eukaryota; kingdom Viridiplantae; phylum Streptophyta; class Polypodiopsida; order Schizaeales; family Lygodiaceae; genus Lygodium; species Lygodium microphyllum. The sequence continues at coordinate 32,252,409 of NC_141161.1, read as the reverse complement.
AATGAAGCCTTGGTAGCCTGTTGCCAAGTATGTCAAGGCCAAGATGCCAAGGCCTATGCCTTGGTCGTCGCCTTAGTCATAAGCCTTGGAGTGACAACTGCCCGACGACACACCACGCGGTGCTCGCCCATATATTCGTAAATTTTTATCTTTGCGCTACAAAAATGGAGCTCCCTCTCTGATGTCATCAATGATGTCATCAAAAGTGCTAAAAGAAAGCGTTCTCTCTTTATCATCGAAAAATGCTAAAAAGCAAGCATTGTTTCTTTTATCCCCCCCTTGCAAAACTATAAATTGAGGGCTTGGGAATGACTAGGAGGGGGAACAAGAGAAATCTTGACGAGGATGACATGCTGATCGAGAAGGAGGAGACCCTATTCCGTGAGATGAAGAGACATCATTCCATTCAACCCAAGGAAGGAGATAAATTGAAGGTCTCTCATCCTCTTCTACTCTAATCTGGGAAGAGAAGACACTGAAGAACTTTATCCTATTCTATCAATCCGGTTAGAAGTTATACCTCTACACTCATCCCTATTCCATCTACTAGAGAGAGAGAAGTATTGCTCTCCATGAGGCAAGAAGAACCATCTGCGAGGCCTACATCATTGAATCCCACAATAACCATCATTATCATCGAGAATCTTACACCCTTGCCAACCGATATTGTTGTCGTGTTCTTCTTCTTCTACAAATCATATTTCCGTCATGGCCCCGAAGAAAAAGAATTCAAAAGTGGAAATCACAAATGACCCTACTAACGTGGAAGCAAAAATTGAAGTTGCAAGCACGGGAGTCACTAACAGAGTCACGGGCATGGATAACAACCCTTTTCCAATCGCGATACCATAGGTTTTGCAAAAGAAAAATCTATCCAAATTCAGTAGAAATAAAATAAGTCTCTTAAGAAATACTGCGATCTTAGAGTATTCACTTGGTAAATTATTTGAACATCTTATAAGCTAAAAATTATTAGGGAAACTACGAAATTCTAGAACTTAAGAGAAATCATGAGGAATTTTTCAAGATGGACTTATTAAGAACGAACCCTAAAGAAATTATTCAAGGATATAGTTTAATCTAGAAGCTTTGATAGAAGATTTTAAGACCAAAATTATCTCTAAGTTCAAGAAACAGACTTAAGGCCAAAAAACAAAAATAAACCTTAAAATGGAAAGTTAGAGACCCCAAAATCTAGATACCCTTAGTTAAATTCTAATGAGAAGGGTTCATTATGTGAAATTCAAGTATCAATTGCTACTAGATTAATCATGACTTGAAAGTTGCATGATTGATTGAAGTCATAACTGCTTGAAGACATCAATCTTGTTTGTGATTTTCTAGATTAGATCCTGATTGAATTAAGTATTGGAACATACATAAATTGAGGAGCCCTATACCTCCCCCAATTATAGTTGTTGAATCTTCGAACCAAGAGGGGATATTTTTACTGCCGTAGAAGCATGGACTGACTCTGATGGTGAGAGGTCTCCCAACAAGGATCGTATTAAGTAGGAGGTGGTTAAGGTGCCAAGGGGGCTCTAGCTACCAAATCCTTTACGAACCTAGGAACTACTTGGTCCCCTGTATGGCCCAAGTTCTACTTGGGACACCTAAAAATGCTAGCTATAGGTGGATTTGATCTTGGTGACGTGCAGATGCACCAGATGAGGCAGCACATGAAATTGTCATTTTTCTCCTGTATGGGTGGGAGAACACACATTATGAAACATAATCAATGAATTTGTTTTATTATGATTGTATGTTCGGAGTAAATTACGCAATCGAACAACTGTGTATAAAATGATTCTTTCTAATTATGAAGATGTTTTTATATGTTTCACGTAATGTGGACGGTAATTAGATAACTAAGAACTTCCATAGAGAGAAGCGAGTGGATGGATTCCTGATGAATAATCCAATCCTATGGCCAGGTAGTCTCGGTTAGCCGAGAGGTTTCCCAAAAAACAAACGTTAGAAAGAAACTATAGGAAGGGCCAATTCACTGACTTACCTAGGGTTTGGTCTCCAATATCCGAAATGTAAATTATCTTAGGAAAAAGGTATGGTGGCTGTGCTAGAGCACTCCGAGGGATTTCATAAATCCTTAGTCTGCTAACTGGAAAAAAGCATTATACTCCATGAACCAAGGGTAATGGTAGTCACTCCTTCTGGACAAGAAGCCTCTCGAAAGATACCTCAGGATGTGAGCTAGTTGTTGATAGATGACTGTTAGATCAATTAGGAACCTTTAGGTCGCAGTCCTCTCTGGGTAACGACAGGACGCTTCCCCTGCGGGGTAGGTCTAGAGTTATAGATCTGGGACAAAATCCAATCATTCTGGTTAGAGTATGGATGGCGACAGCTGGAAGGTGAACTTTGGGTGACTACTAAAACGTTACTCATCACAGAATAAAGGTAGCTATGTGTAGTCTTACTAAAGCTATAACAGTTTTGTACTACTTGAGGGTGGGTGCATGGCACTTTGGGTAGTGAATGGGTGTAGGGCACTCTAGGTAGTGAATGCTCTGCAAGTAAAAGTTGCTGAAATTTAGAGGCAATTAGAGTAGTAGTACCATGCCAATTAGAGTTAATATATTGAAGGTTACATGTGTACAAAATGTGCATGTTTAAATGTTGAAACCATATATTTAATAGAGAATATCTTGCAAAGTAAAATTTATTGAGTCTTTGCAGGTCACCTCTAATGGCATGGTTCGAGTGGACAAGAGAAATTAGGATCATGTGCATATATGAATATGGTGCATTTTAAAACATTGTGTTCCAAGCCCGTATGGTATGATGGTGTTGTATGATGAAAACTACGTAATGAAGATGACCGCCACATGCAACTTGCTTGCATTTTATAACAACATTTTAAAACTCTTGTGTTTTTGTAATAGTGTGATGACCTTGCATTTCTCGAATATCCCATGTCAAATGGTCTGCTTTCTCACAAGTATGTGCTCGTGTCAAGCATCTCTGAGGACATATTGCTACATTTCAAAATGCGAGTACTTTTGAAGGCCAATCAAGGTACTCTTGGTTTGAATATCTTGATGTATCAAGTAATACACATGGATGTTGCTTCCATATGCAAGCCTTCACAAAGCATAAGCAAAAGAAATGCTTACCTATTTGAATGTGTTTCACATATGAATATGTGGACATTCCTTAGTTTCATTTTGTGCACTATATGCATCCAAGCCATTCAAGATTGCAATAATCCACCGAGAGAGAGAGAGAGAGAGAGAGAGAGAGAGAGAGAGAGAGAGAGAGAGAGAGAGAGAGAGAGAGAGAGAGAGAGAGAGAGAGAGAGAGAGAGAGAGAGAGAGAGAGAGAGAGAGAGAGAGAGAGAGAGAGAGAGAGAGAGAGAGAGAGAGAGAGAGGTTGAGAAAATCTAGCACATACATTTGTTTTTTAAATGTGGTATTTCAGTCATGGCACCACAAAAGATCAACAGCAAAGGTCATGCAATATCAACCAAAAATAGACCAGCCACTCCTTCATCTACTCTTACTCCACAGAAAAGAACTCATGGATTATCTCTATCTACAATTCTAGAGGAGGATACATCAATTGCTAAAAGTGAAAAGCCTTCAAGTGATGTAGTGTGTACTTCTAATCCTCAAATACAAGAAGAAAGTGGCGAGTGAAATGATATAGTAGTAAAAAAAGGGTCTAAAATAGTACAAGAGTATGATGAGAAAGAAACAAGCTAGGTTTCCCATATCGAATTGCAAATGGTAGGATGTGGGGATGCTATAAGTCAGTGTAGAGTTTTATCTCAAGAGCCCTTGTATCCCCTTGTGTCACATGGTTGCACATGTTGTTGTTAGAGGGATTTGTATGGATATATCCTCCTTTAAAAGTGCATTTTAGTATGAGGATTATTCCGAGAAAAGGATTCATTTGTTGTGTCTATATGTAAGTATAAAGGAGAAGAAACACCTATAACCCCTACCATAGTATCAACTTCATCTCCTTTATGGCATGAAGTGGATGTTGCATTTGAGAATGAGATCTTGGAAAAACTAGAGTTTAGGTTATTATCTAGTAAAATGTTCTATGCATGGGAAGAAAACCATTACCCGATTGCTTGGATGGAGTTGATCTCATAGATGTGCAAAAAAAATAGAGCTCCTCACGTCAAGGTTGTGTATTATGTTATTGATCCCACATGAATTTTAGAGATTGCTCTTATTGCTAGACTCCAGAGAGTCAATAGATAAGTGTACTGATATTTTTTAATAATAAATTGATAATTAATATATTTATTTATATAGATCAATTTTTAAGATGTTCTTTTATTAGTATGAATGAGTATGCCATCGTGAAACCTTTGCGAGATGTTCTTTGGAACTGCAATAATATCTTCAAATGTGACATCAATGGATTCTTAAGTGCCTTACCTTAGGATGAGGTGAGACTACTCAAGTCTTTGAGAGCAAAATATAGTAGTGTCAAGGGAAAACAACAATGGTATCCATTGACAATGGGCTATTTAGCAAGACTTGTATTTCAGGTAATATTTGTCACAATTGTTGTTAAAGGGATTTATTGTGAAGGTTAGTACACTTCAAAACTCAATAAAGTTGAAGATTTGGTATCAAATATTGTTTCAATGGAGAATAAATAAAAGGCATTGACAAAAGAATGTGCTAAGATACATAAAAGATTGGCAAACAAGATGGGCATGGTATGGACCTTCCACTTTTTAGTTTTCTCTTCATGAAGGTATAGAATCCAAATGTAATTTTTATGTTCGCTTCACATGTACTTGATGTGCTAAGCTTAGTGATTAGTGGTTGCATAGAATATTTATGTTGAAGTTTAACATCCCGTGATTTAGTGATTACTATTGCCAAGTTGAAATTCTTGGCAAATGTTAGAGATGAGAGAAGAGAAAGGTTGGTATTGGTATCTCTCTTGGACTCAAACAAGAGATTAAAAGATATGTGTGGTATGCCATCCTTAGACGAGTATAGATTGTGAGTGCCAATCCAAAAGCTTTCAATGTCTTAACACTATGATGTGTATTTTCTGATGCTAATAGATTTTGTTTTTGTTATTAAGGTGGTTGATGACATGAGAGTGCTTTCTAGAAAAGATTGAGATCAAGGCTATTCAATCATTGGAGCACTTGAAAAAAATGTGTACTTTCCACAAGATTATTTATTACAAGATTATATGGAGGGTGTGAAATCAGAGGCTTAAAGTATATGTTTGCTCAAGTAAGAGTAAGAGAGCAAGCTATGGATGTACAAGTGTCAAAGAAGGTTGAAGGTCTTCAACAAGGAAAGAGGAATGAAGTAACTATGGCTACGTATCAAGTTGTCTACAAGTAGCTTTGTTATCATAATGGGCTTATTAAATTTAGTTGATCGTTGTTTATTTTGATAACTTGTGCTATTATGTGATTCAAAAGGTATCTACTTCATTTGATCAAGAAGAAGAAGATAACTAGGCTTCTAGATCATTGCAAAGGACAGATTGATAGAGAGAATGAGAAAGTGTACATGTATCCCAAGAGCATGCATAATCTCTCTAATTGGGAGATGGAGCATTGCCCTTTTGGGGTGGACCTTGGAAGTGGATATGTCTTAGCAAGAGAGAAGGATTTACACAAAGTGCATTCTAAAAAATTTGTTGGTACTCCTCTTGGTGATTGATGTAACACATTTTCTCAAAAAGAGGTAACAAAAGAAACTAATGGTAAGATAATATTTTGGGCATAATATTCGTGTTTTTTTTTTGTCATTGTTGTGTGAAGCATTGCCAAGGCTTTATGTTTCACCAATGCAAGAGAGAGTGCGTAGTTGTCCCCCACAACATGAAATGGAGAAAAGGAATAGCTTCAAAGGAGGCGACAATTTTTATCATTGAAGATCACGACACATTTGTGAATTTATACTCATATACATTATTTATGGTTTTGTAATTAACTATTGAAAACCATTCTCTTTTATTATAGGGTGAAGGGTGGTTGCTATCAAGGAGGTCATTCCATTTATGTTTCTTTTTTGCCCACTAAATGATACGCTTTCAAAAAAGGATGATGGCAATGAATACATCTCTATGGGGCAAGATTTTTTTGCAAGGAAAAGAAATGATACATACAAGACAGTATATGAGTTCTTTTCTAGGCTTGCTAAATATGATATGACATATGTACGAAATGGGAAGTTGGTGAAATGGGCTTGTGATATTGTCTTTATTGACTTTCTTACTAGATGCTTGATTGATAGAGAAACCACATTACCTACTTGGAATATGCTCATGATAGAGCTGCACATTCACCCAAGAAGTATAGTTGTTGATACTTCTTTGGGAGATAGTGGATGGTTCATTACATGGATTACTTTGACAAGTATACTGTCTTAGTTAATGTGTGTCAGTATAAGTACCTAAATAAATAAGATATTGAATTTTGTATTTGACAAACTAAGTAATGTGTTGTCTTGGCTTGAGAAGTATATACATATGCTTGGTCTTGACGTTGTTAGGAGAGTTCTTGTGCTTGACAAGCTTCCATGTGGATATGGGAAAAAATGTGATCTAGAGGCATCAGTAAAAGTGATCTTAAACTTTTCATTGTAGTTCTTTTGGTAAAGATATGTGACCTTTATGCTTTTTGTAGAGTCAACTTCTCTATTGGTATTTTGTTGTTGAACTAGATGTCATCCACCTACTTTTCTAGGAGAGAGGTACTCCCAATTTTGCAAGTTGCAGATTGAACCATTGAGTGATTGTTGGCCCCATTAACTTCCAGAGAGATAAGATTGGCCAAGCCATCTTCTTTAACTCTTTAATGTGGAGGTCTTCAAAGATCACTTATATTCTTGCTCTATATATTGGATCTCTTATGTCCACTATCAAGGTTGATTTTGGACATGGGATGTGGCACTGCACCTCTAATGCATACATGCCACGTCCATGCCTCTCATTTGATATTTGTGAAGATATAGTCAATGCTATCATTCAACATCTTGTAGAAGAAGTAGGTGCAAACAAGGCATGCTTAGGTCTTGATGAGGACTTAGAATTAGATGCCTACAAAGTGCAAGTTGTGGACAATCCCTATGATGACTAGTGAGCATTCACACTTATGACACCTTAGTAGCTACTTTTATTATTATCACTTTTAGTAGAAGGACTTAACTCTAGTTTTATTATATGAAAGCATAGCATTTTTATTGTCTTCTAACTCATTGGTTGTTTCTTTAGGCAATACATGTTCTAGAATTGGACATATAAAGCAACTCATTTTATATTGTTCTTGTTGTGTGTCTTTTTGTAGCATTCTTCCGTGCCATGCAAGATCTATGGCAAAGATGATGGCTCAAAGTTCAAAGTATGATGTGGATGTTGTGGAGTAGGACAGACTAAAGTCTCACTATATCGACGAAGAATGCATTGAGACATAATGGGATATGATATTTGGCATGAATATTACTTTTTATTATGTAAGCAAGAGAAAATGTTTGGTATAGGTAGTGGCCTAATACCTTGCATACAATAAGCTTCGTGGCATAAGGAGTTTCATAAGTAGTGAAATTACGATTACCTTTTTCTTTGTCAATCAATATAGAGTGCTCACTTGCAAGCTTTAAAAAAGGACTAGAAGAATGAGTTTTTACCTTTGTTTTACTTACTAGAAGAGACTGGAGTTGCTCCCATTTCTTGAAACAATGTCTAGATTATTTTTTATATGAAAATTTGTTTCCTTATGTAAGAGTCACATTAATTTAAAAATGATTTCTTTTGTTGGAATATGGGAATTCTAGAATCAAGGATCCCTAACAATTGCCTAAACTCAACAAATTTATATTGGTTCTAAACACCATAAAACCCTATCTTAGTTTTAAACTATGCTTGCCTTCTACTATATCATTCACCTTTCTTGCTCGCTTTTTTTGGGCTAGCTTGATTTCGTTCACTTGTCCTTTTGATTGCCTCGTCAGGTAGGCACCCCTTGTATAAGCATACATTGTATAGTCTTAATATATGATGACACAAAAAAATAAGGGTACCATTTGTTGTATCCACAATACTCTCTTGTGTGCTTCTCTATCTCTCAACCCTCTTGCACACCATAGCTTCTATCTCTCTTTCCACCATTGCTTCCTTCTCAGCTATTGCATTACCTATTTACAAGATCCTTATAGCTTGGGAGTGGATCTAACACTATCATCTATTTTATGAGCCTTAGATTGTTTTGTCACAATCTATGTTTATATCAATGCATCTAAGGTCACTATTGAAGTGGCATTGTGCCAACCTAGTGAACACAACATGGACTTACCTATAAGCTTTGCATTTAGATAACCTCACCAATACCAAAGTGAATTACTCCCCAAGTGAAAGGGAAAGACTGGGCATGTTGTATATAATCAAGAAGTTTTTTATAATATTTACTATTAATACCTTCACCTTTTTAGCAAACCATCAATTGCTACTTTACTTGGTAAATAAATTGTGTTATAGAAAGAATTGGTAGATGGCACATCCATTTGAGTCTCAATTTTCATGCAAGGGGACCTTATTGAAGGGAAATATTAAAAGAAAGTACATGTCCCTAGACACATGACTTTGGATAGTAAGGGGGTTAAGGCTCATCAAAGGACAAGAGTGGAAGTAACAACTAATTAGCAAGTCCTAATCAAATAGTGAAAAAAGATACCACCCCAAAAAAGGTGGATCCTTGAGACCAACCTAGAGCAAAGTAGGCTATTTAACATATACCTCCTATCTAACATCATGGTCCTAGGCCAGTGCAGCATCATTTGTGATGTAAGCTATCTAGCTAGCTATATAAGAGGCTCCTCCTGAAATATCACTCTACGTACCTTAACTACCTGCCCAAGCTACTTATATATTTTCTCTTCATGGAAAACAATATCATGGCTACAAATGACATTCCGAGCGTATGGATCTCATAGATGATAGCCCATCTCACCTACATCCCCATAACCAAGAGAGATGCATTTCATGGACTTCGAATCCAACTTATTGTACTTGGGAACATGGCAGAAAGCCTCACAACCAAAGACATGCAAATGAGCATATGATGGAGGTTTTCCAAACCATACCTCCTCTACAACTTAATAGTCAGAACAGTGCATATGGATAGATTAATCAAATGTACGGCAGTTGTAATTGCCTCAGCCCAAAAGTGTTGCAATAAGCCTATCTTGCTAAGCTTTCTATAAACTCACTTATGAATTGTCCTATTCATGCGTTGAACCATACCATTTTGGGGTGGGGTGTATGGGGTGGTTAATTGATGCTTAATACCTCTCTCATCACAAAACTTCTTATCCCCATGTTAGAACGTAGGCATTTCATTATATTTCCGGACTGGTTCTCAAGAAAAAAAGCCAATGCTAAAATGTAGCCAAGACTTTCAATTCTTGCTTTATGGGGTATGCCCAGATCTTATGTGAGTAATCATTGATGAAAGCAACAAAATACTTTGCACTACCTAAAGACTTGCAAGACTTAGGTCCACAAACATTAGAATGAACGCACTAAGAAAATCTCAATACGGAACCCAAATCATATAAATATCACTAACAATACACAAACCTCTTCTCATGGTCGACCTCATACATATGCACCAAAAAAAGTACACGTATCCACAATGTACAACTTCAATAAAATCTAGGAGCTTAATGTCTATGTTGATATCATCATGTAAATGCTCAACAACTCTTACAAGTGTCCTTCTTATGTATCATCACTCATTACCACACACAACATGCATTATAAGTCCTTTTGATAGTCAAAAGCAAGGTAATAGCCCCACTCTAGGGTAGGCAACTGCAAAGGTGTAACCATTCCCAACAATAAGCAGTTCATCAACATTACCTCCAAGGGATACAAATGTAAGAGCACTATTGTATGCTTCTATGTTATTTTTAAATATCCTACTCCGAGAGTGCATACCATGCAACAAATCATGTAATGGCTACGGTGGACATTACAATGGTGACAACATTACTTTTCCATTCTGACAATAATGCTTTCCAAACAAAATTGACCCTTATACCCGAGTCTTGCATCTCCACAATTTAGCTAAACACCTCTCACATATTTCAGAAAGACTCCCCATGGAATGCACATTTGGCTCTTGAAATAGCAACACTATTGCTATAAGATGAACATCACTTGTAGGCAAAGTATGCAAAAAGGAGCACAACCCATCATTTTGAAAATCAAAATTTGCAATACTATAAATACACAACTCATTAACTACAGAATTTTCCACATTGTAGCGATTTCTAACATCACACCTATCAATTGATGCTAGAATATTAGGCACAACACGATCAACATGCACCATAGTCAAATCCAGATCAACATGCCGTTCAACTAGGTCATTATCCCCATAGACCACTCCCTTATGATTTCCTCCATCTTGGCAACCAAACATTGAAACACTATTAACTTGTGACTCAATAATCACATTATTTTCCACACTCCTATGCTTTCTGCCATTGCAACCGCTTGTTGCTGATGCCACAACATTAGTCAAATCCACACCAAACTATCGTTGAGCTAGCTCATTATCACTACTTGCATTTTAAATGTAAAAAGGCATACCAATCATGTTATTTTCCACACCCATGCGATGTCGGTCATTGTAACCAACCGGTGGTGGTAAAGCATTAGCCAAGTCCACACCAAACTATCATTGGCCCAATTCATGATGACCATTTGAAATCTCTCAACGAAAGATAAGTTTTCAATGCCCCTACGAATGGATTTGTCATGCTTTAAAACTCCTCTCTAAGCCTTGAGCCTGGCAACCCGTCATTGTTCACACCTAGTGGAGCTAAGCACACACCTATGAACACGCAACTCATAGTCTTTGCTAGTTGCTCGATGTGAACATCCCATGTTGATTGGATGCCCATAGAATTTGTTATATCAACACACTTTATCAAATTCATGGCTCAGTATATACGTACATACACGTTAAATACACCATTAATATTTAAATTTCTAAATGTTTAATATCAAATATTAAATGTAAACATACCAACCATCGCTAGATTATCAAAACTACTCCACATAAACCTCAAGAAAGAGACATCACATTATTGTATCTACTCAATACACTTCACTCAAATATGCCTTTTGACATTAGAAGCATTGTACATCTTAGCACATTCTATATAGCCTCATAAAAAAGAAGCATATATTATCGCAAAAACCACTGGTCTAAGCACTCTAAAACATATGACATAGTATGAGCTTATAAGTTTTCTCCCAAGAAAGTCTTACATATCTTAGCACATCCCACACAAGTTTCACAAAAAAGAGACATCACATTATACACACTCAATACACTTCACTCAAATATGCCTTCTTAGATTAGAAGCATTGCACACCTTAGCATATTCCATGTAGCCTCGGAAAAAAGAAGCATATATTATTGCAAAAAACCACTGGCCTAGCACTTTAAAACATGCGAGATAGTATGATCTTATAAATTTCCTCCCAAGCAAGTCTTGCACATCTTAGCACATCCCACAGCTTCACAAAAAAGAAGCACATATTATCACAAAAAAATGCTCACCCAAGAACTTTGAAACATGTGAGATAGTATGAGCTTTTAAGTTCCTCCCTAAGCAAGTCTCCCTCCCTAGCTGCAACCACCCATTTGACGACTCAATTGTTATAGCAAGGCATTAAGCCTACTAACATTCATTTGAAACTACAAGAACGGCAATCGACAACCCCTCTAACATATTAGAGGCTCATGGTCATCCCCGTGCCCTTGAAATGATCCCACGTATCATTCACCAATAGATCCATTAACTTACTTGTCACAAAAATAACCACCGAGAGTGTCCTTACTTCACTGCCTAGATTAGTCGACACCAAATGAAGAACACTCTGGGTGTGCTTTGTCTCACACACAACACCATCTAAACCTTTAGCATGCTCATGTAACTTCATTGAGTACATGGCAAATACACGATCCACGCGTGCACATAGACCCATTTGCATTTCCATCAACCCATTCATCTTTGTCTCAAGGTATTTAAAGTTTGAAGAACTTGGAGTACTCCTTGTGTTTCTTTGAATCCTTGCAGTCCTTGCACACTTAGCAATATGTGTTCGTTGTCTCCTTGCCACCTCTTTCATCTTTTGCACATTTACTCTAATAGAGTCAATGTTTTGGTTGCAACAAAACATACAACTAGTTATCTCCAAAAATATACATAGCACCTTTATGCAAGCACATTCAAATCAACTATTTTCCATACCCATGTTGAGAATCAGCAATCACACTCACTAAACGGCCTCTTTGTATGGAGCTTCAAAGTCAAGGATATGCAGGCTAACTTATCCCATATGCACAATGGTGCCTACTGCAGTTTCCTACTTTCCTATAAAGCATTGTATTTGCTTCCTTTTCTTAATGCAATGATAGTACTCTTTTCATTTCAGTGAAGTGTCAATGTCATTGTCCACATACACAAGATTGTGTTTATGAGTCCAAGTCTCAATCTTGGAACCTAATTCACTTGTGTAACAAATAGTGTCTTTATCTTCTTCATCATGAGTCCACACTTCTTCTTTCATCCACCATAACTCACTGCCATGCTCTAGATCCCGCATTTCTCACATGGTATCAGAGCCCAGTTGGGCATGGCATTGCTTCTCCAGCATCTCTTGATTCCTCTCAACCTCAATCTAGCTCAATGTCAGCTCATGACTTCATCTCCCAACTCTACTCTCACTGAAGCTTCCATGGCAGCCATAGCCAGAGCACCCTATCAGATTGAGCTGCTTATATCTCACTCCACAGGTCAAATCTCTTGGAGCTTCCTTCTGGAAAAGTATTCCCCAACTCACAAAGCTTCCCTGTATCACATCAATCCATGAGATTTGGCTATCTGAAGCTCAGCATTGAAAATTCTCAATCTCTGCTCTGTGTCTGCCATAGCCAGACAAGACCTACCTCACTTGGAGCTTCAATAACTTCTCAACCAGGCCACTTCAGCTCTTGATTTCTTCTAGGGAATTGTTCTTCTACTCAAGGCGCTTCATCCTAGCACATAAATCGACCACATTGCTGCACCCTGACCCTGGCATTACAGAAATCGTGGAAACCTATCCTGAACTGCGCCGAATCTGATCGAGGGCCCTGCGTGCTTCATACAGCCAGCGATCTTGACGATTTTCATAGGGCTTTGATAGCCCATGAAGTAAGCTTCCTAGGCATGTAAATTTTTTTGAAAATGATCAAGTATAGCTCCTGCAATCTGAGAAAAACCAGGCCCCTGTCTCAGAAACCCTAATTCCACCATAGCCAAAATTTCTCAAGCTTTTTTTTCCTCAGTTTTTCTTTCTCCTGACACTCAACCCAAGCCTTTGTCACTCTAATCCATTGACCCAGCATCAAATCAAGGAGGGGAAGGACCTGAGAAGATTGAAGAACGACCGAACGATCCCGAACAAGAAGAATCAAGCTCAACATCAACACTGATATAGTGTGTTTTCACACTGTCACTAACTGTGTCTCTTGACACACTGCATTTTGCTCTTCTACTGATAAAATCTCAAAATTATGGTGTTGATTTGTTGCTGATCTTGAAACCTCAACATGGGAAAAGACTCTCCAAATGCTCAAAGGAGTCGGGTTTCACACCTGGCAAACCCGCATCAAGCTCATCTTGATGAAAAAGGGTCTCTGGGCCATCACAAATGGCAAAGAGAAGAAACCTCGGGACGCGGACCTTGCAACTACTTGGCAAAAGAATGATGAAAGAGCCCAGACCATTATCAAACTGGAGCTAGACGACAGTTATATCCATCATGTGATAACTGTGAGACCTCACAGGATACATGGAAAAGACTTGACACCCTGTTCGGTGCACAATCTAAATCATCAAAGTATGGTCTCTTGATTGAGTTCTTCAAGCTTGAAATGAAGTCCAGCACATCACTTGCCACATATCTCAATTACATGGAAGGACTCCTAACCCAACTTGCAGGAATCAACATTAAAATGGATGAAGATGTTTGCATCGGTGTTTTACTTAAGAGTTTGCCTCCTGAATATAATAATGTATCAACAACTTTAATCAACATGCCAAATCCTGAACTTGTTGATATCCAGGCATCACTGTTAGAAGAGGAAAAGAAGCAAAAAACTAAGGAAGAACCAAGTACTTCTAGAGATGAGCATGCATTATATGTTGGCAACAGGTACAAAGGCAAGAAGGATCAGCTCTTCTGTGACTTCTGCAAAAGGATCGGACACACCGAGAAGTTCTGCCACGCAAGAAAGAGATCCCAAAAGGCCTATCTAGTCTCAGTCAAAGAAGAAGAAGAAAATGGAGCAAAGAAAGAAGAAGATGAAGATGAAGACCACCAGGATCGGAATGATGCCAGGAGGCATATTTCACGGTGGATTCCGTGCCACGGTGGATTCCGTGAGGTTTTATGATGGATTCCGTAAACTTTGATGACCGGGGCTCATACCTAAAGTGGATTCTTTGTGCGAGAAGTTGATGGGGACGCCTGTCCTTTTCGGGCGTTTCATTAATTTAGTGTGTACATGGGTGATTCCATAGCGGGTGATTCCGCAAAATACATATTAAATTAATAAACGTTTATGAGTTTAGAGTGCGTACTCGTAATAAATTAAGGTTAGGATTTATTTCTAACCAGTTGATTTATTTATGTAGCTGAAGACTGCTAGGTATTCGCTTTTGTCGGTTTAATTGTATTATTTTACTAACGATTGTGAATGCTTCAGTTGATGTGTAGAGATAGCAGCAGTGGCGGAGGAAAGCATTGGAGTCTAGCGAGTATTTGATCTATGGATTATATTTTGATAGGCGCCACGCCTATATTTTGTAAGGTCTATTGAGGCATCGATTATTTATTATTATTTTGTATGCGCCTATGCGCACGGATATGTTATTTCTATTTGGACATTGTGTTGGGCATGCCAGACTTTTTGGGCACCATCCATTAGCTTTATTTCTATTTTTGTAAAAGCAAACTCAAAAGCTAAAAGCTTGATATATTTTTGTAAATTGGGCTATTATTGAGTATGAAGATGGAATATACATAAAATACATGCTTTGTGAAGCGCTCACACAAGGCATGGGGGGAGATTGAACCTAATTGGTCTTTTGCTCTTGTCGTTCATGCTCTTTACATTGTAATTTGTGCAAAAAGGTAGAGTTCATTGTTCTTGGGGACCTTCCGGGATTCACTATGTGAGCATACAACGACCGATCTGCGCATCAGTGGTATCAGAGCGGAGCTGAGATCAAGAGCTTCCAATCGCTACCCATCTCGTGCAAAGACGGAGCTCCTGGAACGATCGGGCTCTACGGTCAATCTCGTCATGAACCGTCGATACAGGCAGACTTCTGGCGATCAAGAACCCCTGTTTCTGTCATCAGATCGCGAAGGACCGGGCTGTACAGGCGGAGGACCACTCCTTCATCTCCATCAACAAGTCGTGGGCATACAGTGAGAAACTCCATATATAATATCTTCCAAAGTTGAATCTTAAAGTTTATAAGCTTTAAAAGAAGCTTAATAGCTTCAACAATTGATCCGTGAGGTATCGAAGGATGCCCGAAAATTCCGCGTGGCGGAAAAAATGGCCCCCCCTGACGAAATCTGCGCCGTTTTCTTCATTAAGGCCCCCCACTAAGCTTAATCCATTAAGCTTACTCAAATCAAATCAGACAAGTTATCTCCTAACTCTGCAAGTCAACAACTCCAGGTCCCGCACCTGAGAGATCAAGTTCTGCAAGTCATCTGTGATCAAGTTCTACAAGTTCACTAAGTCGGCTAAGTTCTGTAAGTCTGCAACTTTGCAAGTCACCTAAGTCTGCAACTCTGCAAGTCAGACTAGTCAATTGGAGTCAGAACTGACTTGTGCTCAAAACTCCTAGAAGGGCTGTTCCTGCGCAGAAATTCCGAACTGCAAAGTTGTTCGTTGGAAGGTATTCTACCCATACGCAGGTTTGCTAAAGTATTTTCAGCATACGAAGAAGGAAAAATTGCAGATTTTCTGAAGATTGAGAAAGAAATACCAAAAAAACGCATAAGCCTTGTAACCCTGAATTTGAGCTACGCTCATCCCGCTAACTTGATTTTGAGTGAGAAAGGTCTTTTGAGTTTTACAGGATGACGGAACCACATATGGATGATCTTATGGCTGAAGACGACCTACCTGAACCTACGATGGAGCAAAAGCTGGACTTAATCATGATGCAATTGGAAGAAGAACGAAGGGCTAGGCAAGCATTGCAAGCGCAACTGGCAAAATTACAAAGAGCGTCTACTACTGACAAAGAAGAACCTCAAGCTGAAGATTTGATTTGACGTACCATCGATGCCACTCTTGAAGCTCAAACCATTCACAAGGAATCAAAGATAAGTAAACGAAGTTTCAAATTTCGTATTTTCAATGGCATACGAGAAGGAAAGACTGTTCTAGCATTTATTAGTCAGTTTGATGACTATTTCCATGAGGAAACCTATCGAGAAAAAGATAAAATCAAGTGTGTTACTAATCATTTGGTAGATAGAACATTACTTTGGCGGACTGTAGTACACAAGAGCATAGAATGTCCTGCTACTTGGGAAGATTTCAAGAAGAAGTTCATGCAGAATTTCCTTCCGCCGCAATTTCATGAGAAAGCTATCAAGCAATGGAATCTACTCCAACAACGGGATCATGAGCCTATACCTCAGTATACAGAGCGTTTTTGGAATGCACTCCTCCAACTACGCATGCTTGAAGACGTACTAGAGACGACACATAAGCGGAAGTATATGTCTGGACTTTTTGGGCATTACTACGCTGAAGTTAACATGTTCAAGCCTGCTACCCTTGAAGACGCCATTTCACTAGCTCACGACACTGAAGATAAGCTACGCGGTAGAGACAGACGACCACAGCAATTCCAAGCCAATGGTAATTATGGATCTAAACAATTCAATTCCAATTTTAGAAGATTTAATCCAGGTCATTTCTCTTCATCATCTTTCCGCAAGAATTGGGCTAAACCACCTGCATTACCATCCAATGTCAATCCAAATCCTAAGCCTATTCCACAGCCAAATCCAAATGTACCTAGACTTCCCGCTATTGCAAATAATGTAACCAAAGCCAAGCCAATAGTATGCTATAAATGCCACCAGCCTGGACATCTAGCAGCAAATTGTCATTCAAAGAAGCCACCAGCTCATATCAACTATCTTGGAGCCATGGATGAAGATGAACATGAGGATATGCCTGATTTCACTGAAGATGAGGACGACACTACTACTATTTCCAATACTTTACCAGGTATGCCTACTTCACATTCTTTATTGACTATGAAATGTTTGGTGCATGGAAAGGAAAAGACTATTTTGCATGATGACGGTAGTACTCATGATTTTATTTCAGCAAAATTGGTAAAGGAATTGAAATTACAGACTGTACCTACGCATTATCGCATAAAAGTTGCATTTTTAGGCACTAGGTATAATGGTACATAAGAAGTGCAAGACTTAGAGATTCAAATTGGTTCATACACTGAAAGAAGAAATTTCTTAGTTGTTCCATTACAGTCGAGTGACATTATTTTAGGTATGCCTTGGCGACACCAGCATAATCCAGATATAGATTATTCCACACATACAATGAATATTAATTTTCAAGGAAAATCTATTACATTATATGGTATGCATGTATCTAATATTTTTCCACTGCTTTCGCATACTCAAGCTAAACATGCATTACGCAAGAGTAGTAAATCATATCTCATTTGGGTGAATGAATTGCAAGTAAAGGAAAATCATATGCACCCTAGGCATAAGGAATTTCTTGCATATTTTAAGGACTATTTTGCAGAAGACCTACCACCAGGTTTACCTCCTTCGCGTCCAAAAGACCATAAGTTAGATTTGATCCCTGGCACACAACCACCTTGCAAAGCACCATATAGGTATAACTAGATAGAGCAAAAAGAAATCCAGAGTCAAGTTGAGGAATTACTAAATAGAGGTTTAATTCGACCTAGCAGTTCTCCATTCGGTGCACCTGTATTGTTAGTCAAGAAAAAGAATAATACTTATCATATGTGTATTGACTCTATCGAGCTTTAAATAAGATCACTGTAAAGAATAGGTATCCTATTCCTAGAGTTGATGACCTTATGGACAAACTGCAAGGATCTTCTATATTTAGTAAAATTGACCTTAAGTCTAGTTATCATCAGGTGAGGCTAGATAAATCTGACATATTCAAGACTGCATTCAGAACACAGTTTGGTCATTACGAATTTTTGGTCATGCCATTCGGATTGACTAATGCACCTGCTACCTTTAGTAGAATGATGAACCGTATTTTTTTGAAATATCAGTATTGTGTAATTGTTTTCTTTGATGATATTTTGGTGTTTAGTCAAAATGAGAAAGAACATTATGAGCATTTGTCATTGTTTTTTCAATTATTGAAAGAAAATCAACTGTATGCAAATCCTGAAAAGAGTGAATTCTTTAAGATAGAAATTGAGTATTTAGGTCATATTGTATCATCTGATGGAATTAAAGTTGATCCTAAGAAAATTGATGCAATATTGAATTGGCCTGTTCCTAAAAATGTGCATGAGTTACGCTCATTCCTTGGCCTTGCTAGTTTCTATAGGAAGTTTGTACATAATTTTTCATTACTTGCTTTACCATTAACCAAACTTCTCAAGAAAGGAATAGTTTATCAATGGACCGAAAATCAACAGAAATCCTTTGACTTACTGAAACATGCATTAACTAATGTCCTTGTTCTACAATTGCCTGACTTTAATAGACCATTCTTTCTAGTAGTAACCAATGCTAGTGGATCACGAATAGGAGCCGTACTTATGCAAGATAATCATCCTATAGCATATTCTAGTTGTAAGCTGAAACCCTCTGAGCTGAAATATTTCACATATGACAAAGAACTATAAGCAGTTGTACAAGCATTAAGACAGTGGAAACACTACTTAATGGGTTCAGAATTTATGATAAAGACCGATCAGCAAAGTATTAGACGTTTACTTAGCCAACCCCAAATCTCTGACCGTCATATCAAATGGGCTTCCTTTATTCAAAGTTTTCATCCTATCATTCAATACCAACCTAGAAAAGAAAATGTAGTGGCTGATGCACTGAGTAGAAGACCTGCCATTCATAATATTTCTGTAATATCTTTTGATTCTTTGATTGCTATGAAACATACATATCACTAGGATATTACTTTTCATTCTGATTGGAATAAATTAGTTCAAAATAATTTCATTCCTGTTGATTCATTCTCATATAATGATGGATTTATGTTTTATGAAAAAACACTGTGTGTTACCATTCCATTCCGATCTTTTGTTTTGAATGAAATTCATTGTCCCCCATATCAAGGTCATAGAGGTATCATATCTACATTACATATGTTAACTGAAGATTTTTATTGGCCGCATATGGATGTTGATGTATCTAACTTCGTTTCTGAATGTTTGATTTGTCAAAGAGTTAAGAGACATCATGGTAAACAGTATGGATTACTTATGCCTTTGTTTATTCCATCTAAACCTTGGGAACAAATTTCTATGGATTTCATTACTGGTTTACCAAATACTAAATCTAACCATGATATGATTTGGACAGTTGTAGATAGATTTAGTAAACAAGCATATTTCATTCCATGTAAGAAAACTTTAACAGCATCACAAGCAGCACAATTGTTTTTGAAAACTATTTTTACTAACCATGGATTGCCAAAAGTTATTATTTCAGATCATGATTCTAGATTTTGTAACAATTTTTGGATTACTCTATTTGCTAACCTAGGCACAAAGATTGATTTCTCATCTGCATTTCATTCAGAAACTAATGGACAAACAGAAGCCACTAATAGCACAATTCTAGATCTTTTACGTTCATATACTATCTCTAAACCACAGACACGGGACACACATTTGCATTTATTACAGTTTGCATATAACAATACACCACACACATCTACCAAGAAAGTACCGTTTGAAGTGATTTATGGACATAGATTATCTACACCTGTTGCATCTTTGTCAAATAGAATTCAAAGTGCTGATGATATTGCTAGTATGCATAACAATATTTTTGATAAGGTTAAAGATATGATTGCTAAAGCCCAGCAATCATATACCAAACAAGCCAACAAGAAAAGACAAGCCATGAATTTCAAAGTTGATGATTATGTTTGGCTGAGAATAGAAAAACGTAGATTGCAAAGTGTAGATAGACATCCAGTTGTCAAATTAGCCCCTAGATTCTATGGACCATTTAGAATCATTCATAAAATTAATGACAATGCATTCAAGTTAGAATTACCATCTCATTGGAAAATTCACAACACATTTCACATTAGTTTATTGAGACCATTTAGAGGCCAATTACCTGTACACCCTATTTATGAAAACCCACCTTTATTAGAGGAAGAGACTGAAATACTTGAACCAGAAGCTATTATAGACACTGACTTTATGACCACTAGAACTAGCCGAAGCTATTCTAGATATCTAGTTAAATTTAAGAACCATCCTGTAGAAGAAGCACAATGGATGCACGCTAGAGATTTAAATGCTTTCCCTACTCTGTTAGCTCCACATTGAGCTAATAGCAATTGAGGTCAATTGCTATCCCACCTCGGGGGTATGATGCCAGGAGGCATATTTCACGGTGGATTCCGTGCCACGGTGGATTCCGTGAGGTTTTATGATGGATTCCGTAAACTTTGATGACCGGGGCTCATACCTAAAGTGGATTCTTTGTGCGAGAAGTTGATGGGGACGCCTGTCCTTTTCGGGCGTTTCATTAATTTAGTGTGTACATGGGTGATTCCATAGCGGGTGATTCCGCAAAATACATATTAAATTAATAAACGTTTATGAGTTTAGAGTGCGCACTCGTAATAAATTAAGGTTAGGATTTATTTCTAACCAGTTGATTTATTTATGTAGCTGAAGACTGCTAGGTATTCGCTTTTGTCGGTTTAATTGTATTATTTTACTAACGATTGTGAATGCTTCAGTTGATGTGTAGAGATAGCAGTAGTGGCGGAGGAAAGCATTGAAGTCTAGCGAGTATTCGATCTATGGATTATATTTTGATAGGCGCCACGCCTATATTTAGTAATGTCTATTGAGGCATCGATTATTTATTATTATTTTGTATGCGCCTATGCGCACGGATATGTTATTTCTATTTGGACATTGTGTTGGGCGTGCCAAAATTTTTGGGCACCGTCCATTAGCTTTATTTCTATTTTTGTAAAAGCAAACTCAAAAGCTAAAAGCTTGATATATTTTTGTAAATTGGGCTATTATTGAGCATGAAGATGGAATATACATAAAATACATGCTTTGTGAAGCGCTCACACAAGGCATGGGGGGAGATTGAACCCAATTGGTCTTTTGCTCTTGTCGTTCATGCTTTTTATATTGTAATTTGTGCAAAAAGGTAGAGTTCATTGTTCTTGGGGACCTTCCAGGATTCACTACGTGAGCATACAGCGACCGATCTGCGCATCACGGAAGGACAAGACTCATCAGTCCTTCTACTCTCATAACTCTGATAGACTGCTTTAAAAGCCTTGTATTTACTTGCTCTAATGCTTCCTGCCATAAGCTTTGTAAACTCCTTATGTAACTTGGCATTACAGTCCCTGTACACTTTGTGAGGCCCCTGTTACAGCCTCTGGATGTCCATCATGTTTTGGTGCCCACACTTAGCCTTTTCTGCAACAGCCTCTGGTGTCTACCATGTTTGTGGTGTGCCCACACTTTGCAGGTGGTTCTCATTATAGCCTCTACACACTTTGTGCCTTTCTAGTTGTGATTGAGGAGGGGTGTTGAGAATCAGCAATCACACTCACTAAACAGCCTCTTTGTATGGAGCTTCAGGGTCAAGGATATGCAGGCTAACTTATCCCATATGCACAATGGTGCCTACTGCAGTTTCCTACTTTCCTATAAAGCATTGTACTTGCTTCCTTTTCTTAATGCAATGATAGTACTCTTTTCATTTCAGTGAAGTGTCAATGTCATTGTCCACATACACAAGATTGTGTTTATGAGTCCAAGTCTCAATCTTGGAACCTAATTCACTTGTGTAACAAACAATGTCTTTATCTTCTTCATCATGAGTCCACACTTCTTCTTTCATCCACCATAACTCACTACCATGCTCTAGATCCCGCATTTCTCACAACCCACGCAAACAGCTCCAAGCTAGCAAGTGTCAAAGAGATGATCTTGTGGCCGTTTTGTTTAACTCTATCAAATCCACTACATTCAATGGAGTTGAAAACACTATGTCTTGAACATCCCCCATGGCTCCGATTTGTTCCATGGCCACACCAAACCTTGAAGAAAACATAAGAGTCACACAACAAACAAATCTCAAAGCTATTCAAGACATGAGCAACAAACACACTCATAACCGCAAACCTTAAATGTATAAACATATACATATATGGGAAATATATGTCCATGCAGGAGCGCCATACACGCACAACACTCGCTAAAGGCTAGACAAGCATTACCCAAAGGCCTTGCCAATGGATGTCCATTCATCTACACCTATACAAAGGTATGTTATTGAGGGAAAAGAACAAGCCCTACATGGGAAGGTGTCGAAGTCTCGGAACTGCAAGAAGGTTATTCAACACCTGATAAACAATTCAGCGATTCATGCGACCGATGGTTGATGAGTATATCCATAGTAACATGTAACGTGCCCCGCCCATGCACACTTTTAGCAGTCCATTGAATCTAAGCAACACCGCCTGACACTCCCATGGAATGTTATCGGGTTTGTCGTCTAGGGTTTCTCGAGTCTGCCTCGCAATAGAACGTTCGCGACCGACGAACCCACTAGGATCAATCACAGAAACTTGGGTCCCTAGTGGTCTAGGTCTCCTGATAGCATTCTAGCGTTAGGTCCTGGACATCCTACTTTATGTAAAGATATCCAAGGCCACACTTGGTTCAAAGAGAATGGAAAATGAGAGGGATGCGTTGCTCAACCTCTCTGCCCATAGGGCGTAGTCCCATTCCAGTCCCGTAAAATGGCATGTATTGGGTTCAAACAATTCCTAAGGGTCGAAAACCTTGTGAAAAGCCTCCCAATTTTCTGGGGCCACCCTGCCGTAGGACAAACCCATCAGGGGTTCTGCCCACCCGCTTCCCTCAATAGGCATTCTTTAGTTATTTAATTAGGTCCTATCACATTTATGAGTGACATTTAAAAATCATCTTCCTAAATTAAGTCTTTAGGGAACAAGGTTCGTTTGCGTAATTTATACCACTAGCACGAAAACAAAGCAAACAGTCCTTTTGGCAAACAAGTTCCTTAACTTATCTTCAAGTTAATCTTTGCCTCCTGCCCATACAAGAGAAATTATATATCTCTTCTGCCCTGCAGAAGTAACTGGTCCACCATAATTTCCATCTTTTATTTGGAACAAGATATTCCAACGCCATAGGCATTGGGCTAATGGCAGTCTTCAACTCCGTTTCAAACTAGGAAAGGGGTGTCCAAAGCTCCACCTGACCCCAAGCAGCCTAGGAGTGAGACACACTTTTCGTGGTTGGTCTTTTCACCACTCAACCTTTGGCCCGTGAATTGATCAGTGCCCTCTTAGGTTGAACCACAGTGTGACCTTGGAGATGATCCACTCGCGCAAAATATCCTTTCCTTAATTAATCCAGTTAAGAATCAAGCACAATTAAGGCAATTAGCCTAATATCATCTTCCGAGAAAATATTCATTTTATCCCTATGGCAACTTGTCGTCATAAACGCCTGCCATGAATTTACCATCAATCACACACACTTGGGTTAATCATCCAAACCACAATCCAACAAACAATTTAATGTAAAAGCATTTAGGGTGTTGTTTGATCAACCAACAAAAACAATGGTATTCTTTTCTAAACATTGCAGAAATAGTTGTGATAACATTTCCATTGCATATTCGCTCTCCCCCTTGGGAGCAAAGAGCGATATTGTGTAGAATTTTAACTTGACTTTATCTTCCTTTCCCCTGAGCCAAAGAATGCAAGACAAATTTGTAACTATTACAAGCTCTTATACGATGCAAGACTATCCCTCAATGAAAAATAATCCCGAGTTATTGCACAAGTTGTAATCAATTCATGGTTTGGCAGCACAAGGTAAACTCTTCAACCCTTATTTAATGTGAAACCTTCATAGGATGGATGCAAGGCCTTTAATGCAAGATCATTTCATGTACCATTGATGTATGTCCCATATAATCTTTCCCATGCATGTACCATCTACGTACGTAACCCTCAAGGTAACCTTATATGCATTTCATGCTACATTTTATTTTTGTTGCGTAGCACCGGGATGCAATGATTGTATTTGGGTACAAGAATTTGTGTGAACCTCAATGTGATATATGCATTAACCTATGCAAGGCCATTTATGGTTATGGAGAACCTCATGCAAAAAGAATTATTCTACAATCCCCTATGAGTTCATGGAAAATAAATTCAAGCTACTTGTTAAAATGAATTCATGCGCATGCCTATGTCTCAATGAATAGCAGAGAAGGCAATTAGTACCTGGATATTCGGATATGAATTATCCATACACGACATTGTATTCGTATTAGCAGTAATGCCCTAGTTGGTGGCTCCATTGTTGGATATGGGATTACCGTTGGTGCGTGTCTCCCTCCATTTGGAGGCCATAGTTTCGGCTTATAAATCTCTCTCTCTCTCTCTCTCTCTCTCTCTCTCTCTCTCTCTCTCTCTCTCTCTCTCTCTCTCTCTCTCTCTCTCTCTCTCTCTCTCTCTCTCTCTCGTCAAAGAGATAGAGTGACGAGGTGACTTTCCTCGATTGCGATGGGAGTTAATCTCACGGGAAAAGAGGAGAAGAACAATGCATGTGGTCACCCTTTAAGGAGGAGAAAAGGATGAAGAACCCTAGAATATTCCTCCCCTCTCTCTCACACCCCTCTCTCTCACACCCCTCTCTCTCCCTCTCTCTCTCTCTCTCTCTCTCTCTCTCTCTCTCTCTCTCTCTCTCTCTCTCTCTCTCTCTCTCTCTCTCTCTCTCTCTCTTCAACATGCCTGGGCATCAAGGCCTCTCCCCTTTGCTTACGATTGGGGGGGGGGGGGGGGGAGATGCTAGGCCACGATGCCTCCCCCCTTACCATTGTCATTAACTTCTTCCTTTCCTTCGTCATCATCTCCGTCATTGGCCACTTCTCCCTCGTCGACATTGTCCTTTTTCTTTCCCCCGCCACCTGTCGTTGACGACTATAGGAGGAAAATTAAAAAAATTTCAACTAATTTTATTTATTGGGAGGGAGGGGTTCCTATGCAAAGCGACCAAGGGGAATATTACATCCTCTCCCCTTTAGAGAACTCGAGGTATCCTCATCTTGGAAGAACTAGGGAAGACAAGCATTAATGGTGCTTAAGGCCTATGGGTTAGGATCCATCATGCATTCATTGCGATACTCTGATCACTTGTAAGTTCTAGGCTCAAAATTGATGCAACTTATATTACTCATGTTAACTATAGCTACAATAGTAAAATTATTCCAATACAAGTTGTATTTCATGTTGATAAAATTTCTAGGATTTCTAATCATCGTGAAGAGGTGTAGTGGGTTCTAAGTCTTCATCTTCATATGATCCCTCTATATATTCATAGACTATGCCTATGTAGCTTCTTTTCCTTGGAGGTTCAATATCTTCTAGGCTTAAGTCAGCATAGTCTACTTGGACGTGCCCTAGCTCATTATAGTGGAAGCATTGACGGTAGCGACATCTCTTATAGATGTGCCCTATCTCTTTGCACATGTGGTATCTCTTGTCTTGATCTTGGGAATCATCTTTATCACGATTTCCCAATTCAAGTTCTTGGATGATTGACTTTGCTCGAAGTGAGGTATGGTACATTCCTGGATACGATCAATTGGTACCTTGAGTGGAAATATGTGCGATACTGTGTTATATATGTTTAGCGATGCATCGAGGGGCCAATCCCCAAGATGTAGGAGAGTCGCAGTGAGGTAGCGGCACTCAGCCGTCCGTGGGAGGACCTCCTATGTTTGTATTTCGTGCTATGTAGCAATGTGCTGGGACTCCCTCTGAGGAGTGTTAATTGGCTTAGAGTTGGACTACGAGACGTGATACAAACACAAGATGTTTAGGAAGATGATGTATGTGTCATCCACGCTCCTGGCCGCGAGGCCGTGGGGTTGTTGAGCACATGATAGAGGTCTGACTAGTGCATGAGCCAGTGCTGGCCTGTTTTAGGTCCCATCAGTGGTGCGTCTGCCGGGAGCCACTTATAAGTGGTGGTTTTTAGATCTAGGGTTTCTAGGGACCAAAAGGAAGTTGGTTTATGTTCTCTGACAAGGACTGTCAAGCCAAAATCCAGAAAGCAGAACGTGCTGAGAGGGCTAGAAGGCGGTTAGAGATTGTAAGCCGTTATTCTCCTCAACGAAGTAGTCCAGTACATATACGAAGCGGTGGTCTTAGTCATTTGATTACTCCACCTATTCCATTAGGGGCAAGAGGAAGCATAAGTTCTTCCTCTTCTCCATCAAGTTTACCTACTTTAAGTGGGGGTGTGAATCCGTCATTTAAAGCTCCTATTGCTAATCTGATAGTCACCATGACACATCCTATTGCGATTCCTGCAGGGACGTCGGATTTACTAGCCTTAGGAGTTCCCTTGCCCATTTTTAATGGGTTAGCGGAAGAGGTTGTAGAATTTCACATTTGTGAATTTCAGAGATTGATGTTCAATTATCTCATCCAGGACGAGGGACATCTCATGATGTTCTTCAATATGACGTTAAAAGGAAGGGTTGCGGTTTGGTATCACAGCATAGAGTCTGGAACCATAACCACCATTGATCAATTCTATGCAGCTTTTCGAGCGGAATATGCCCTTGAAAGAGGTGGCCAATATTGGTTGCGGGTCTTGAATGTGACACGTCAAGATCCTCACGAGAATGTAAAAGCATATGCTAAGAAGTTGAAGGAAGTATTCCGTAAGTTGCAAACTTACATTCCCATTCCGCCGGCTGCCCAGTTGCAATACTTTTTGCATGGGTTGAACTTTAATATCCAAGTACAATTGAGCAGTGTGGCCTTAGCAGATATAGACACCACTATTACGCGGGCAGAGGGAGTAGAAGCACGATTACAAACGGCCTACTCCTCTCGAATGAATGTTAATGGGGGTTTAGTATCTAGTGGCAATCCAGCATTGACGAATGGAAGTCAAGGGATGCCCATGACTAACCCTATTGGGAGAGGGAGTGTGGTTCAGAATGTACCTTTATTACCGGCTCCTCCTAGTGTGACTATGCCCATGGCAAGTCAGTTGGCTCCATCAAATGTTGGAGGCCAAGTTTCAAGTTTGAATGTTGTTCCTGTGGGTCAACATCCAATGCCAAATCAGATTGTTAGGCCAATGGAACGACGGGTTGATGATCGAGGCTACGAGTTGAGTGCATCTAATGTCCTTGGTGAAGTCAAGGACATGACGAAGCATTATACCGATATGATTTCTGAACAATATTGGCAAATATCCGTCGACGTTAATTTTTTGAAGAAGCAACAAAATTTGATAGGGAGTCGACGCCCTGAAGAGGGTGGACCCTCTAGATTTAGTTGTAAATGGTGTGGTGGATAGCACTTCCCCAGAAATTGTCCAAATGTGAAATGTGACATTTGTGGGAAGTCAGGCCATTTAGCTGCTACGTGTTGGAGTAAGATTAGTTCTCTCCAACAAGGGAGTAAACAGCCGGGCCCAGTGAATCATATAGCGCAAGGAAATAACTTGCAGCAGAATGATGCACCTAGGCAAATATTACAGAGGGGAAAAACAAATATAGAAGAGTTGCCACAAGGCAACGGAGTTAGCCTTATCGAGGCTGTACGAGTCAATGATGATGAAACCTCTAACTTAAGAGCTGTGACAAGAGGCCAAAAGGCTAAAGAGGTTGACAAAGATAAGGAAAAGCCGGTTGAGGTAAACCCTAAACAAGGGGATAAGGGGATGCAAGTCCAGAGTCCTAGCATAGAAGGGGGACCGCTAAGGCCGGTTGACAAGAAAGGCGACCCTCAGAAGGAGGAGATGCCAAGGAAGAAGGCAAGAGCCAAGAAAGAAGCACCGAAACCGGTCCAAAGACCAAAAGAGAGGATGGTTTGGCGAGAAAAGAGAGCTTTGGCTACTTATCATGACTTTGATTTAGCGAGTTCTCTTTGCGAAGTTAAACCAGATGTGAATCTCTTGCAATTGATCAAATTATCTCCAGGAGTACGCAAGGAATTTAAGAAGATCCTGCGTATCGGGTATATTGTGGAACCTCTGGGCATAGCACGAGTAGGGGAAGATTGGTTTGACCATGCTGAAAAGAACTGCCCTAGGGTTCCAGCTTATGTGAATGGAATATTAGTGGAACATGCCATTGTAGACACTGGATCCTCTCTCAATATCATGAGTTCAGAATTGATGGAGAGGCTGGGTCTAGGCATCCAGAAAGATAGCTCCACCCTTCTGAGAATGGCTGATGATAGTCTAAGACAACCAGAAGGTTGCGTTACTAAGGTCCATGTTACAGTTGCAAGTGTAGAATGCTTCTTGGACTTTAGGGTGATAAGATTTGTAGGACTTCCTAGCTATCGAGTTTTGCTAGGAAGGCCTTGGATCTTATGAATAGACTGTCAAGTCGATATACTCGCTGGTCGAGTGGTTCTTGGTAGAGGTGCTAATCGAGTAATAGTCGATGCTTATCCTGAGTCTCCTCAAAGTGAGAGAGCTCCTTTATCTTCTACTGAATTAGAGACAGCAGATGATCCATCTGGTAGTGAGACATCATCCAGCGATGAATCTAAAGAGGGGTCCACTACAGAGGATATCTATCAGATAACTCTAAATGAGCCGATAGAACCACAAGATAGGATAAGAGATGCGGATGTGATTGAGTTAGACCTTGGCACGTCGAATGATTCGTGGCCAATCAAATTAGGTTCCATGCTCAGTTCAGCAGAAAGGGAGGACTATGTGTCTTTGATTCAAGAATTCCATGATATCTTTGCTTGGAGTTATGATGAGATGAGAGGCATTCCTCCCAGCCTGGCTGTTCATACTATTCCTGTAAAAGAAGGCAGTCATCCTGTGCGTCAGAAGGTAAGGCGTATGCCTTTCAAACTGAGGGATGGGTTGTTTGAAGAGTTGCAAAAGTTAAGGAAAGCTGGTTTGATCTTCCCTGTACAACACACAGAATGGTGTTCACCCGTTGTTATCAGGAAGAAGAAGAACAACTAGATCCGATTATGTGTAGATTTTAGAGAGCTGAATAAGCAGGCAGTTAAGGATTACTACCTATTGCCATTCATTGACCAAATTTTGGATCAATTAGCGGGTAGGGAAATATATTCGTTTATGGATTGCTTTGCAGGATGGGTACTTTTGCGTACCATGTGATGGCCTTTGGTTTATGCAATGCACCTGGATCGTGGCAACGAACAGCAGACAAGACCTTTGGTGACATCTCCCCAGATGAGTTGAAAGTATTTATTGATGACCTGGGGGCAGCCACTGTAAGGGAAAGGATGTTGATTATTTTGAGAAAATGCTTTAAGCGTTGCAGACAATTTTGTATCGCTCTTAACCCACGGAAGTGTGTCTTTGGAGTACCTTATGGGCTATTGCTAGGCCATGTGGTCAGTTCAGTAGGGATAGCAACTGACCTTGAAAAGATCAAGGTCATAGTTACTATGAGTCCACCGCGCACTCCGAAAGAGGTACATATCTTTCTGTCATCAGTAGGGTATTATCGGAGGTTTATCAATGCCCTGGCAGAAAGAACCTTGCCACTAACGAATTTATTATCCTATAGCTGTCTATTTGCATGGAGTGATGCTTGCAAAGTATCATTTGAAGATGTGAAACAGGAGCTAGTGAAAGCACCCGTTTTAAAAGCACCTAAAAGAGGTGAGGTGTTCTATATATTTTCAGCAGCCACCATGCATAGTATCAGCTGGCTGTTTAACCCAAATCTGGGAGGAAAAGTGGTATCACCCGATAGCTTTTGCTAGTCGAAAATTAGGCATTTTAGAGATCAACTATACCTGCATGGAGAAGTTGTGTCTTGCGATGGTCTTTGGGACTAAGAAATTCAGACACTACATCCGCTATGAAAATGTAGTATTCTATACGAAGGTGAAAGGACTTAGATTGCTTATGAACAAGCTGTAGCCGCCTGATCGTTTGGCAAAGTGGTTAATCACTTTACAGGAGTTCGATTACGAGATTAAGAGTAAGCCACCGAGGTTGCAGGGTATTGTGGAATGCCTTGTGGATTTCGGGGAGTTGAAAGAGACTTTGGCTGAAGGAAGTGATATTGAGGAAATGTTTAAAATTGATACAGCTTCTATCCCATCTTGGTATGCTACTATTATGCATTATTTATCAACAGGAGAGACGGGAGCTGGCTTATCAAAGTCTGAAAAGAGGAAAATCAAACAACAGGCTTTGAAGTTTTCCTTGATCGCAGGGACACTATATCGGCAGGGTGTTGACGATATCTATCACCGATGTGTGATGCCTGATGAGGTTCCTTTTATCTTGGAGGAGTGCCATGACTCTGCATGTGGAGGGCACTTCGCGGGATGGTTGACGGCGCAGAAAGCGTTAAGAGCTAGATATTGGTGGCCGTCCATCTTCCAAGATTCTTTTGAATATGTAAAGAAATGTGATACATGTCAGAGACATGATAGTAGAGAGAATAGGAAATGCCCACTTACGCCCATCATGGCTATTCTTCCATTTGAGAAGTGGGGCATTGATTTTGTGGGTCCCATTACCCCGTCGTCTACTAGCCAAAAGAGGTATATTATAGTAGCAACTGATTATTTTACAAAATGGTCAGAAGCGCGGGCGACAAGGAAGGATAATGCAAAAGAGACTGCAAGTTTCCTTTTAGAGTAGATTATCTGCCGCTTCGGTCCACCGAGGGAATTAGTGTCAGACCGTGGCACTTATTTTTTGAATAAAGTGATCAAAAGCTTGGCAAATCAAGCACAATAAAACGACTCCTTATAATCAGCAAGCAAACGGACAAGTCGAAAGTACTAATAAACAGCTTGTGGGGATCTTGTCTAAGATAGTCTCTGAGAAGAAACGAGACTGGGACAAGAAGCTGTATGTGGCAGTATGGGTGTATAATACAACGTTCAAGCGAGCTACCGGCCATACTCCATTCAAATTGGTTTACAAGGAAGAGTGTGTGTTACCCCTTGAGATCGAATTGCCAACCATACGGTTTGCAATTAACCATTCTTTGGGACATAAGGATTCCCTTTTTGAACGTTTCACGACTATAGCCCACCTGTATGAGCTGAAGCTGCAAAGCTTATTACACCAGGAGGTAGCCAAGCATCAGATGAAGCAGCTGCATGACCTTAGAGTGAAGAAATATACCTTTAAAAAAGGTCAATTTGTCCTCTATTACGATGCGCGTAGGGAGTTGTTTCCAGGGAAGCTGGAACCTAAATGGGATGGCCCCTACAAGATTGTTAGATTAGGGAAAAATAGATCTACGGCCCTATTAGCTGATCTACATGGAGTCGAGTTTAAAAATAAGGTTAATCTTAATAAGATTAAACCTTATTATTTCTAAGTCTACTAATATCGATAAATGCATTGCAGGTCCATGCTAGGGATGATCTGAGACCTGCAGAAAAGAGCTTAAAGTCGGTTGATGGGTCCGTTAATCCCTTATTTGGAGCACCCATATCTGGAGCAAAGATACCATCAGGGGAGACTCATCTGGTGGAGCAAAGGATACAAAGTGATTGAGCTAGAAGATGGAACCTTTGTGTGGGAGATCAAAGTCTTCTACCATCACTGCTTATGACTGTTGACGAGTATCCCTGTTGAGCTCAATGAAGAAGGTGGGATGGAGCAAGGAATTACTTACCTCCGCTCCTAATTCCTAACAATGCCCCGGATTTCTCTAAAGAGTTTACTATACAGGTGTATGCTAGTGGCCGTGGCATTGGGGCTGTTTTGCTTCAGGAGCATGGAGTAATTGCATTTGAAAGCCGTAAGCTTACTGATAAGGAGATGGCCATGAATGTTTATGATCAGGAAATGTTGGCTATTCTGCATGCAATCAAGAAATGGCACCATTACTTATATGGCAGCCGATTCAGAGTGCATAGTGATCATCGCGTACTCAAGTATTTCCTTACTCAGTCAAATCTTACTCCAAAGCAACGACGATGGGTAGCAACATTACAAAATTATGACTTGCGGAATCCCATTCTTTGTATGTATCATCGGACTGCGATGACCCTACTTGAAGAGTTTGAGAGAGTGTCTTTTCAGCTGATTCCACGTTACTAGAATCAGTTTGCGGATTCTTTGGCAAATCTTGCTTATGAGAAAGACCTCTTCTTTAATTGCGGTCCTAGTTTGGATATTGTCATCAATGATGAAACAGGACCCGGTCGCTTGTGGGGAATGTTATCAAAGCATGCAATATACGGCAGACGATGGTTGATATGGGTGATGCAAAGAGT
Organism: Lygodium microphyllum; assembly: GCF_053477565.2. Classification (NCBI taxonomy): domain Eukaryota; kingdom Viridiplantae; phylum Streptophyta; class Polypodiopsida; order Schizaeales; family Lygodiaceae; genus Lygodium; species Lygodium microphyllum. The sequence continues at coordinate 32,219,774 of NC_141161.1, read as the reverse complement.
AGCCGAGACCAATCTACCGTTATTATCCTAGACCCATAGGTTAATTAGACAACATGTTATGCGTACGCCTCTTGCTCTATATGTAGGAGGGATGGGCCATAACCTCATGCATTTAGTTTAGGGCTATGAGCCTGTTTTTTCCTCCTTGGAAAGAAACCTATTATTATATATTTGTGCTATTCCAGGGAAGGATGTGTAGGTATTATTTTGTTTGATCTCGTTAGGCCAAGAGGGCCCAGTTTGTGAAGTGTTACTGTTTCATTTCGTTAGGCCAAGAGGGCCGATCAAGTTTTGTGGTGAAGTGTTTTATTTCATTAGGCCAAGAGGGCCAGCTGTCTGTTTAGTGCAGGTGCGGTTAATGGTTTCTTGTTTTAGTTTTGTGCTACACAAGTTTGAAGAAGAGCTTGGAAGGAGCCTTTTGTTGCGCGGAAGCTTCTCGTGGCCCTATCCAGGTGATATTTTTCCTTTATGAGTACTGTGGTTTTTATGCTATATGTGTTCGTGTACTTGTTAAGGGGTTTGTCATTTCTTGTTGGGGATCGGCGTCCAAGGCATGAGGTCCCAGGTTTAGGTTTAGTATGTTTGAGGGAGGTCTGAGCAGTCATTGCCTCCTGTAAAGACATTGTCGAGCATCAAAAGACCTGTTTTAGACAGGAGTCCTAGTGACCCTATTCTGCTAGCCTGCTAGGCAGCCGTTCTAGGAGTTCTTGTTAGTTGTGAGGCCGTTAGAGAAGCCTGCCAGAAGAAAATAAAGATGATAAAGGAAAAACAACCCTGAATATCTTAAAGATAATACATATATACAAATGTGTGTAAAAAGGGGTTCTAACCCCTATCAAAGAAAAGAAAAGAAAGGAAAATTTATGAGCAGTTGATCATTGCCTTGCGAAGGCCTGGTAGGTTTCTGGGGACAAGTCAGACCCGGGGCTGATGCCTTGTCTTCCTAGGGGTGGCATCTTGCTAGAAAAGAAGAAATCAAGAAAGGTTAGAGTGAAAATAAAAGTGAGCGTCATAAAATGATTAAGTGTCGCCTTGCGAGGGCTTGGTAGGTTCTTGGGTACCGAGACAGGTCCTGAGGCCGATGCCCTGTTCTCCTTGGGTCACTACGCTCAGCTCCCTCCTTTTTACATGCCCGAGTATGTCAATACAATAAAAACCCTAAAAGAAGAAATGTACTGAAAGGAAATGCTTCTTGATCAGGCTATAGGAGTCATCGCCTAGTAGGAGCTCCTGGTTGTGTTATCCTTAGTTAGGTAGGTAGTTCAGACCACCACTTAGGGCAACCTCTTTGATAGTTCTTTTTAGTTTGGCCGTGTTGGAGCAGTTGGTTAGTGACTAGCTTCGGACCTTTTTTCAGATTATGCTAGGCCTATTCCTTGTGGATGTCATGCCTTGGTTTTGTTAGGGGGTAGGGTGAGCATTGTGCTGGGTTTAGTATGTATCTATTTTGTATCAACTTGTTGCTTCCTTTGGTTGTTTTGTGCAGATCTATTGTGGGATTCGACGGGCTGAGTCACCCTATCCCATGGTCGCCAATGAGAGCGGAATTTTGATGTCGAGAAGTGCTTAAAAATAGCTAAAAATTACGAATATCAAGGAAAAAATATTCAACGTCGAAGGCGGCGGCTCGATCTAGGATGATTTTAAGCGCCAAAGTGCTTTAGAGGTGCCCGAGCGACACTTGTTGATTTTTCATAAATTTTTAGACTGTCGTGTGGGTTGACAAGAGTTACTGGCCAATGGAGGATGCCGAGCCGGACACCCAAGATTTTTCAGAGCTCAATTCGGAGTCCGGACGGGGAAGGAGCCAAGAAACCGGGCAAGATACGAAAAGGTGGACATAAGTTTGGCCAAAGGAGTGGTGACCTTTGGGGGCTAGGGGGCATTTTATGCCACACTTTTTAGTTAGCATGAAATCGTGGCATCAAGAGAAGGAAGAAAACGTGATTAGAGGGCACCGAAATTTGCGCCCTCTATGTTGATCTTAGAGGATGGAGGTTGGATACAACCCCTGCAAATGATCATTGCCCCTCATTCCCCTCTGGATGCTAATCATATCGCCGTGCTTCGCTCCTCCAATGGCGGTCTCTATGAAGATCTTTGATTTCAGTCTTTCTCTCTCCTCCCTCTCTCTCTTCTAAGGGTAGATTCATGTGGTGAAGAAGAAGAAGAAGAATGGATGACGGATGCTTGTCCAATGAAGACCGGATTGCTCCGTGGTTCAAGAGGAATGAAGATTGCTGATTGTGGACTGGCATGAGCATTAATGGCTACTAGAAATTAGTCCCGAGACATGGCAAATAAAAACCCGCAACCCGCAAAGAACGGTAATCCAATTTTTACAAAGGAAATTGATGTTTTATGCAATTTGCTTCATGAATATTTGTTCCCATGGGATGATTATGCATTATGATGTTGCTTGCTATGAGTTTGATCAGTTTATGCTCAGAAAATCAGAAAATCATAAGTGTTGTGACTGAAATTAATAGTGTAAAACCCGTAAAACACGCGAAATATGGGAAAATTGGGTGTTTTTGGTATATAAATGGAAAATATAACAAGACACACCAACTAAATTTGTGTTTTAGCTGCAAATGAACCTAAGGGCCACATCCCACAACTCATTTTGTATTTTCAGTTATTTAATATTGAAAAAAATACAAGAAAAATAGGGAAAATGGAGAAAAATAAGGGAAAAATGGATTTTGAGTGCCGAAAATTAAGAAAAAATAAGATTCATGTTTGTGGATGTATGGGGAGTCTGAAGTATGAGGTTTAGCTTCAGTTCAGCCCTACCTTTATGTTTTAGTGAGTTCTTTATTGCTTTTCATACAATAAAAACATGGAAAATATTACCCTAAACCTAGGCATTGTGTACACTCTAAACGGTGAGGGGGTAAAGAGAATGAGAGTGGTGTTTAAGTGCTGAGAGAAAGAAAAAGGCTGATTGTTTTCATCTATGCATATCATATAGATTGGTCGTTAATTTAAATTAAGAACCTAGTAGCATGAGGGTTTCTCGGTGCTAGGTTCATGCAACGCTGCATACGAGCAATAGTCGAAATCATTGAAAGAAATGTTTTCCACATGTGCACAAATGCTGATTTTCTTAATTGTTTGAGCACATTGACATTCACAATCTGCATGAAGCATAAAATGATAAAAGGTATCAGACAATACCTCCTGGATGCATAGCAGCTGTATTCTCTAGATCGTGACCAACGTTGAGTGAGTAAGGTTGTCCCAAGCTGTAGGCTAGGCGTTGGGTCTAGGGGGAAAGTAAAGTGAGGTATGGTACATTCCTGGATACGATCAATTGGTACCTTGAGTGGAAATATGTGCGATACTGTGTTATATATGTTTAGCGATGCATCGAGGGGCCAATCCCCAAGATGTAGGAGAGTCGCAGTGAGGTAGCGGCACTCAGCCGTCCGTGGGAGGACCTCCTATGTTTGTATTTCGTGCTATGTAGCAATGTGCTGGGACTCCCTCTGAGGAGTGTTAATTGGGTTAGAGTTGGACTACGAAACGTGATACAAATGCAAGATGTTTAGGAAGATGATGTATGTGTCATCCACGCTCCTGGCCGCGAGGCCGTGGGGTTGTTGAGCGCATGATAGAGGTTCGGCTAGTGCATGAGCCAGTGCCGGCCCGTTTTAGGTCCCATCAGAATGGGAAACAAGAGGGATGCGCCGCCCAATCTCTCTACCCGTACGGCATAGTCCTAGTCAGGTCCCCTAAAATAGTATGAATCAAGTTCTAACCATTTCTAAGGGTTGGACGTCGGTAAAACCTTGTGAGAAGCCTTCCAATTTTCTGGGACCACCCTTCCGTAGCACAGACCCATCAAGGGTTCTATCCACCCGCTTCCCTCAATAGGCATTCGTACATCCTGACAGTGATTCTGTACTTGCATCCCTCGCATTCGGTAACACATAAAAGATTAGGGGTATGCTTTTAGACTCGATAGAGACTATAACCTTGGACTTTCCCATAAGTGCATGTGATTGACCCCCAAATGGACTGAGTTTGGCATTCGTGGGCTGTAATTGTGGTCTGCCAATTTGAACCCAATGATTGTGAGCTAATATATTAAAATCAGTGCCCTTATCGATCAATGCCTCAAATGTGTGTGTTTGCTTGGTAGTGATAGTCATGCGCAGGTAAGTTGGAGCTATAGCTTCCTCATCTTCATCTTTGAAGTCTGTGATAGTGGCCACTCATATCTTGACAAGGGATTCTAGCAATGGAGGCTCGTGTAGTGGGTAGCAGTCCTCGGGGACTAAAGGAGTAGCAGTCCTCATATTCACTCTTGTCATCATTGAAGGAGTAGCAATCCTTGTATTCATCACGAGAACTATCCTCATCCGATTGCTCATCATCTCCTAAGTCTTGACGTAGTGTTTCCTTTTTATCAGTGTGACTAAGGCTCGATTGTACATTAAGTTCACGTTGTGCACCTTAGTCCACTGCCACTTGGGTTCATCCAAGAGATTGTTGAGAGGTTTCAAGTTAGTGACAGGGTTGTCGGCTAACTTGCCCATCAGGTACTCCAGAGTCCAAGACCTCTTAGATTTCTGGCCTGTTGCTAGGGACATGGAATGTGACATGTTTGGATTGGTTGCAAGGGCTTCTGGCCATCATGCAAAGTGGCACTCTAGGCTCCTTCTTGGACACTCTCTCTTTCTCTGTAACTTTCTTGTACTCATCTTCCTTATCTGAGAATGGTAGATCAATTATAGCAAGTACATGCATCCAATCTCGCTCATTCTCTGGGCAAGGGATATACTTTGTGAGTGGCTGGTAAGAGTTTCTAATCTGCGCTCACCCTTCAGCATGGTGGAGATGGCATCCAGGTCGACTAGTGTCATCTTCCATGTATCCATCTCTACTCTTATTGCTTGTATTATTCAATTTTCCAATAATACTAAACCATTGCCCCAGTCTCCTATGACTCGTGCATTGTGCATCTAGGGTTGGCCTAACAGGATGTCATAGTCCACTCCCTTCATGACTATAATAGAATTGGATTCCTGTAATATTCAAGGACCAGTTCTTTAACACTCCAAATGGCCACACTTTCATTCCATTGGTTAGGGTGACATTGAATCTAGAGTTCTCAACAGGTGGGTTGCCCTAGTCGAGTACTGCATGGCTCAGCACACTAACTCTTACTCCCATATCTACAATTCCTTTTCTTGTGTTGCCTCCTAGGGCTAGGACCGGTAAGACTGCATGCCTTTCAGTGCCTTGATATGCAAGGACTTGGGCATTGAGTGCAGTATCAAACTAGGTATTTGAGCTATCACATCATGATTGTGTAGATCAGCTCCCTCTTGCTCCATTGGTCCTTCAACCCACTACTTCAATTCTTGCCATCGGATGATGTCTAAGCAGATCTCCTAGACTTAGAGTCACGGCGATGGTCACTATAGTGTGGTGAGGAGGTCGTTGACTACTTGCCTCTCTCCTAACTCTGGGTTTCTTGGCAGTTGGTCCCAATTGGTTTGCTGGCCCATAGTGTGTAGACTTTGTTTAAGAGGCACTGCTTATGGCAAAGTTGCATCTCTTGACTTTGGTTGTGGAGGGAAGATTGGTGTGATTATGCTTGAGAGATCATCGATCTCATCTTCCAATATGCGCTCAGCATCCTTTAGGTACTCCTGGGCTTCTTTCACCCACTCCTTGACCTTTTTGATGGCCTCAAATTGGCGCTTTAGATTGGGGTACTCCCCGACCTTTGCACTCTCCTTCTCGGCCATCTTTGGATTTGACGTTTCTGCTTCTGTGTTTGTCACCTTTTTTCCAATAGGTAGCGTTGTGGCACTCTCAATTTTTAGCATAACCTTAGAGTCAACTTTCTTTCTCCTTCACTTACGGCTATTCTTTGATTGATGCTACATCTAAGTTGTTGGGCCTTGGCAATGATATGCTGGCATGCTTTGTCTCCACGTGGTGTTAGAGAGTTTGGGGTCGAAAGTCTACCATGGGGGTAAGAGACAGTAGGGTGAAGGAAGATTCAAGGAGAGGAGTAGATGGAAGAGAAGGGGTTTAAAGAAATAGAAGATGTAGAAGAATACTCATAGAGGTAAAGCTTGTCAATTTATTTTTGCATCCTGAGAAGATAAATCTATTGTAGACCAAAAATGTGCATAAAACAATAGCTTCCTGTTTGCTTCTCAGACTGCCAATCTGATGCCTCCATTGGCTCCGAAAAGGGGGTAAAATTTCAAGACACCTGATCAAAATACTCCTAGATCACTCCTTCTTCTCCCAATTCGGAGTGTTGTTTACTACGTGTAAACTGCGATCGTGCATCACACGATTTCGCCAATCCTTCTTTTTGCATAAAATCCCCCAAAAATGGTTGAAATCCACTTGCTTTTTTTACATGTCATCCTATTTTAGAAGTTGTCTATAACTTTTGAATATTTACAAGAAATGATATCTAAAATATTAAAAATAGGCTAAACTTGTCCAAAAATCTAGTTATTTTGAACCATCCACACTACCAACACTGACACTAATGACTAATATGGGATTGACTCTCTAGATCAATAAAAAAGCTGAATGACAATGCACTCTAGAGTTTTTCACACTATGTTTACGTAGCGGCATGACATCCACCCCCTCTTAACCTGCACATCCTTCGGCATGTGCCAAAGTCTTATGGATTTGTAGTGTCATAATAAGTATCTTTTGCCATGTCAATGTCTTCATCTTTTGCCTCTTTCTTCTTCCATATTCTCATGTTCATGCTCAATATCCAACTTCTTCAACTCATATGCTGAAGACTCCCTACGTTTAAAGAGCTTGATACCACTGGAATACTTAGAGTTATCCAATCCATCTCATTTAATGCATAGGTAGCATTGTCAAAATAAAACCTTACCACATATAGACCAAACCATCGCTTTGCCATCTTCCGACTGGCACTATGCTGATTTTTCAAGCTGCTATCATAAACCAACACCTAGTCCCCTTCCTGTATACCTTGTAGTTGAAGTTTATGTCACTTGTCAAACCTCTTCTTGTTCTTGATCCTTGCAATTTTCAACTTTTTCATGGTTGTCTCAATGTCTTTAGGTCTTCTTTCTAACTGTCTAATGTGTAGGACCAGCAACTCCTCTATTCAAACCCCCTTCCCATGGTAGAACACTCCAAGTAGTGATAGTCTCCTCAATAGGCATGATTGGCTGTTGTCTATACATTAATTCAATATGCATATACCCTGTAACTACACTATGAGTGGTCATATCAGCCCACAAAATAAAGGGTAATATTCTTGGCCACTCTTTCATCCTGCCCTTGCATGACTTTGCTAATGCCTTAATGATAAACTTATGACCTCTTTCACTTTTTCCATTTGCTTTAGGATTATAGGCTGAAGTTAAAGCTAGCTTGATACCCAATCGTGAAAATAATTCACGAGCCTCATCCGCATCCAATTCTCCTCTATCTACAACCACTTTACCAACACAACCATACTTGCAAAAGACTTCTTCCAATAATAACCTCCAAACTGCTTGAGTAGTCTTCGTACGAAGAGCTTGACCTTCCACTTGATTTGTCAAGTCTTCTTGTGCAAGCACAAGATATCTCATATTCCATAAACCTATAGGCATGGTAACCAAATCAACTACCCATTTGTAATGCATAGACAATGGATAGGTCGGTTGCAACCCATCTCTATGCTTTACCATGGAATACATATGGTAGACACTTCATGATTCCACATAATGCTCCACATCTTTATACATGTTTTGCCACAAATACTTCTCTTTGATCTTGGCAAATGTGCCCCAAACTCCTATATGTCTAGCCCATAAGCTTTCATGGAACTCCTGCATTACCTGTTGTTGAGAAGCCCTATCTCCCAATACACATACTGGAGCTCCTCTCTTTTTCTTTGCATTCTTCCATAAATATCCATCTTTCAAGAAAAAACCATAAGATTTTCTTTTAATCCTTTTGAATTCAGATTCAGACCACTCAGCCTTCTGTGTCATGAGACTGAGATATTGGCCTACTATTTTCTCATTGAAGCATAACACTGATGATGCTTTCTTGCTACTGCCCATCTCTTCTCCATGGTTGTAAGTTCTTTTCTTACTACTGAAATCCCTGTTACAACAATTGTACATGTAGTAACAGAAGTTGCATACTCATTCCCTACTGTCATAAAGTCATTTTCAACACCTATTACATCGTCCTCTTCATCTTCCATCAGCTCCTCTTTATCTTCAAACCTTGCTCATGAAAGCATGTCAGCCAGGGGTTTTCCCTACCTGTAATATGCTGAAAATCGGGGTTAAGGGACTTTATATATGCAATCCACCGTAACATGGCAATATCGGGTGTTGAATAATTTACTATCTTGCCCAATAGAGGTAAACAATCAGTCTCTACCACTACATGAGCTCCCATAAAATACTCCCTATCACACTTAAGGGCTATCACTACATCCCAAAGCTCTCTTTTGACTTGAGAATACTGTCATTGCCATTAATTGAGGACCTTTGCTCCAAACCAAATGGCATACCTATTCCCATCAACATCATCCTAACCCACTACCCAAACAATGCCAATTGGGCTTGTATCCTCCATGGTGAGAATAATAGGCTGCCCATTCTCATGATTTTTTATCTTTAGTGTTGGGGTTGAAACCAATAAACTCTTTAACTTCTAAACTGCCTTCCTATGTTGTTTACCCCACCAAAACTTTTGCCCTTTTCTCAAGAGTTGATATAAACTTTCAGTCACATGAGCAAAATGTGGAATCCATATCAAGTAGAAGACACATGCACCCAAAAATCTTCTTACCTCGGATACATTTGAATATGTCTCTGGCATCTTTCTTATGATATCAATCTTTACCAGTGAGGGCTTTCTTCCATATGGTCCACACGTGCCCAACAACTAATACTTCCTCCACTCCAAAAACTAACTTTTCTCCTAATAGAGTCAAATGCACTTCTTCAAGATAGCTCAAAATCTTGTCACAATCAGCAATATGATCAGCCACCACAAATCTTCTACATCCATGCTCACTTAACTTTTCATTCTTCTCATAGATATCACATCCTTTGATTGTCACATCATCAAGAAAGGGTAAGGTCAATTGAGGTGATCCGAGAAAATCACAAAAAAATATTTGTCTAACACTTTGTTGATTTTTTGTACATTTGGACCTTTGAAATAAAGAAGAGGGTGGGAACAACCTCTTGGGAAATCCAAGAAATCATTGGATGGAAATATTTCATGGACCGGTTTACCAAGGTGGGGGGGGGGGGTGAAGAGTAAAGATCAATGGAGGAAGGTGAAGGGAAAATGTATAATGTGAAAAGAAAAGACATGAAATGGATTTGGAGCCATCCAAAGGGCATGTGAGGCTCATAATGTCATGACTTTGGAGCCTTATGATAATTCAACCAAATGGGACCCTTCTTGGAACATTAGTGGAAGAAAAATCAGGCACATGATTTTGTAAGATTTTTAAAAAATACTTTCACTCTGATCCAAAAAAACTTTTTAAAATAAAAGTTGTAGTGCGTGAGCTGAAGTTTTGGCTGGCATTTTTTAAATAATTTTTTAGAGCTATAAGTTGGGAGATATGGCCAAAATGGTGGATGCCAACTTTTTCCAACTGCGGTGGAGACCACCTCCCAATTTTATACATACCCACACTTTCTTCCCCACACTTTACACTTCCATAAGACATCATTCATTAGACTCCCAACCATTTTCCCTCTCTTCTCTTCTCTCTCAAGCTAATAAAGCATTAGAATTCCCCTCCTAAATCACCCTCAAATCATCCTTAATTGTAGTAGAAATGTATGAATTCTCACTACTCTCTCTCTATTATTGCTAGATATGATCTTATTTTATGAAGATTCTCTATATTTTTTTATAGGAAAGCTCTTGGACTCAAGCTATGGGGAGGATAATGGAGACAACTCACCTATGATGGAACTTGATAAAGTACAAAATTGGTCAACAAAATATCTAAATGGAGCTTCCACATTGGTGAAACCGCCTTAATGCAGCTTTGGTGGTGTTAATTCCTATTCTATCTTAACCTCCTCCCTAAACATCCTCAAGGCCTATATAAAGAGGCCTTCCCCTTTGTAATTTGCAAGAAGACGAGAGAGAGCCAAGAGGCCTTCTTCAGCCCTATTGAGCCTTCCCCATTCTCTCTCATGAGCTTATGCAGTTCATTCTCTCTCATGAGCTTATGCAGTTCATTCTCTTACTATAGCTTATGCATGCTCTACAGTGTAATAAGCCCATGCTATTGGTGTCCATATTGTGTATATTGGTTATGTCTCGAGGGTTCTCCATCTCTTAAGTTTATTGATTCATCTATTTTTTTGTAGTTCTCTCTCTCTCTCTCTCTGTGTTTTCCTCTCTTCTCCCTCACAAGCTCCTCTCCCTCTTGCATAGCGTCATAGTTTGCTCTTCCATGACTAGGTGGTGCTCTTACCTCATTCACTTTGTGGCAGAAGGGAGTTTGGCATAGTATAGAGGCTGCCACACTGAATTTCCTTTGTCAGAGGAATATACTCCCTCAAAAATTTATGCATAGCATTCATCATATGTGCCATTGAATTGGGCGCTCCCTGTGGAAGCATACACATCCTAACCAATCCAAGCGGTGTCTTCATGGTAGTGATATCCCGACTTTCTAATGCAAGCTCGAACTGATCATATCCTGAATATAAATCTCCCATAGAGTAAATTGCCTTGCCTGTAAATACTTTCGCAAATTTATCCACTATTGGGCATGATCCAACATTCCTTATGGTGACCTTATTAATTGGTTGCAAATCCTCTATAAACCTCAAAGAACCATCCTTCTTTGAAACAGTAAACCACCTATTCAAATATGGAGTTGAAGAGGGCTCCAAAATCTTCATCTTGATCTTCTCGTTCAAAAGCTCCAGCAGCTTATGCAAATATGCCGAGGTACTAGAATAGGCTTTAAATTCCATGGCACATGAGGTACTATAAAGATCACCATAGGTGCAGCTATGGTCGAATCAACACATCTAATTTCATCTAGCTGAAACACAAAGGCTTTTCCATGCCTTGCAAACATCTGCAAGAAACAAGATCTTTCTACATGCAAAAGAAAACTTGTATCACCAATTTTCAGCTTTTGTAAGGTTTTAGCTATTAATTTATGTCCTACTCCATGTGGATCCCGCAAACTAGGCTGTTGAGACACTTTTTCAGTCAACCCATCACTTTTACGTGGTAAAGGCAAAGCCATAGGCTTAACCTTCTTTGCAACTATTTTGTACTTTGTATCCACCCTTGCTTTATCCCTATTTTATAGCCCATAATGCAGCCCATAACATTCATGCTTAGTCAACTCTTGAATGACTTCATACATCTCTAAAGTGTCAACATAAATAATCTCTTTTTTTGCCTTGTTTTCAGCTTTAATTGCTGCAGAAATTTCAGCCAATGTATCAACATCAACCAGCCCTGAAAACAACCTTGAAATACCTTCATTTGTAGTCATCAAACCATACGTCTTTAGCTCTTTTTCGGCCCATCCTACATATTTATTTTCATCTTTGCACATGGCTAAAATATTCTTAAAACTACCAAGACTACATGCTATCCATTCTTGCAATCCAGACACAAACACAGTTTTCGCCTTTCTTGGAGGCATAATTATCTTCCTAGAGGCACTACCATAGCCTCCACTTACAATAGTGCTGTATAAAAACCCTTAAACTCTCGTGCATTATGTGGCATAGGATTATCCTGCAACCTATCCCATTTGTGGGAATGATTCACACAAACAGTGAGAAATTGTACCACCTTTGTGTTGTCTTTACTCCAAATCCAAGCATATGAAGAACCACACAATTGTATTTTTTATTTTTGAGTGACGCTTCAAGGGTGGCTATGCCAAAAGGTAGCTTGTTGTTTACATTTTCATGATTTTTTTCTAGTCTTGCTCGATTTTTATTGCTTGCTTTTTGGTTTTTCTCCTACCTACATATTTAATATTAGCCTTTACCCTAACAACCTCTCACTGAAAGACCGATGCACCTTTATGGAAGTACAAGAAGAAAGTATAGATTTTGTTCAATGCCCATAAGCACTCTATAGTGTGAAAAATGCTCATGAGGTAAACTCTTCATAAGAAGATTTATCGAGGACCTTGCTTGAAAATAGTACATCGTTAATTACTTCTCCCTTGTCTCCATAGAAAATAGGGTGGCAAGCTATGAGATGTTGAAATACATTGGTAGGGGAGCTAGTGTTATCATCCATATGGATCTTAATAAGCTCAATGCACTTGCCCTGAATCATGCCCTTGAAGAAATGATACTTCACCTCAATGTGCTTCATCTTTGCATGAAATACATGGTTCCATGCCAATTGAATAGACTCTACCTATAATAGTGTAATGTGGGCATCTATTTTATAATGCCCATATCTTCTAACTGCTCAATGGTTGAGCCATATAGCTTCCTTGCATGCCTCATTGGCTTAGACTCAATTGTAGATAAAGCTATACATGGTTGCAATTGAGAGACCCAAAATACTACACCACCTATGAAAGTAAATACAAAACTTGTAGTAGATCTCCTAGAGTCTACACTCCTTGCAAAATTAGCATCTACATACCCAAGAATAGATGCATGCTTTCTTTTGAAGCATATACACATAGCTCTAGTGCCATTCAAGTATCTCATGATACTCTTACCTCCCAATGCTTCCTAATAGGGTTTACTATATACTCGCTAATAACGACTCTCACAACATTGGCAATGACTAGACATGTAGCTACTATAGCATACATCAAGTTATCAATTGTGGATGCATAAGCCTTGGCCATTTCAATTCTTTGCTCATTTATCTTAAGGTTATCCTCTTGGCTAAGTTTTAGACATGGAGGAAATGAAACACTAATAACCTTCTCTATCTCTATATTGAAACACTCCAATAACTTTATAATGTATTCTTTTTGAGATGCGAATAGTATATTTTTTGTATTTATCTAGTATAATGAACGTGCCAAGAATGTGATCAACACTTTCCAAGAGCTTCACATCAAAATTTAACATAGCCTTTTCTTTAGTGCATTCACATCCATGATTGACTTTCCAACCATCAACATGTTATCCATCTAGAGAACAAAAATCATAAGGTTGCCATTCATAGCCTTCCTAGTTTATAGCTCATAACCAATTTCATATGTAGTTTACCTTAAGATCATCCAAAGGCATAAAACTTATGATACCATTCCTTAGAAGCTTGTTTTAAACCATATAAACTCTTATATAGATTGTACATTGTCTTCCACGATAAATCCTTTAGGTAGCCACATATAAATATCCTCATACAAATCTCCATGCAATAAAGTCATCTTTACATCCTTATGAGAATAAGCTCCATGTCTTCCTGGTGACCAATGCAAATAATAAACAAAGAGTGGTCATCTTAACTACAAATGAGAATATCTCATCAAAGTCAATCCCCTTCTCTTGCATGAATCCCTTGACTACCAATCTTGCCTTGTACTTAGATAATGCATTAGATGAAGACACCTTCAACTTGTAGATCCACTTGCACGACAATGCATGTTTTCCCTTAGGTAAAGGAAATCCCTACGAAAAGATGTGCAAATCTTCCTACCTTGTAGTAAGGGGTTGATGTGATATCGTAAGGAGTTGTGTGCATGGATTTTTAGAAAAATTATGTACTTATATGTAGAAATATGGAAGTCTATTTATGTACAAATTCTTTGGATTAGTGTTTTTTAGAAGCCACCAAATCATAGAATTGAGGGTCATATTGTACTTTAGCAAAAGAGCCCAAGTTAAAGTTTGAGCTCCTACTATGCACAAGTATATAACAATATTGTTAATAGGTTCTTCAAGGCAACTAGGTACCTGCAACTCTTTCTCCAGTAGGATTTTGTCTAAGAGAGGGTGGTGCTTTAATTCTAGAGGGTATGCTGGGTTTTGTGAAAATGATGGTGCAAAGACAAACATCCTCGTAGTGAGTTGGATTGTGTTGAAGTGTTTTAGCAATATGTCACTATTCAACATTGTTTATGAGTCAATTTCCATTGCTAGTGATGCCAACTTTATGTTCGTACCATTTCTTTAGAAATTGACTTGGAGAGCTACACTCCCTCTTGAGTTTTATACCTTAGATTGATCTAGAATTTTTGTGATAAAGGTCATCCTTGGGGCTTTAACAAATTTCTCAGTAGATCCTATCGAATTAACATGCTTTTCTAGAAAATATGCTCATGGTCTTCCCATGTGATTTTATAGAGGGAGATAACCTCAAGTGTTTGTTCATCCATAATTCCCAAATCAATCATTTCATAAGCATTAGAGTGTTTTGAATGTTGTATCTAATTGGGCAAAACAAAGTGGTCTTCATAGATTCATTTTCTTAGCTAGTAGTATTACCATTTGATAGATGATTGAATAGTATTAGGCTTAAGACTTGCTAGCGAATAAGGCTTCATTATACTAATTTATTGTTGATTGTTTAATGAAGTATTTTCTTCTTTTGCCTTGGATTCATCGCTTTTTGCATGTTGCATGTGTTTGTTTAGAGTTATAGCTTCTTAGTTCCATTGGTTTTTGGAATGGGTCTTTTATTTTGTTGAAAGTCTTAGGTAGTAAGCAAGTTGTGCTATTTTTGTGCCTTGGAAACAACTAGAGGTATTTTGGGGTTCTTTGGTCTATCCATCAAGATAGTCTTTATGGATTGCAATTTCCTAATTGTGTCTTTAGGCTTTTCATTTTTAATTGTATGGTTCATTGGTGGCTCGCATTGAGATTTTCTCATTAATGACTATGAAATTTTATTGGCGTGTTTGGTGCATTTAGGGGCCTAAATTCTAACTGTTGTCTCATGCTATCCTTCTACCTTGGGCAAGAACTTGGGTACCCATCTTAATGTAGTGTATTAACTTCTTTTTCTCTTCTTGCTACTTCTATGATGCATAGGTATACTGGTTGTATTTGTTGTATGTTTAACCTATTTTTTGGGATGCCATTGGAGATTGATTTACATCTTGCATAGATGGCTAGGTTTTCTTACTACTTATTGGTTGCAACTTTTTTCTAGAGCCTCCAATAATTGTTGTAGTAGAGCTTCCTTCTCCTTTCTAGGTAGGGGTGGTTGGGTTGGTTTGATGAGTTGTGTTCACTCCTCATCTACCTCATCTATATAGAAACTAGATATTATCTTGGCTCTTGGAAGTGTTAAGTGGATACATTTCTTGACATAAGCAACATTACATTATGCTTGATATTTGAACGATTGGCCTAGTAGAAACACGTAACCGACATCCTCTCTATTTGGTAGGACATAAAAGACTACAAGGATGATTTTGGTTTCAATTGCTACCATGAGCTTGCATTTTCCTTTCTTCGTTGGGATGAAGTTTTGTATCAATTGACATAAATGTTGGTTTCCCTAACTAATTCCAACATCCATAAGTCAAGGTGATGAAATTATAGCCTTCATCAATGTCATCCTTAACTTCCTTGGTAGTAGTCAATGTAATCCTGAGGTAAGCACTTGGAACAATTTTCTCCTCATCCAAACCGAGGTTGTTGCAAATCATCGCTTGTATATTAAAGCTTCATTCTTCTATTGGTTTATTGTCATTTTGGATTATCATGTCAATATTATTTGTAACTTTTGTAGTTCTTAAGGGTTGCATATGTTTGTGCTCTTCTAGTGGATAGTGTTCCCTCCTTAATGCAACTTCCTTTGAAGTGTTAATCCCTTTCCCTTCTAGGGTTTCCAATTCAGATTTTTTGGTTTGGCTAATTGCACAAACTTGCTAGGGTCCTTCTCCTCCTGCACTTCATCTTTTGTTTATGATCCTTAAATGAGTATATATTGGGAGTAAGTCTTCAACCTCATACATTCTTTGTTGCACATGTTTATCAAACTAGGATTTTTTATGAGCCTTTTCAACAATTAGTGGTGGGGGTGGCCAATAGTCTAGTTTCTATGAGGTGCTTCAAATTGGTAAGAATCTCAATCCAAGATTTATTTCCTTTCCATTCCTTCTACATAGCAAAATGTAAATTAGGGATTAGGAACTCACCAAATTGCCTAGTATTGGTATTGTAGGTCAACATAAATGGTGTTTGACTCATGGCCATTTTCTACATTATTTAGTGAGCTAAAAGTGCAACGATGAGTTTGGTGTCTTAGTCTACTCACAATCTAAAAATCATATTTGTTAAGATGGTAATGAATATTTTCTTTGTCAGCTTTGATTTTGGCCATTCAATTATGGATGATAAGGGCTTGATTTTCTATGGATGATTGTAAAGGTATAGAACAAGTGTTCCACAACTTTATTCACAAAATGGATTCCTTGATCATTGACAATTTCAATGGGACACCTGAATCTTGATATGGCCTGCTCCCAAAGAAACTTAACTGTCATTTTTGGCCTCATTTTCATGCACCACTCTTGCTTTGGCCCATAATCCCTCTCTTTCCTTAACTAGCATTTTTCTATGTATATGTATACCCTTCTTTTAAGAGGCAACCTTTCATTCTCTCTTATTGAAGGTTGAGTAGGATGTCTTGCACTTCCTCTCTCTTAGAGATGAGCATTCACTCATGATGTAATGATGGCTTGGTAGACTACTATTCCCTCCTTTCTATAAGGATAGAAGCATTGCATGATAAGATATTTATTGTAAAGATATAAGGATACAAAGCATGTGAAAAAAAGGATCTCGTAATGATCTTCGTTATAAATATATCAGAAATATTAGGAAAAGGATCTCACTTATTCCATTTAGTCTATCATGTATATATATAGTTGTGAAATGAGAAACCGTAGTTCACTCTACTTTTTATACTCTGTATCTCTCTCCATACACTGTCCACAATGTCTTCTCATGCTCTTATCTTCTAGCCTATCATTTTCCATTCATGGTATCAGAGCACTAGTTCTAATTGTTAAGCCCGTCATTTATCCCCCATCTATTTCCAAAACCACAAACTTCTTATTCACTTATCTCTTTTTATTCTTATTACTCTAATCTAATGGCTATTGTCAATGCAACTATTCTTACAACTGCCATATCAAGGTTGACAAACTCAATGGCAATCATTATCAAGTTTGGAAGTTGAGGATGGAACTCTAACTATCTCAAGCCAAACTCTAAAACATCATTAATGGCAAAGAAGTATGCCTTGAATAAGAAAGAATTGTCCAAGATGATTGGATGCAAACAAATGTAGTTTCAAGAATGGAGATTCTAATCCATTGTGAAGAATGACAAGTGCAACTAGTAAGAATAACACCCATTGCAAAAAGTATTGGGATTTCTTTAAAAAGACCTATGAACACAAAGACATTATATATCAAATGACTATGTTCAAAAAGTTAACCACTGTCACTATGCATGAAGATAAATTTTCCACTAAGTTATTAGAGCAATGCCAATCCTTGTTGGATGAAAGTATAATATCTAGTTTAGTCATTTATGAAGATTTATAAGCTATGTTTCTAATGTCCTCTTTGCCTCTATCTTGGAGAGCCTTCAGCACCACTCAAAGATCCACTTATAAACTCAAGCTTAAGCCTCTCATCGATAGAATAAAGTAAAATCAAGTCATGAGGGAAAGTCTTTCCACTTTCTCCACCCAAGAAGTTAAAGCTCTATCTATAACTACCTATAATCCAAAACATATTCACAAAAGGGCTTACACCTTTCATCAAAAGCCCAAAATCTCTCCTCATTTCAATTTCAAAGGAATCATTGGTAATCCTCATCATAAACCCAATTTTCATCAATCATATCAATCCTCATCCATTCCGAGAAATCCCCATTGCCACTTCATATGCACTATTTGTAAAAAGCAAGGTCATATAGAGAAAGATTGTCAACAAAGAGATATATTTAATAAGAATCACTCAAAGGGGTAAGCTTGTTTCTATTGTAAACTATGACATAGAAGATCAATTAGACACCATCATTAGGTAGCTACAAGTGTCTGGGTACCTCATTAAGACTCTAAAGAAGAATATACTTGGTTCTTACAATCTAGAGCTACTCATCGTACGACCTTCTACAAAGAATGGTTGGTAAACTTCAGGGATATGTCCTCTCCATTCAATGTAGCCATGGGTGACAACAACATCCAATAAATTAAAGGATATGACACCATTAAACTGGAGCTTGCATTCAACGACATCATTAAGGTACACAAGGTTCATTGTGTTCCAAATATCAAGAAGAATCTTATTAGCATCAATGAGCTCACTTCTTAAGCCTATCTCACTACTTTTTCCTTAAGGGCCATTGTATCTCATGCAGCTAATTTCACCTTCTATTAAACTCACTTCTCTCAAATTAGGAAGGCTTAACACTCTTGATTACTCAATCCTTAAAGATTCTACTAGTACTTTTGCTAATTCCGCATCACTGTCCTCTACAAGCTCATCTCAAGGATCTCTTGTACGACACTTTTGACTTGGTCATGCCTCTCAACATTGTACTTTGGCAACTTGTCCATAAAAGTCTTGTCTTGGACATTATGATCATCATCTCTATGTTATCTTCCCTTTTCTCATGCTTGTGCTCTAAGCAAAGCCACACATCGTCCTTACACTAAATCACACTCTCTTACATCTCAACCCCTTCAACTCATACACTCTACATATACTGTATCAATCCCATTTCTCTTATAGGAGAAAAACATTTCATGGTGTTAATAGATGATTATTGCAGATGTGCTATGGTACATTTCCTTACAAAGAAGTCACAAGTGTTTTCAAATTTTCAAGGGTACAAAGAGACAGTGGAGAATAAACAGGAGTTATGAATTAAGGCTCATGGATGGATAATGGAGGAGAGTACACCTCAAATGAGTTGTAGGATTATTGTAAAACTTTTGGAAGTCATCATGAACTCACCACACCATATCATCCACAACAAAATGGAGTCATTAAATGAAAGGAACATACCCTTTTAAATGGGGTAAGAGCCATGCTCTTTGTGGCCTGTATTGCCTGTATATTAACAAAGAATATTGGGAAGAAGGAATAGCCACTGTAACTTATATCCAAAATAGGTTGTACTCTACCGCTCTTCACAATTACACTCCCTATGAATTATGGTTTGGCCACCCTCACGACTTATCACATCTCAAGATACGAAGTGTTTCTAGTTAATATAGACCACAAATAAAAACTTTCACCTAGAGCCACATAGCTTGTCTTCATTAGATATGGTGAGCTTTATGGCCACAAGGCCTATAGATTCTTTGATCCTCTCCACAAAATCTCTATATATGGGGTTAGAGTGCAATATTTCATGAGTTAAATATCTTCCTAGGATCCTTAGCCACTGGTTATTCTCAGTCTCTTACCCTATATCCAATTGCACCACTAGAATCCAACACATCTCTATTTCCATCTATTGATCACCACAATCTCAGTGATGGGTCCCATATGGCATATTTATCTCTTGAAATTGAGATACCATCCAATGGAAACTTTCCAACACACCAAGCCACATGTGACAAGGCCATATCAAAAGAACAAATTAATTTAAGAATTCAAAGGTTTAAACCTAGCCAAATATAAGGTTATACAAATGAGAAAGAGTAGGAGGACAGTGCCTGGTCACATTGTATGTGGTGACTTGCAATAGTCTACACATGTTGCCCAAAATATGACCTTAGCTCCTACTTGCTCACGTTGTATGTAATGACTTGCAACAATCTACACACCTGCTACCCAAACTACAATCTTAGCTCTTGCAATGCCTTCCCTTTACTATTTTGAGCATAATCATGGTCTCCCATAGCCTGACATCTCATCCACATCTCCCTCTCCACACGAGAATAGCCCACAGATGGTGTCATTTCTAGTAGCATCAACATGACAATCATCAACTTACCCTCCATTTGTTGATAAAAGTGCATTTTCTGTAGCTCAAAAGAAACCATATTCACTATCTTTTGCTCATCATTTTAGGACCAATAAGTTTTTAGAGCAACAAGGAATCATCCCCATCAAAAGAGATCTCAAGAGATAAACTAGCATTGATGCAATGTCTTCCACCAATAGTATTTTAACCCTATTGCTTCCATTGTCACAAGCATCCATCCTCCTCTAGTTATTTCTTCATCTAAACCCATCACCATTTTCAACTCGTTAAATTTAGATGAAGAAAAAGTGTCGTCCATTCTTGCTCCATGCTTCAAAAGCTTAGATGATCTGTCACTCATGCAAACATTGCAGTTGGTCAAGCAAGAGATTCTCTCAATACCAGTATACCCGAGCCTCCAATACGCCCCTTCATAAATCAAGCTCTTCAAAGTACTAAAGCTCATCATTGGAAAGCTACATGTGTAAAGAATATAAGACTCTAATCCAAATTTACACTTGCACTTTGGCTCCTCTCCCTCCTAGACAATCAACAATCAGTTCCAAATGGATTTTACTTGCAAGAAGCTCAAACTTGATGGTACAATTGACAAGTACAAAACATGATTGGTAGCTCAAGGATTTGAAGAAATAGATGGCTTGCATTATGGGAGTACCTTCTCTCTAGTGCTACACATGACTTCTTTATGGGTACTTATTTCCAGGGCTACTTAGTTTCATTTGCTTTTGCATCATGCAAATGTTAAGATTTCCACAGACATTTAGAAAATGAAATCTATATGTCCCAGTCTCCACATTTTGTAGAGAGGTAACCTAACCATTCTTGTCTCCTTAATAAAACTCTATATGGTTTAAAACAAGTACCCAAAAAATGATATACCCAAATACATATCCATTTACCACACCATGGTTTTTGAAGGCTCAACACAAATCATAACATTTATGTTCTCATGCAAGGTAGCACAATCATCATCCTACGACTTTATGTTGATGATATACCCATAACATCAAACTCATCAATGCAAATGTCAAAAATGAAATCCATAATATCCTCACAGTTTGCAATGATTTCCTATGGCCCTTTGCATTATTTCCTTGGACTTGAAATAGATCACCCATTATATCCTCATAGTTTGTAATTATTGACTATGGCCCTATGCATTATTGCCTTGGAATTGAAATAGATAATTCTCTTCATTCATCAAAATCTATCAACATACATATATCCAAAATATACTCTCCCACTACTCTATGAGTGGCTATAATCTAGTGGTAGCCCTTCTTGCTCAAAATCTCTAGCTAAATCCCTCTACATCTCATTCTCACTCCATTGAGCAAGGCAAAGAAATGGAAATTATACTCTACATGGAGGCCCTCGGACATTTAAGATATTTAGTCACTTGTACACAACCAGATTTGTGTTATGCAAGACATATTCTCTCAAAAGCTATGTACCAATCAACATACAAGCATTGGAAACAACTCAAAAGAGTCTTGGGATATCTTAAGGCCATATCTCATTTGGGACTATGCTTTACCAAAGCACACAATGAATTTACCTTGAAGGCTTATTCAAATGTAGATTGGGGAGGAGACCTTGATAGTATGAGGCCTCTCACATGATTTATTATCACTTTAGTAGGTGGGCCCACCTCCTGGAGTACCAAAAAACAATAATCAGTAGCCCATTCTACTATTGAAGCAACATATGTGACATGTAGTATGGTAGCACAAGAGGTAATCTACATCAAGAAACTCCTTGAAGATATTAGTTTTGGCTACCATCCTTAACTAATTCCTATCTTCATCGACAATAAGGCATGTATTTCTTTAGCTTGAGGGCCAAAATTAAGTCTTAAATTGACATGTGCTATTACTTTGTATGATGGTGGAAACCTCTCATATTACACTTGATCATGTTCCCTCTTGTGACAATGGTACTAACTTTCTTATCAAATCAATTCCTCACCTAAAATATAAGATTACAGTGCAAATACCTTGCATGCTCTAGAGAGGGGAATATAGTATGGATTGATGTATGATCATTACGTAATCTTCATTATCAACTCATTTTTGTTATTTCCTTCATTTATATTTAGTTTTATTTTCTATTTTGCAATCATCACGTAATCCTTTTGCAGAGGGGTGTTAGGATAAAAGTATTGCAAGCTATGATATTTGTTGTAAAGAGACGAGTATATGCAACATGTAGAGAAAAGGATCCTAGAGCGATCCTCGTTGTAAATATCTCAAATATTAGGAAAAGTATCTTACCTACCCCATTCAGTGTATCATATATAGATCAAATGCAAGTAATGAAATGAGCAAAATTGCAGTTCACTCTACTTTTCATATTGTCTCTATCTTTCTCCATACATTGTGCATAGTGTCTTCTCATTTTCTTATCTTCTAGTCTATCATTTTCAATTCACTTTCTTGATGAAAACATATCCTATTCACTATTGTAAATGACCTGATATTTTTGTAGATAATTGTTGTCAATATTCAACAACTTGTCCCAAAGCATGACGGCTTGGTAGACTTTGACTTCCTCCTCTCTTGATGAAAACATATCGTATTTACTACTCTATTGGCCTTATCTTTTTGGAGATCAAGTTTTCAGTATTGAATAGCTCATTCCAAAGCATCAGAATGCTTGTCTCTTACTCCTGTAAGCCTAGGGCATCCTAGTAGACTTGGCTATGAGAATACCTCAAAGAACCATATCAAGTTTGTCTTTGTATAATTTCTTATATTATTAAGTCTTAAATTTTCTCAAGCATTTTTAATATTTATTTATTTTTCTTATTGATATGGGGATTCTTTGATTGGCATTGTACTAATTATTTGTGGTATCACTGCACTAGATGTACATATAATAATCTCCTTATACAAATTCCTTATATCCCTACATGTATGCCCTTTCACTATCTTCACACTTAGTGTGCCATCTATTTATAGCTATTAGGGGTTAAAGGTTGCATGTGCCTAACTTCCTACATTTTCCTTGTACTCAGTGTTTGCACACTTGTGCATTATAGATGGTAGCTACCCATCACTATCACCTTTATTCCTTATTCTTTACTATGATAGAATAATAAAGAGAAAGTACATCACACATTGTGAGTATTAGAGTTTTCACGTACCTATTATCTTGGTCTCTCTTGTTCAAACCTCCATAACTCTTACTCTTGCTTTCTCTTATGTTCTTCTCTCTCACTCTTGCTCACCCTTTCAAGTGGTATAAGAGTGGGCATTTGAGGAGCTTTAGCCATTCCACTTTAGCTTGCGAAGGAGAGCTTTAACCCAGCTTCCATGAGAGCCATACCATTAATCATCTGAGGTATATAATAGCTCTCCACATTCTCTAGCTTGTTTGCTAGCTCTAGTAGGATCTTTAATCATTTCCAAGTGATCTCGGAGGGTTAGGAGGAGCATGACAAGCCCAAGATAGAAACCCGTAATTTGTGATGCATTTTTAAGGGGTTGTTTGCTCTATCTTCATTAGTTATAAGTAGTCCTTTTGCTTCTTGCTCAAACATTTGGCATTTCTTTCGATACTTTTAGTTCTAGCATCATTTGGGGAAGAGATTGATAGCCATTGAGTGCCATTTGTAGACAGAACTATTGTTTATAGTTTGAGACAGCATAATATTTGAATGTTTATGCTTCATTGATGTTTATTCATTGAGATTTTAAGGCTAGGACGATGTATTAATGCATGGGGATGCTCTATAGATCGATTAGAGCTCATTTTTCTTAGCCATTCGAATGTTCTTTACTATCATAAACAATGGATATTAAGCATGTGCTTTGAATATTAGTGCAATCTATACATACATGCTATTTGGAAATGCTATTTGATCATATGTATGCTTGAAATTGCTAGTCATAAATGGATATGCTCTCTTTTGAGCCTTGAGCTTTGGTACTAGCTCTCTTACATTTATAATTGTAGAGTTTCATGGTTTAGTGATCTCTTATTTATAAGAGCTTGGATGCTTATGCTATTTACATGCTCCTTGATATAGGCTTCTTTGATTTGCTCTTGGATAACTTCAGTTTGCTTTTGCTGGGAGAATATTCAATTTTTATTACAAAGCTTGGCTTTTTTAGAGACTTTGGGAGTCTCTTATATATGCTCATTGGTTTATGTAGACATTGTCTTTGTAGTTACTAGTCATTTAGCTTATGTACTTGATTACCCCTTGGTTTGGGATGTATCCATGTATCTGACACTTTTGATTCTTTGGCAATATTTGGTACTTGGAGTTGTGCTCTTTATTAGTTAGTGCTAGTTGCATTGTAAGCCTAGTTGCTATCATGACTTTCCTAACAATGGAAGCATTTTGTTTTGGACATTTGCCTATAGTTGATCATTTATTGTAATTTTATGGACAACATTGGTATACCTAATCTTTGAGCTATTTTATTGAGGATAGACACTTGTTTTGGACACTTTAATGTTTCTCTTTTGTGGAGAGCAATACATTGCTTAGTACTCTTCCTTTTGCATACACTTTTGACTTACTTTTGGGGCTATTTTATTAAAATTATAGTAGTACATATTCTCTTTATTCAGTTATTGTGGTCAACGCTTCTAATGCTTTTAGCAATAGTGGTATCATTAAGGTTGACAAGTTGGATGGCAAAAAATTTTAACTACTTGAAGACACAGATTTGACAAGTCTTTGTCCAAAACAAGCAAGTTAAGCCATTGAAATGCAAAGGCATAAAGCCAAAAGATCTTGATATTGACACTTGGGAGGAGCTTGATGAGCCATGCAAGTCCAGGATCATTTTGTCTTTGTCTAAGCAAGTGTATTTTAATGCCATTGAGACTAATGGTGGTGCGTGGTAATTATGGAAAAACATATATAAACTTTATGATAAGCAAAACCTAACTTTGCAGCTCTATTGGCTCAAGAAGCTTGTTGACCGTATGAAGGAAATAAATCCTATGTCTAATTTGAATGAGTTCCATTCTATTTCTAGCCAGTTTACATCACAGAAGATTGTCTTTTATGACAATATTAAGTCTATGCTCTTGCCTATCACTCTCCCCAAGTCATGGGACACATTTCGTACTACCATTAGCACTAATGCTCATGAGGGTGGTTTTACATGCTCAGATGTAGAAGAAGCTTTACTCACTAAAGAGGTTAACAAGAAGAATGTTTATGTAGCATGCACCTCTCATGCTCTCATAGTTTGAGGCAGGAATGTCACTAGAGGCAATTATGATAGTCTTGTTGGAGATCCACAATAGAATAAGTCAAAGTTTAGATCTCATGGTTAGGCTCCTATTAAATCCTGCATTCTTAAGTCTTCACTTACATACCATTATTGTGGGAATTAGGGACACATATGGCCACAATGCCATATGATGTGTTAGGATAGATGTGATAAAGGTAAAGGGAAAATACAAGATAATACTAAATCATTAGGTGATCATTGTATCACTAAACCCACTACCAATATTGAAGAGATTAATGCATTGGAGTACAATTTAGATTCCTATAAATTGATTGCTTCTTTACTTGGTGCCACATAGTTGATGATGGTTATTTGACATTCTCTTAATATTGTTTACTTGATTTGGGGGACTTCCTTTCATGCAACCCTGCATCATAGTTAGTTTTATACCTATCGTACCATTTTAGGTTTTGTATGACTGGGAGATGATCATGTATGTGATACTTGTTATTGGTGATGTTCACTTACAATTTCCTATAGGTACTTCTTTTGTTTTACATGATGTACATCATGTCTTGGATTTGATGAAAAGCCTTATCTTTGCTGGGAAAGTTGGATGATACTAGTTATCATATCTCTTTTGGTGATTCTACTTGGAACATTACTTATAGCAACCTCATTTTTGGTAGAGATGCCAAGATTGAGAATATTTATCTCTTTCTTATTTGTTAACCCCAGCACAAGAAGAAAGTGAGAATAGTGGAAAAGCACAAGTCGGGACCTAAAAGAGGTGGCCTAGAAGGAAATCAGATACAATAGAAGAAGCAAGAAGGGAAACGATTGAAAGAGCAAGGGTGGCCTCAAAAGCTAAATCAAAGGGCAAAGGTGCATTTTTAAATGCAAGGTGCCCCTAAATTTTTTTGTAAAAGAGTGCCAGGCTCCCTCGTGTGTGCAAATTGTAAAGGTAGATGGGCGGTGGAAAGGAAGCTAGGAGGATAAGAGGGCAATGGGAAAGAGGGCCTAGGCTATGACTGGCCATGTAAAAAAGGGGATAAGGGGATGACTGCCCAAAAGGGATTTAGGATTTTGTATATAAAGATGAAAAGTGAATGAGGAGCTCATTCTTTGGTGTGTGGCTAAAGTGGTCTCTTCTTCTCCTCTTGTCTTGTCTTCTTCTTGCTTGCTTGTGCTTGTGCTTGAGAAAGGGAGTGTGAGAGGGTGAGGGAGTGAGTGAGTGAGGATGAGGGACCGTGGTGGAGAAGCTCTTCATATTCTCCTCTCTTCTTCTCTTCTTCTCTTCTCTCATTCAGCACACGTGGCTATGGAGGATGGAGCAAGGTGGAGGATTGAGGATGCTTGAGCTTGCACCTCAAATCGTGGAGCTATCGGATAGCTTGAGGGAGGAGGCTACTCCATCAAGCATCAAGGCAAGCTCACTACACTCGTAGGATCGAAGACGCATCGGCTAGGTGAGAGATAGCCATTTGTGCTCACTTGAAACACTTGAAATAATAAGCGGTCTGTGGGTCTTGGCAGTGGAGCGTGAGCTCCCACTACATTTTGGTTCCGTTGTCGGGACCACGGATTCAAGTTTGAGCACTTATGCACTCGAAATTGAGCAATGAAGTAAGGGTTTCATCCCCAAACTAGAGCTTGAGATAGGTTGGGTTTTTAATCTTGGCAACAAGTAATTATGCAAGCATGAGAAAGGATTTCATTTTTTGTTTTTGATTTTTGTTGCATTTGGAGTAGGTTAGGACCAAGCAATTAAAGGAAAAAGCTTTAGGGTTTTTGCTGTCATAATAGGGCAAGAGGGTTTGATTTGTTTACCGATTTGTATTTTGGAGTTCATTTGCTATTCCAGGTATATACAATCCTTTGTTAGGGTCTATTCTTACATTGTGGAAGTTTTTCCAACCCCTCATAATCAAAATCATTAAAAGCAAGTTGATTTTCGTGTTCCCTAGAAACTCATCCGCAGGAATGGACACTATTACTAGAGTCCGATTCTCAGAATTAGACGGTCCAATTTTTAGACTTAGATACCCTAAAAACTCATCCCATTGAGCACAGAGACTCATCCGATTCGGATGCTTGGACAATCGGACAATTGGACACTCAAAATCAGACTACCTGGCAATCAGAAGCATGAAAATCGGACACACAAAAATCGAACCAACCCATAATCGGACCACCAGAATTGGACCATCAGACCACTCGCATTTGATCGGCTGATTGGACCCAACCAAAATCAGACGTTCGATTCTTGAAATCGGACATTACAAAATCAGACCAAATTTTGACACATGAAAATTGACAAATTTAGTGTGTCTAGGACAACAGAGAGTGCAACCCACAACAGGAGAATTCACTGCAAGCCTTACAAGAAAATCTAACCCTAGAAATTGCAACCAAATGGCCATGCATAGTTCTGACACTCACATCAACATATTCGACACAATTAGAGTCGTAGGCTACCCAACATATCCCATTTGACCCTGAGCAAGTTGAATGATGTAGCACTATCCATAGAGACAAGAGAAAGCGATCGATAACTGAGCATAAAGCCCCATTAGGCCGAGAACTTTGATGAGAGTGTCACACCCACATTGTTTTCCAACAGTTGAAGTGCACTTAAGAAAAGCTGAAAGCCTGATTTTGCATGGTGCATGGAAGAGAGCAAGCACACATACACCGAGTGAGTTTAATTGAGGATTGTTTGTAAATAATAAGGAACTCACTCAAATGTAACAATTAGAACAAAGCCACGGGTAGGAGAAGACCCTAAACGTCGGGTGATCAAGAACCCCAAGTATAGAACCAAGCACGAATGTGACCCAGGAGTCAAACATTGCAAGGACCAACACCATTGGAGGAGTGGATCTACCTGACTTGATCAATCTCATCGACAACCTAGTGGAGCACGAGATTGTGAATATGGTAGAGTCAAGCATTAACCCCACAGACATGGTGAAGAGCTTGACCTAGGTGGTTTCCCAACAAAAATCCACTGGCTAGTCACCAATTACGGCCTACAGACCCGAACAAACCACTACGGTAGGACATTCGAGGATATCATAGCAAACCTTGAAGAGGAGAGGAGACTAGCGCAGAAAGCTTTGCAAGACATAATGACCTACAATCAGGAACAACAAGCCAAAAGCTTGCGACAAAGCATAAGAATGCATGAGATTCAGTGAGTGCTAGCCCTAGCAAGCAGAAATAGGATAGGCCCTGATGTAGAGAGGGAAAGAGCTCTAGAATGCAATCTCACGTTGAGCGATCTTCTTACGAAGTGAATGCTAGATTCCTCGTAAGCAGAGTAGAGCAGAGCGCCGCTGCAATGGCAACCTTGTTGCTTGTAGGATTAGGAGTTAACCAAGGCTCTAAGAGCTAATCAAGAATCCCTATCATGGCTAAGCAGCTAGACAAGTACCAGCCAAACGATGACCCATATAGTTTCATAGAGCATTTTGAGCAAGTCTGCAAGGCCAACGGCCTCACCGATCTTACTTTGCTCTCATAAGCTTCCGTTTTATACTTAGGAGATAAGGGTAGGACCTAGTACATGAGTCTAGACACTGATGAGCGGGCTGACTTCAACAACCTCAAGATTCTTTTCATTAAGAGATTCTCCGAGCCTGGCTACTTTGACAAACTTCTAGTACAACTGATGAACGTCAAGTAGAAGGACAAGGAGGATATAAGAGACTACATCACCCACGTGTGGAGTCTCTTCAAGCAAATCCCAACTGGTGAGCGACCCACCGAAAGAGCAGTCTCCACAGTCTTCATCAATGGGATACGAAGTGAGGAACTCTATAAGGCCTTGGTAGGCAATTCAAGCCTGTAGCGAGACGTGCTAGCTAGTATCTTTGACGAGGCAATTAGAATGGATGACTAGCTCAAAGAGAGAAGCTCCAAGAGCTCGACCTGAGAGGAGACTAATGCTAGAAACTCTGAGAGAGTTTCAATGATAAGTGAAAGATCAGGCCTAAGTTCTCAAGATAAAGGAAAGGGCACGGGGACGCAAGTCAGGAGTACCAGAGATGAAGACGGAGCTAGCCAAATTACAAGAAATGATGAGATGACCAACACGCCTTGACATCCAATATGTGTATTGTGGCAGAAACCACATGCCAGTCGAGTGTCAGGACTCGATGTCCTGACCTTGCACCAATTGCGATAGGTTCAGTCACGATACCTTGCATTGCAGGCTACCAAGGAGACTTCCGTATTCACAACCATACGGACAGCCTTACCTAGCGAATGGACTGTAAAACTTATTTGGAAGGGGAGCCCCATTGACTCTCCCAACACCTAATGACACCAAACCGTCCATTCCTAGGATGGAGATAAACCCCACAGGCATACCTAGACCACAACCTGGACCCTATGTAGCCCATCCATCGAGCGACCCTCCAATTCACTATGTGGAGGAGCCGAATGACGAAGAGCCTTATGTGCACCCTTACGTCTTGTATGACAAAGAGAGCAACAAAATCCTCATGGATTACTAATGTGTATCGGTGATTGTGTTAGGTAGAAAAAGAGGCAGAGGCTTTGGAGGGCATATCCAAAAACCAATCTCGTGTTGGACTTGTGGACACCCAGGACATATCTCCTCATGCTGCCTCGAACGAGAGCAAGGTAATCATCGAGAAAAGGTGGAAAAGGTCAATCTTAGATGTCCAAAGTGTGGAATCACTCACCTATTTGTCAAATGCCCTACACGAAGGCCACCCTCTAGTGTGGCAAATGAGCCATCTATACCATTGGGGCTGTTTGGGGTTGAGACATTTAACGGAGAGAACACACCCATCCCGTTACATGTCATGACCCGTTGTCATGCCACTATGCAAACACAGTGTGAAAAACTCTAGAGTGCATCATCATTTGGCTTTCTTAATTGATCTAAAGAGTCAATGCCATATTAGTCATTAATGTTAGTGTCCTAGTGTGGATGGTTTAAAAATACTAGATTTTTGGACAAGTTTAGCCTATTTTTCATATTTTAGATATCATTTCTTGTAAATATCCAAAAAATATAGATAACTTCTAGAACAGGATGACATGTAAAAAAAGCAAGTGGCTTTCAGCCATTTTTGGGAGATTTTATACAAAAAAGAAGGATTGGCGAAATCGTGCAATGCATAATCGCATTTTACAAGTAGCAAACATCACTCCAAACTG
The DNA here is from genome assembly GCF_053477565.2 of Lygodium microphyllum. Classification (NCBI taxonomy): domain Eukaryota; kingdom Viridiplantae; phylum Streptophyta; class Polypodiopsida; order Schizaeales; family Lygodiaceae; genus Lygodium; species Lygodium microphyllum. The sequence goes on along the minus strand of NC_141161.1, from coordinate 32,189,464 downwards.
GAAGAAGAAGAAGGAGTGATCTGCGAGTATTTTGATCAGGTGTCCTAGTATTTTACCCCATTTGGAACCAACGGAGGCATTAGATTGGAAATTTGAGCAGCAGAGAGGAAGTTATTATTTTATGCACGTTTTTGGTCTATAAGAGATTTATCTTCTTAGGATGCAGAAATAAATTGATAGGCTTCAACTCTATGAGTATTCTTCTATTTCTTTAAACCCCTTTTCTTTTGTCTACTCCTCTCCCTAAATCTCTCTTCACCCTACTGTCTCTTACCTCGTGGTAGATTTTCGACCCCAAATGCTACGACAGTGGTGAGCCCGACGTGAAAGTTGGCAGTAGGTGTGCAAAGATAGGGGATTTTGCAGGTCAAGTGGTGGTGATGCTTTACAACATATGATTGCTTTATTGCAGCAATAACAACAACATTTGTTGTTACAATCGCAAATGCAAACTTGACAGGAAGTAGAAAGAATTGATTCCTTAGATGTGAATGCATTGCAGGTAGTGGGACAAGAATTGAAGTAGTTTAAGGGTCAAAATGTTTTGGCCTTCATCTAGTTATATGAAGAAAAGATGTTGTTTCATAGGGTACCACAGTATGCATGGAGTCAGTATTTCTCCCATTTGGCCATGCATGCATTGTATGATCGGATTGATGAGTTACATAGAAGAGATGCTGATTGGGAAACTTTTAAGAAATATTTGAAAGAAGAGTTTTCTTGGAGGATGCACGATTGGTAACTAAAAAGACATTTACAGATTGGATTGAAAAGACCAATAAAGGGTTGGCTGCTACAACTTTGGTCCATGAAATTGAAAGCCAGTATGTGTAGTTGGATGTTGATGAGCAGCAATCATTGGAGAGTTAGAAAATTGATCTGTTTTTGAAGGTTGCAAATCATGTCTTGCAAGAGAAGCTGACTGATCATTTAGAAGATGCCTCTTCTAAAACGGGGCTAAAATCAGATTGGGCTAATGTAACTGAGGCAATGCATATGTTGGTAAAGAGAGAGCAGATGAAATTAAGATGGGGTACATGCACCACACCTGCCCTAGTGCTCAGAAGGGGGACTAAAATTGCAACCAAGGCACTTGTAGCTATGGCGGAATAGCTGGCTGTACATGTTGGTTCTGCTCTTAAAGGTGATGATGTGGATGAATTAATCAAGGGCATGCGCAATTTGAGGCTCAATTTGACAGAAATCAATGCAAAGGTAAAAAAATTGGATGTCAAGGTAGAAGAGAAGGGTCAGGAAACATCCCAAAGGCCATATAGAGAAGGATACAATACGAGATGCATTTAGTGTGACCATTTATAGCATGAAAAGTGAGATTGTACAACCTACTGTGGAGCGGAAGCAAAAAACTTAGTCTTTTGGAAATATAGCAAAATACATTCAAGAGAAATTGGTCTTCCAATAGAGCCATATTTTGGAAATGGTAGCATGCATAAGATCTTGGAATATATGGCTGCAAGGACAACATTTGTTGCCATAGATGCAACCACATATGGGTTGAGAATTAAAAGGACAAATGAAGCTCATAAAGGAGGCATGACAGAATCAAAATCTTGCGTTTGGATGCAAGCATTAGATTGCATGGAAAATGGCAAAACAACAAAGGTTGAATTGGCTGATGCAAGTCAGACTATACAAGGAAGAACATGATGGAGTGCACTAGTGGATTCATTTTTATGCTTATTTGGCTAAGGTTCATAATCAAGAAGTTATTGTGGAAGAAAAGAGAAGAGATGAGGACACTATTGGTCCTTCCTCTTTAGGCCCATCTAAATGCATAACATGAAGTAAAATGGAGCAACAGAAAGAGGTTGAAAAAGCCATACCTGAGCATGTTATGGAGCATGCATCTCAAGAGAAGAAACAAGAAGGGAGGAAAAGGGGCAACCGGCCTGGTTATAGGTTACAATTGGATCTTGAGGCTGCCACAAACCTTAAAAAGGTCTTGGAAGATCACATACTTGGTAGTAGAGTAGAATTCACACTTAGTGAAGTTCTTGGAATTGCAAAGCATGAATTTCATTATACAATCATTGATATGCTGAAACAAAAAAGACAGTTTGATGGTGAAGTTTTGCAAGCATTGATGCAGGTTGATAAAGACATAGAGAAACAACTTCAAAGAGAATATGATGATGCATGTTGTAACGTGATGACCTATTGGCTGTCCACGCATGTTTTTAGCAGTCCATCAAGAGACGAGTCTAAGCAATACTGCCCCGCACTCCCATGGAATGTCACGGGGTTTGTCACCTAAGGGTTTTCGAGTCTGCGTCGTAATAGAATGTTTGTGGCCAAACCCACTAGGATCGACTTGAAACTTGAGTTCCTAGTGGTCAAGGTCTCCTGATAGCATTCTAGAGTCATGTTTTGGACATCCTACTTTATGCGGAGATACCCAAGCCGAAGCAGACCCATGCCGCACTTGGTTCAAAGAGAATGGGAAACGAGAGGGATGCGGCGCTCCACCTCTCTGCCCATAGGGCATAACCCCATTCCGGTCCCCTAAAACGACATGAATCGGGGTTCTAACCTAACGATTTCTAAGCATCGTTTGTTAGTAAAACCCAACCTTGTGAGAAGCCTCCCAGTTCTTTGGGACCACCCTGCTGTAGGACAGACCCGTCGGGGGTTCTGTCCTCCCGCTTCCCTCACTTGGTGTATTTTAGTTGTCTACTTAGCCCTATCATTTTTAGGTGTGACATGTAAAAACAGCTTCCTTAATTAGCCTTTTAAAAGGACAGGGTTTGTTCACGTAATCTTATGACATTGACACGAAAATAAATTCAAACATGATCCTTGGAAGTACCTAATATTAGCAATTTATCAGAGATACAAATCTTGTTCAAAAGGGACAATATCTGCAATCCTTAAGGTTGCACTTTTATTTCCACAAAGTTTCCGCCTTGCACTAGTAACAAGGGCCTCTCGAAAATCTATTCCGAGTCATGCTGATCGTTTGAGTAGGACTCGAAGGCAGGGAATTTATGGCTAGAGCCCCCCTTGGCATCCAAGCGTCCTCCTACGTTCAAACCAATTTGCAGAGAGACCTCTCATGGCGGGTTCGGTCCATGTTCCCATTACGGCTATTTAGAACCCCCTTGGCTAGGGTTGGCGGCCAACTGGGGGTGGTTTGGCACGCCCTCCAAAAGTTCAACCTGATTCACTACGCTCATTTATGAGTTTGGGGTTACACAATCTCTCTTTTCCCTTTTTTTTTCCCTTTTTAGTTGAAGCAGTGTTCCTAAATTTACAAGCACAAACAAAGGTGCAGGTGAGTGCTTGAGACATCTGCTAAGGTGGGGTCCCTCTCTTGACCCTAGCATTTGTCCTTCTTGCCTTAGCGGTAATTTTCAATATTCTCCAAAGGATAGGGAATTCCTTGATTTCGTCCCCCTATGAAGTAATAATAGATTGGCTCAATTTCTTTAAAACCCTAAATAAGTTCAGTTGAGCCTTATCCTTGTGTACATAGGGTTCATTTTTATAGAAAGGCTCTTGAGTAATTATTAGTATTTTGTATGTGTGGTTTACAATTATCTTCAAGATGAATCCCTAGCAGCGCAACTGAAAGTGATCATGATGCCACACAATTTAGAGGCGTATCTTTCCTCAAATAATGCTGCAATGCAAGCCTTTCCTTTTGGGAATTCATTTCGACGTGCTCATGAAAAACACAAATAGAGACTTGTATTTTTTTTCTTTTGGGTGGAGGGTGTGAAGTTATCAGGGGGCCTAAGGCAAAAGTGGACCACTCCCCTCTGAAGGTTTATAGGGGCCTAATACCTGTTTTAGTATTGCAATGGCCTACATATACTTAAACGTCATCGTAGCAATTCAGGAATTTCATGTACTTGATTCAAACCGTCACTTCTTCCTTTCCAATTTCACAAATTTTGTGATGCAAAGAAAAGAAAGCGTGATTTTTGATTAATTGACGAATATGCATAAGTGTTTTAACAACCCATTTTTCAGTACCTTCAAGCATGCTAATGTTAGTGCATAATCTAAAGTATTACGAGCATAATCAATAAGGTCCTTACTTCTTCTTTTTTTGCGTGCATGCAAAATCTTCTGTGCAATTTGCTCGTTCAAAAACATACCAAATTGCAAGTAAGCACAATTTCCAATATGATAAAATGATGTAAACTAAATGATGGTTAGTTATGATAAACTTTCGTTGAATAGCTTTCCCTTCCCAATGAAGTGGGCCTATGTCCTTAAGACCTCCCATTAGGGTAGGGTGTATGGAACACACCTGATTACCAAGTGACACGGTTCCTTGACTCGCAACTCCATCAGTTGAGGCAGGATTCGTGTTCGATTGGACCTTACTTCGTTTGGGAGGCATCATATGTTTTGGCTTTTGCTTCACAGATACACACCCAGATTACGAGAGAGATGGCTCCTCACGGAAGGGACTCGTCTACGAGGACCTTCTCCAAGAGGGGGGAGAAAGAAGACGGCAAGCTCTGAGATGCTCAGAGTTCTTCAAGGAGGATGAAAAAAACTATTTCCTTCTCTCTCTGCCTCTCTCTCTCTCTTCTCTTACTCTCCCTCTTTCCTCTTACTCTTCCTTTCTCTCTCTCTCTCTCTCTCTCTCTCTGTTTTCTTTTGTTTTCTTTCCAGTGTGAAGGGTTCCCCCTCCCACGCTTAAGCCCTTTTTATAGGGTCTTGGGGGAGGGGGGATTAGTAATGGAGGCCCTCCCTCGTCCTCCCACGGGACGTGGTAGCCCCCCCTGCCACCTCCAAGGCATGCGGTAGTCTCCTTGCCACCTCCAGGGCACGCGGTAGTCCCCCTTGCCACCTCCAGGGCATGCGGTAGCCCCCCCTCTCATTGTCGTGATGGCAGTCCCCCCTACACCATCTGCCAGTTGGCGGCGTGAGTTGGGGGGGAGAAATAATTTTTAAAAAAAATTAAAAGGGGGGGAATTATGTTACATTCTTTCCCCCCTTAAGGAATCGAGATGTGCTCATCTCGAAAGGAATTGGGGGTATTATTGGTTGAACTCTCGTCAGTCCATGTGGCATCTTCTTCTGGAAAGTCCTTCCATTGGATGAGGTATTCCTTGAGGATTCTACTCCTCAATCTCTTGCTCTAATGTCTTGTTTGATGGTCTTAACTTGCTCATTCATTTCCTCAAGCATTTCCTTAGAAGCCTCTACTCTTAAATTAGGATATGAAAAGTTCAATGGGGAATGATGATCATGCCCATACAATGCTTGAAAAGGTGTCATTTGGATGCTTTGTTGGTAGGAAGCATTATAGGCAAACTCTACTAATGATAGATATCGAATCCATTTCTTGGGTTCACGACATCAATAAGCTCTAAGGATATCTTCAATGACTTGATTGACCCTCTCTATTTGGCTGTCAGTTTGAGGGTGATAGGCTGTGTTGAAACAGAGTTGAGTCCCAATGGCCCCAAATATCCCTCCCCAGAAGTGAGATGTGAAGAGGGAGTTGCGGTCACTAATGATCCTTCTAGGCAACCCATGGAGCTTGAATATCTCCTTGATGAACAGTTTGGCAATATTTGAAGCTTTATAATTTGTCTTGACTGGAGTGAGGTATGCAACCTTGGTGAGCATATCTACTATGACCATAATTGACTTGTAGCCCCCTTGCACTGAGGGTAACCCAATAACAAAATCCATGTTGATAAATTCCCACTTCATTTGGGGGATGTCGAGAGGTTGCAGCTTCCCTGGCATCTTGACATGTTCCGCCTTGATGCGCTGGCATGACAAACATTCCGTGATATATTTAAGCATGTCTCCCTTAAGCCTTCCCCAATGGTAGCTCATTCTGATCGTGTAGAGGGTCTTGACATATCATCCAGGATGGCCTGAAAAGAGGGAGTCATGTGCTTCCCAAAGTATTCTTAGTTTGAGTTTCCTGTTGGAGGGTATGCATAATCTTGTCCTAAAATAGATAAGTCCCTCATTGACGGAGAATTCTTGATATTTGATCTTAAGTTTCGGGTTTTGGTCCTTTCCCAAAATTTTCTTTATCATCATCAGATATTCCGGATCATGGCTAGCTTCTTCCTTGGCTAGTTCAAGGATAGGGTTGTTGGGCATTGACACCATAGTTACCAAAGATTCGGCCAATGAGGGTTCTCCATGATAAGAGACTTGAGGAATGCCTTGCCACTTAGAGCGTTAGCAACCACATTCTCCTTGTTGGGTCGATACCTAATCTCGAAATCATACTCCTGTAGAACTTCTATCCAACGACATTGCTCATGTTGAGGTTGGTCTGGGTGAAGATCCATTTAAGGCTCTTATGGTCCGTGATCAAAGAAAACTTGTTACTAAGCAAGTAATGTTGCCAAAGTTTGAGGGCGTGGATTACTACTAGCAGTTCCAAGTCGTGGGTGGCATAATTCCTCTCTGGGTTTTTAGATTCCGTGAGGAATAAGCTATGGGAAGACCTTCTTGCATTAGTACACAGCCCAGTGCAAGTGTGCTAGCATCCGTGACAACTTCAAACTCCTTGCTTGAGTCAGAGAGCTTCAGAATTGGTGCTATCACCAAGCTATGCTTGAGTTGATCAAAACTTACTTGTTCAGAGGGCGTCCACACTATGGCAACTTGTTTTTTCAGCAAATTTGTGAGGGGTGTTGTGATTAAAGCATAGTCCTTAATGAAGATCATGTACCAACCTGTTAATCCAAGAAAGCTACACACTTCTTTAATAGTAGTTGGGGGAGGCCACTCTTGAACGTCCTTAACCTTGGTAGGGTCTACAGAGATTCCTTCATTTGACACAATAAATCCGAGATATTCAATTTGCCTTTTTAAGAAGGCACACTTTTTCTTCTTAGCATAGAGCTTTTAATTTGAGCTCTCGACATCCCCAAATTTTGGTCTCTGAAAGCCCAAGTTCTGGATTTTGGCGGACTTCTTGGGAAATAGGTCCTGCTCTTATCTATGCATCTTGCAAATTCGAAGGACGCATTGATTCCAACAGAGTGTTTATTGGCAGATTCAACCCATCACAAAACTTGGAGACCTATTGGGGGATGCTCATTGTCGGGGTGTATTTTAGCAAGGAAAAAAATTTCGAGTAGTATGATTCTAGAGACAGATCCAATTGCCTCAACTTAAAGAACTCATTCATCTTCTGAGTTCTATATGCAGGTGGCATATATCTTCCCTTCTCTGCTTCCTTTAGCTTTTCCCAAGTTATTGTGCTTTCAGTGATTGCTTGGTCTTTACACCATTGCTTCCACCACAGCCTAGCCTTGCCGGTGAGCTTGAGCTTAGCAATCATGGCTTGGTTCACAGGTGCTCTTCCGACTGCACTAAAATAGTCTTCCATGGATTCAATCCATATTTCAACATCAGCTTGAACAGTCTTCCCCTTTCCATCAAATTCTGGTGGTTCAATTTGTTTGAGAAGAAACTTCTTCTCTTGTACCTCTGCTGGGCTCAGTGTGGTAATAGGGTTCTGGATCTGCGCTTGGGGATGTATCCGATTACCAAGTTAAACTTTCCCGTGTTAGATTTGCATTTACACACTCGTATACAACTTAAATCAATGCGCACGTATTTTTCCATTGCAACCATGCAACCATTCAAATGAACATAAAATTCTTATTTAACCATAGGGAAATGTAAGCCTCAAGTACAATTATTCGGGAATGGATAGGGTTTGTCTGAAATGATTTTTTCCTCTCAAGAGTTACATTAACGCAAGGATAATAAATCCCTAATGAAATCAGCTATAGGGACAAAATAGTAGTATGGATTGGGGGAATGGATTCTCAGGAAGCGATAAGTCATGGGAAGTTCAGGAAATCCCAGTTTTTGATAGCCATGACGTTCATTTCGCCCCATTACTTTAATTCTGTCTACTGGTAAAATTTTAACCACCTCTTCGTAGATGTAGCAGTTTTGATCGACTTGCTGGCATCCGATGTGTAGGGTTGAGTTCACACAAGCCTCATGGAAGATGAATAACTTGATAATCTTCAAGTCTTCTAACCACTTTAACCTCTTCAGATTGTTTTGAAGATAGGTGAGTCGGGTGGCGTCTATGTAGTAGTATCCCACGCTCCAAGTCCAACACCTTTCCACATATAGTGGTGAGAGGTTGTAGAGCTGATCCAGGATCCCCATCATGTCGAACCATCCATGATAGCTTGAAGAGTTCATAGCTGTCTTGAACATGATATGAAATACCAGGAACCTGCTCCATGCCTTGTAAGTCTGGAAGCGGCAGCAATCCATAAGTGAGTAAAAAGGGAAACATTTTCTAATAAACACATTGTCTCACTCTTCTCGATTTTTCTCCCTAATTGTCTTAGTCGTAGGTGGGCTCTGATACCAATTGTAACGTGACCACCTATTGGCTATCCAAGCATGTTTTTAGCGGTCCAGAGATGAGTCTAAGTGACGTCGCTCGGCACTCCCATGGAATGTCACCGGGTTTGTCACCTAGGGGTTTTCGAGTCTGCCTCGCAATGGAATGTTTGCGGCCAAACCCACTAGGATCGACCTCAAACTTGAGTTCCTAGTGGTTAAGGTCTCATGACAGCATTCTAGCATTGAGTTCTGGACATCCTACTTTACATGGAGATACCCAAGCCGAAGCAGACCCATGCTGCATTTGGTTCAAAGAGAATGGGAAACGAGAGGGATGCAACGCTCCACCTCTCTGCCCATAGGGCATAATCCCATTCCGGTCCCCTAAAACGGCATGAATCGGGGCTCTAACACCTAACGATTTCTAAGCATCGTTTGTCAGTAAAGCCCAACCTTGTGAGAAGCCTCCCAGTTCTCTAGGACCACCCTGTCACCTGTCGGGGGTTCTGTCCTCCTACTTCCCTCACTTGGCGTATTTTAGTTGTCTACTTAGCCATATCACTTTTAGGTGTGACATGTAAAAACAAATTCCTTAATTAGCCTTTTAAAAGGACAGGGTTTGTTCACATAATCTTATGACACTGACACAAAAACAAATTCAAATAGGATCCCTGGAAGTACCTAATATTAGCAACTTATCAGAGATACAAATATTGTTCAAAAGGGACAATATCCGCAATCCTCAAGGACCTCGCAAAAATCTATTCCGAGTCACTCTGATCATTTGAGTAGGACCCGGAGGCAGGGAATTTACGGCAAGAGTCTCCCTTGGCATCCAAGCGTCCTCCTATATTCAAACCAATCTGCGGAGAGATCTCTCATGGCGAGTTCGGTCCATGTTCCCGTCACGGCTATTTAGAACCCCCTTGGCTAGGGTTGGCGGCCAACTGGGGGTGGTTTGGCACGCCCTCCAAAAGTTCAACCTGATTCACTACGCTCATTTATGAGTTTGGGGTTACACAATCTCTCTTTTCCTTTTTTGTTGCTTTTTAGTTGAAGCAATGTTCCTAAATTTACAAGCACAAACAAAGGTGCAGGTGAGTGCTCGAGACATCTGCTAAGGTGGGGTTCCTCTCTTGACCCTAGGTTTGTCCTTCTTGCCTTAGCGGTAATTTCCAATATTCTCCAAAGGATAGGGAAATCCTTCATTCCGTCCCCCTATGAAGTAACAATAGATTGGATTAATTTCTTTAAAACCCTAAATAAGTTGAGCTGAGCCCTATCATTGCGTATATAGGGTTCATTTTTATAGAACGACTCTTGAGTAATTATTAGTATTTCGTATGTGTGGTTTACAGTTATTTTCAAGATGAATCCCTAATAGTGCAAGTGAAACTGATCATGATGCCACACAATTTAGAGGCGTATCTTTCCTAAGACAATGCTGCAATGTAGGCCTTTACTTTTGGGAATTCATTTCAACGTGCTTATGCAAAACACAAATAGAGACTTGTATGTTTTTTCTTTTGGGTAGAGGACGTGAAGTTATCAAGCCAGGCAAAAGCAAACCACTCCGCTCTAAAGGTTTATAGGGGCCTAATACCTGTTTTAGTATTGCAATGGGTAGGATATACTTAAACGTCATCGTAGCAATTCGAGGAATTTCACGGACTTGATTCAAACGTCACTTATTCCTTTCCAATTTCACAAATTTTGTGATGCAAAGAAAAGAAAGCGCGATTTTTGATTAATTGACGAATATGCATAAGTGTTTTAACAACCCATTTTTCAGTACCTTCAAGCATGCTAATGGTAGTGCATAATCTAAAGTATTATGAGCATAATCAATAAGGTCCTTGCTTCTTCTTTTTTTGCATGCATGAATGCAAAATCTTCAGTGCAATTTACTCATTCAAAAACATGCCAAAGTGCAAGTAAGCACAATTTCTAATATGATAAAATGATGTAAACTAAACGATGTTTAGTTATGATAGACTTTTGCCGAATAGCTTTCCCTTCCCAATGAAGTGGGCCTATGTCCTTAAGACCTCCCATCAGGGTAGGGTATATGGAACACACCAGATTACCAAGTGATGTGGTTCCTTGACCTGCAGCTCCATCGGTTGAGGCGGGATTCATGTTTGATTGGACCTTACTTCGTTTGGGAGGCATCATATGATTTGTCTTTTGCTTCGTGGATGCGCACCTAGATTACGAGAGAGACAGCCCCTCGCGGAAGGGACTCATCTGTGAGGACCTTCTCCAAGAGGGGGGAGAAAAAGAGGGCAAGCTTCGAGAAGCTTAGAGTTCTTCAAGGAGGATGAAAAAAACTATTTCCTTCTCTCTCTCTCTCTTCTCTTACTCTCTCTCTTTCCTCTTACTCTTGCTTCCTCTCTCTCTCTCAGAGTTTTCTTTTGTTTTCTTTCCAGCGTGAAGGGTTCCCCTCCCATGCTTAAGCCCTTTTTATAGGGTCTTTGGGGGGGGGGGGGGGGGGGGGATTAGTAATGGAGGCCCTCCCTCCTCCTCGCATGGCATGTGGAAACCCCCCCTGCCACCTCCAGGGCACGCAACAGCCTCCCCTGCGCCGTCCGCCAGTTGGAGGCGTGAGTTGGGGGGGAAATAATAAATTTTTTAAAATTAAAAAGGGGGTAATTATGTTACACATGTAATGATGATTTGGAGTAGGCTAATGTTGAAAATGGGTTAAATGGGAGTGTAGACATCAAGCTTGTGATTGAAATTGGTCTTATGGACAGCAGTAAGCATACATAGAAGACTATGTATAATGGGGATGTCCATCAACAAGTACATAAAGAAGAAGTTGCTCATTTTATTCAAGCAGTCATTATTCATGAACAGATTGGGCTCATGCTACAATAGAGACAATTGTTAAGGTGAGAGAAAGAGAGACACCTTGCATATCTCTCTTGGATCATGGTTTCGAAATCAATGTTATGGCATGCAACTTATATGAGAATGGAGGTTGGCCGATTGATGTAGATCTAGGATGGCACATGCGTGTAGCAAACAATTCATCAGAGGATCTTTATGCAGCTTGTTCGAATGTACATGTAACTAATTATATATGATGAAGACGCAAAAAATTACTCACACAACTCAACCCGTTAATGGCATAAAAAAGTATAATCCATGTTCATCTCACAAAGAAGGTGATAAGAAAATAGTTTAATCTTGAAATATAGATGAGGAGCTAATTTCGATCTCCCAATGAGCAAAACAAGTTTACATTATGAAAGTATTTCTTATATCACTCCATATCATACAAGAAGCTAACAAAATGGATACAATAGATGAAAGCCCATAAAAGGAGTAATACACTTCCACAAGAAAAGTTTATATGTTGAGTTTCGAAATACCCTAGCCTCTAATACCTTAAACGTAGTGCTTTATCCACTTGTATAAAACCGTGAAGATGAAAGGATACTTATTTTTTTATAAAACATTTTGGAAAAGGTGTCCTCCACATCCACAAGACCAAAAAACACATTATCTAACTCTTGCAAGTGGTACTTGAGCCAACTTTACCTTAGTAAGAGTTGCTTGGTGGATGAACTGATGCACGATTTCATTCAAGAGTCCCAAGACCTTAATGAAGACATAGTATAGGTGTTTGCATGGCATGTATATCAAATTCTTCATGTCTTGCTAAGTAAAGTCCTCACATGAGCAACTTGGATATTGTGACATAGTGATAGAATAGGTCGACCCATCCATTATTAAGCCTTCTATCTTTAGAAAGTAAACATGAGCAAAACCAAGTGTAACAATGCTCTCTTTCACAACCTCTGCAACCATTGAATTTTCCCTATTTATTTGTTCTTGAAACTATTTCAACTACTTTCTTCTTCACTTCATAGGCTTTCCATTTCTCCACCATGACTACTCGTGGCTTGGAGGTGGGCTATCATGTGGAATTGTGAATCTATCCATAACCTCTTCATTCTCTACTACAAGAACAAATCCATCTCTAAGTTTGCTTTTTATGTCTCTATTATCATAGTGCTTTGAGCAATCTTCCATGTTGTTGGAGTATCACTTGGTGTTTCCACCACGCACTGAGGTATCCACCTTCCATGAGTGGAGGACATCACTTCCACAAAGCCATATAAATTGTCTCACTACTGTAAGATCAAAACTATAGTGCCTTCTTCCTTTGAAGTATGGTGTAGGCACACCTATAGTTGAATTCTTACCAAAAGGGTTAATCAGTTTCCCACATCTAGCCTTAGTGGACTCCAAGAAGACAAAACAAGACATAGCATTATGTACTTTTTTTCTTCGAATGGACCAATGTCTAGGGTGAACCACACTCTCTTAACATATCTTCAAGGCTTTTTTTGTTGCCATTTGCAAGTTTTGCTCCCCCAATCACCTCCAGGCCCCATTGTTTTGCCAATAGGCACTGTTGAATATTCAGCTCTACGGCTGCATGTTTGTAGAATCACTCTTGGATCTATATTACCCCTTTTTCTTCTAAAACTTCTTGGCTATTTTGTGGTTTAAACATCTCTAGTGATTGCATATCTGCCTCCGAAAGCACTACATGTGTCAAATCAATAAGCTTTTGACTAAAGCTACTTACCTCTCTACATTTAAAAAATATTTCAATCTTTGCAAGGTTGATCTACTACAAATATGCTTTCCTTGATATATAAATGTTTTATAATGTGCACTTTGCAACATGACCAATGCCTAGAGTGGGACATACTTAAATTGTTTATGAGTTGCTCACATACTTGAGTGATTATATTTTGATAAATTTGTTGTTTGCACAAATCCTACATTTTCATGTTGTTGCATGAACATACCTCCCCATTGGAAAAACCTTACATCCCAACAGAGGACCCAAGCCATAAGTCTAGTGAGATCATCCTTCACAATCAAGGATAGGAGACCGAAATGTTAAGAGTGCCACTTTGCACTGTTTAGCTTCCTACTCTATCCTTACAACCTTCCATTTTCTACAAAGGAGTTTGTGCTTTTCCAGAAATGGGGGCTTGCCACATCTCTTTGCATACATGACCATGCTCATCTCCCAATGAAATGAGAAAGTCCTTTCCCTACCATGCATGATGTTGTTTGGTCCACCATTGTAGATTGTTCTAATGCTATCCAATTTTCTTCTATTGTATTTGCCACACCATAAATCCTCAAAATTCTAGGGTAGAGAAGCCATTGTTATTATAACATCATTTAGCATTTGCCAAAATGATACATGTGCATGCTCATCCTCCACTTTGAACTCACAAGTTGCAATGGCCTCATTATGTTCCAACCTTTCACCCTATGAACGTGATCAAAGTGGATCCATTGATCTCCCAAAGATCCATCAAGTCACATTCTATTAACAAGGTCAACTCCTGAGCCTAGTCCAACAATAGGCATCTTGAATGTGTGTGGCATGACATTATCTCCAAGTTGTTGAAATAAAAGATTATGAAAGAGGAGTTCATGAACTTTCTTTTCAGTGCCAAAATTGCACCAAGCCCACCATCAGCATGTCCATGTCTCTACTAGCAATGTTTACTGACCTTTACATCCTTCTCTGAGACAATGGGGTAAGGTTCTCTAATACATCGTGCAACTTAGCTTCATTGAAATGTTTAGAGCAACCATCTTTTGAAAAAAACATTTCCATCACAATATCTTGACTAAAAAATACTTCAATGGTTTACAAGACACATAAGAATTTATTTATGCATGACTTTGCACCATGCCTTCAATTTCTTTTAGTTTTATCATTGAGATGAGCCATCTTGTACAAGGTAATCATGAAAACCAACATGAATAGAACACATTCTAGTATCTACTTTGTCAAAGGGAATACAATAGTGTATATATGCATCACGAGCCTTTACACATTCAAGAGATGTTTCATATTGTGCACACCTCAAGGTCCCAACATTTAGCTGCCCAACGCCAGAATGTTGTCAGGTGACCTTGACCATTAGGGAGGCAGATTTCAGGTCGATCCTAGTGGGTTTGGCCATGAATGTTTTGTTGTGAGGTGGACTTGAGAAAACCTAGGCGATAAACCCCGTAATTTCCATGGGAGTGCTGAGCGGCATCATTTAGATTCATCTCTCGATAGACCGCTAAAAACATGCATGGATAGCCTATGGACACGCACATTACAGTTGGTATCATAGTAAATTTTTTTAAATGATACGTGATTGATTAATGTATGGTTCATAGACATATCCTAAATAGAATAACCTAAGTGGCATGGCTTGATTGTCAAGCACGATTTGCATCCACGAATGCTGACATGCAAGAGAAGAAATTCCTTCTCAAGAAAATTAATTCATGCGAGTTTGGTGGAGAGGGGATAGATGTTGCGGCAGAGGTGGAGATATGCATTGAGTTGATGAATGATTATTTCTCTACCATGGGAATTGCTATTGCCAATCAAGCAATGATAGACAAACTTAAGTTAGTTGGCCCCAGTAGGCTCGGATATAGTGGAAGCAATGGTGCAAAGATCAAGTTATTTCTGAAGCCATTATCACTTGGGTTTAGTTGCAAGATGCTATACGTGAATGATATCTTCCACCAACTTTCTAGACCTTGAGGATGAATGAATTCTTTGAGCTCAAGCAATTGGATTTAACCTTGGAAGTCTACTACTTAAAGTTTGTAACCCTACTAAAATATGCGCCATCTATGGATATTGCATAGCAAGTATCCAAGATTTGCCATGGCCTGAACACTCCTTTGAACCACCCTCTTGAAGAAATGCGTCGAACAGACTTGCAAGATGCATTACTTTGAGCAAATCCAATCGTCCAAGAACTTAATTTGGTCAATTGTGACAAAGATGACCCCCGAGATCAGGGCAAGAGATGCCACACGTGTAGAGAAATAGGGCACATCTGTAGGAGATGTCCCAACTGTTGATGCTTCCACTGCAATGAGCTAGGACATGTCCAAGCTGAGTGGCCTGACTTGTTAAGAATCGTGTGGTGGGGGGACTTGCTTGAGCTTCTGCGCTAAACACATAGTGTATACACAAGAGGAAGCTCACTCAATAACACAAGAAGAGAGATGGAGGCTAAAACGTTTTTTTGCTGATTTTTTTTTCTTCTTCCACACACTATACAATGTACACAAAGTATAGATAAGATACAACATAAAGAAAAGTGTCCTACTAAGTCAAACAGTGCATAACAGACTACACTAATCGACTGGTGCTATATCTTTGCCAGCTGTAGTAGGTAGGTGTAACAAACTAAATATAATAAGTGATAATTCAGTGGCCATGTGAGTATCATAATGACCGCCAACGTGCTAAATGTAGATGTGCAGACTCATCTAGCCAGGCAGTCCATCATCAATGTCCGCACGTGTTGAGTTTGCCATCTTAACACTCCCCCTCAAGCTCAACTCTATCTCTACAACTCCAAGTAAGCTTTGAAACTTTTGAGGCTTCTCTGTACCCAATGCCTTTGTGAAAATGTCAGCTATTTGATCTTGTGTGCTGACATATACCAAGTGAATCTCTCTTACAAGTACCTTCTCTCTCACAAAGTGGTAGTGCCTCTCAATGTGTTTTGTCCTAGCATGGAACACTGGATTCCTAGGTAACTGTATGTTGCTCTTGTTGTCACAATGAATGACAAATGGACCATCTCCCTGCACATCCAAATCACCTAATAACTTTTGCAGCCATAGCACCTCACATGCTGCCATAGCAACACCTCTATACTCAGCCTCCGTACTTGATAAAGCAAATGTTGGTTGCTTTTTGCTTCTCCATCTAATTGCTATGCTACCAAGGGAAAACATGAATCCACTAGTAGATCTTTTGTCTGACATGCTACCTGACATGCTACCAGTCCAATCTACATCTGTGTATCCAAAGACATGTACATCCTTACCTACCTTATAAAAAAGTCCATAAAGTAAAGTGGACTTCACATACTTTAATATACGTCTAATTGCATCCAAATGAGGCTTTCTAAGCATCTGTATAAACTGACTAACAAGGCCAACATCATAGCTCAAGTCTGGCCTTGTGATAGTCATGTAAATCAAACTCCCTACTATCCTCCTGAACATAGTAGGGTCTTCTATCTCATCCCCAATGTCGGCACTTAACTTCACATTTTTCTCCAATGGTACTCAAAGAGACTTACATGCTGTCATACCATACTTGGATAACATATCCAAGCCCCTACAACACTTATAGATACACCTGAAGATGTAGGGCTACTCCTTAGCCTCCCAAACCAAGGGCTCACTGTAGGTGTAGTACCAGATGATGTTTCTAGTCCAGTAAGACTATGTGATTCTTGCTTTTCTTTTTGCACATAGCTATCATGACCATTATCATCATCTAATACATCACTAGCAGGTGCATACCAACTGCTCATCTCATAAAAAATAACATCCTTGCTCACTTTGAACTCACCTGCCGACAGGGTTATAACAATGGTACCCTTAAAGAGTATCCAATAAAAATACATTTTTCAGCCTTTAGATCAAGCTTCTTCCGTAGCTCATTTGGCACATGAACATATGCAATGCAGCCAAATACCTTCAAGTGTGATACATCGGGCTTCTTGCCAATAAAGCATTCTTCGGGAGTCATCCCATGAACTACAACTGTGGGGGTTCTGTTCATAATATAGATAGTAGTATGGACAGCTTCAAACCAAATTTTTTTTGGCATATTCTTTTCAACCATTAATGCCTGTGCGACTTCTGCAATATGCCTATTTTTTCTTTCTGCAACCCCATTTTGCTGTGGGATATATACATGCACGTAAATTGCCTCTTTATCCCATGAGTCCTCAAGAAGCCATTAAACTCATTAGAGAGGTACTCTCCCCCTCCATCTGATCTCAAGCACTTCACTTTCAAGCATGCTTTTGTTTCAATAGCTGCCTTGAAAGATTTGAAGTGCTCAAATACATCACTCTTTTGCTACAATAAATGTAACAAAGTATTTGCTGCCACCAAGAGATATATTCTGTGTAGGTCCTCAAACATCTGTATGCACTACATCAAGTATATTTTTGCTCACTTCTCTGTCAAAAGAAGGCAACCTTGTAACTAATCCTCTAGACTGCATTAATTTCAACCTTTGCACATTTGCATGTCCAATTCATTTATGCCATATTTCAATATCTGCAACTACTCTTCCTTTAGCATACATAGCAGCATCCATTGCAAGAATTCCAACATCTAAAGTGAACATGCGTCCAACTCTATTTCCTTTCGTGACCAACCTACACTTTCAATTAAAGTCTTCTACAAAACAATCTTTTGCATTGAATTGGACTTGCAACCCTTGCTCTACCATTTGGCCAACAGACACTAGATTCTTCGTGATTGAAGGCACATGTAATACATTTGTCAGACTCTTTGTTTGGCCATCATGCAAGGACAAGGGAACCTTTCCAATATGTGAAATTGGGTGGCATGAATCGTCACTCGTCTGCACATAACCTGGATTTTGTAAGTCCTGCATCTCTCCAACCATTCAACATGATTGGTCATATGATTAGATGCACCTGAATCACATAGCATACATCATCATGTGTCCCCTTTCCTGTAACTGCATTCATCATGTGTTGCATAACAAACATATGCTCATTTTTATCTTCATTCTATCATGAAGATGATGCATAGTTTCCTTGCTGCAATTTACCATTGCGAATATCGTCCTTCTTAGTATAAAAATGGGTTGCAATATGACCTGTCTTGCTACAATAATGGCAAACAATAGTAGAATTTCCAAAACCTCTATTCTACCATCCACCTCTTCCTCTAGAGCTCCCCATGCCTCTAAAGTTTCCTCGGCCTCCTGAAACCTATATTTCACCAAATTGCTGATTGAACTTGTTTTGCTGGTTATCGCCAGCACATCCCACACCACTGCCTCTTGAAGAGAATCTACCATGTCCCCTTCCCGAACTTGAGTAAAATGCTTAGACCTGTTCACCATTTCTTTTAGACAAGTCACCCTGCATATTGATCTCTTCGATAATCATGAGAGAGACCAGCTCATCAAAAATTGGAAATGGCTTTCATACGTATACTGAAGTAACAAATGATTTCTATGCCTTTTCATTATTAAGGCCACTCAAAGTGGATAAAACTAAATCATCATCATCAAGAATTGCATCAATCGCTACTAAAGCATCTGCAATGCTTCTCACCTTCAAAACATACTCGTTGACATATATTTTTCCTTTCTTCAAGGTATTCAATTTTTTCTTGAGTTGAATCTTGTGTGCCTTTGTATTTACTAAAAACACGTTCTCAAAAATTGTCCAAGCTGCATGTGAAGTTTATGCATTCCTGATATGTCCCAACATCGTATTATCAATGAATTCAGATAGCTAGTACATCACATTTTTGTCTTTTGCATTCCATTCTTTCCATGCTTTTAATTCATCTGCAGTCGGAGGGATACCCAGCTTTGGCTCCTTTTCTTCACCTGAAACAAACTCACAAAGGCCCTTTCCAATGAGAAAGATCATCACATGAAACTTCCATGAAGGGTAGTTGTTCTTGTCGAGCTTCTCAATTATGGGATTTCCACTATTCTATGCCATTATCACAAAAAAGGATACACCACAACAAGCTAGGAAATACACCAAGCAAACTTTTTCACTGATTGCTCAATAGTACATGTAATTTGCAACTTGTTTATAGATAAACCTTATGTTTACTTTTTGAAAAATACCTCAAAAATTACATATTCCAAATCTGTAACCTGTGCACCCACTTTCAGTCAATACAGCCGAAATCAGTATACCCTGAAACTGTTGTCCACAACCTTGTGGCTCTAAAATGGGGCCTGAAATGGCCTCAGATGCCCAAAAAAACTACATTATACCCTAAAGGGCTTAATCTACAAAATATACAGTGCTATGCTCACACACCAAATCTCACAGCAATATGAGATTTTCACTCTACCATGCTTCTGGTGCCTCCACAGGCACTATCCTGTGAGAGAGTTGGGAGAGCTTCTTACTCATTTCTTGCTTGCTCGAAACTTGCCTCTTCTCCTTCACTTCAGCCTTCAAAATCAGCCTCTCTAAGTGGTGCGGCTCTGATACCATGTCAAGAGTCGTGTGGTGGGTGGGACTTGCTTGAGCTACCGCACCAAACACACACTGTATACACAAGAGGAAGCTCCCTCAAGAACATAAGAAGAGAGATGGAGGCCAAAATGTTTTTTTGCTGACTTTTTCTTCTTCTTCCATACACTATACAATGTACACAAAGGATAGATAAGATACAATATAAAGGAAAGTGGCCTACTAAGTCAAACAGTGCAAAATAGACTACACTAATCGACTGGCGCTATATCTTTACCAGCTGTAGTAGGTAGGTGTAACAAACTAAATATAATAAGTGATAAGTCAGTGGCCATGTGAGTATTATAATGACCACTAACGTGGTAAATGTAGACGTGCGAACTCATCTAGCTAGGCGGTTCATCATCAACGTCCGCACGTGTTGAGTTTGCCATCTCAACATGACTTAAGTCCGAAAGACATTGAACCTCCAAGGAAACGAAGCTATATAGGTGCATTCTATGGATATATAGAGGAATCAGACCAAGGCAAAGACCTAGAACCTACTACACCTCTTTAGGATGATTAGAAATCCTAGAAGTTTTATCAACATGTAATACAACTTATATTGGGAATAAATTCTACTCTTGTACCTACGGTTAAATGCAATAATATGAGTTGCACTATTGGATTCATTAAGAGTAGCACAATAGACGCATGGTGGGTCCTAACCCACATGCCTTAAGCCTCATTAATGCTTGTCTTTCCCATCTCTTCTGAGATGAGGACATCTTGAGTTCTCTAAGGGAGAGAGGATGTAACGTCTCCACCCCACGTAGGAATCCCCCCTACAAACGAATAAAGATAATTGAAAATTTTTTTATCCCTCCCCCCTGCCCTCGTCAAATAGGTGGTGAGGGGGGAGGAGAAAGAGAACAACGTGGCAAAGGTGATGATGATGAGAAGGAAGCTGACGACGAGGAAGAAGTTGTCGAATGGGAGGAAGAATGTGACAATGACTACGAGGAAGGAGATGACATGGCTGATGACGAAGTGGAAGACAAGGTGGGGGAGGAAGCAGGTGACATCGTAGAGGAAGCAGGAGATGATGTAGACGAAGAGGATGGTGATGATGATGTCAATGAAGGGGAGGCCACATTGCTCCCTTGGCCATTTGATGAGCTCCCTCCGCTATGCACCACAATGATAGGTGGTGGGTGGGAAAGACACCACCACTCCACCACCTCCCCACGTTCCTCCCCTCCCCCCTGACCCTAGTAATACCCCAACCTTCCCCTATAAAACCCCCATTCTTAAGCAAAGAGGGGCACCTTATTCTTTCCACGCCCTTGCTGCCGAGAGAAAGAAAGGGAGAGAGAGGGTGATAGGGAGAGAGAGAGAGAGAGAGAGAGAGAGAGAGAGAGAGAGAGAGAGAGGGGGGGGAGAGAGAAAGAGGGTGACGGAAAGAGAGAGGGAGAAAGTAGAGTAGTTTATTATCATCCATGGAAGGCCAAATTATGACCCATGGGACCTTTCCATATATACAATGATTCTCCTCCCCCATGGTAGGAAAGGGTAGCTATAGTGAAAGAACGATCTATGCAGCGTGGTTCTCTCGAAAGTGTAACATGCGGGTGATGAGAGCCCCTAACTTTGATATGGGAGTAGTGGTCAGAAACTAGTGAAGTGGCCCTTGTAAAGGGATATCAAAGTCAGCCCCTTGATTCCAAGGGGCCTTCTTCTCTTCCCCTCCTTAGAGGGTGACCACATGCTCTTTCCCTTCCCCCGCAAACTTATTTCCTTTTTCCCGCGATTTTAACCCCCTTTGCAATAGAGGAGAGTCACCCCGGTATGCTATCTCTCTAATGAGAGAGAGAGAGAGAGAGAGAGAGAGAGAGAGAGAGAGAGAGAGAGAGAGAGAGAGAGAGAGAGAGAGAGAGAGAGAGAGAGAGAGAGAGAGAGAGAGAGAGAGAGAGAGAGAGAGAGAGAGAGAGAGAGAGAGAGAGAGAGAGAGAGAGAGAGAGAGAGAGATTTATAAGCCGAAAGTATGGCTCCCAAACGGAGGGAGACATGCCCCAACAGTAATCCTGCATCCAACAATGGAGCCACTGGCCAGGGTATTACTGCTAATATAAATATAACGTCGAGTATGGATAATTCATATCCGAATATCCACGTACTAATTTCCATCTCTGCTATTCATTGAGACATAGGTTATATCAACTTGGCATGTGTATGAGTTCATTTTAATAAGTAACTTAAATTTATTTTTCAATAGTTAATGAACTCATAGGGGATTATAGGATAATTCTTTCCGCAACCATAGATGACCTTGCATAGATTTATGCATATGACACATTGAGGTTCGCATAAACCCTTGTATCCAAACACTTTGCATCCCAGTGCTACGCGAGAAAATCATACGTATCATGAAGAACATATAAGATTACCTTGAGGGTTATGCACATAGATGGTACATGCATGGAAATGATTATATGAAATATACATCGATGGTACACGAATTGATCTTGCATTAAAGTCTTGCATCTATCCTGTAAAGGGTTTGTATAAAATAACGGTCAAGGAGTTTACCTTGTGCTGCCAAACCATGAGTTGATTACAATTGGCGTAATAATTCAGGGATTATTTTACATTGGAAGATAATCTTGCATTGTTACAAATTTGTCTCACCTCTTTGCCTTAGGAGAAAGGAAGATAAAGTCAAGTTAAAATTCCACATAGTATCACCCTTTGATTCCAAGGGGGAGAGCGAATATGAAATGGAATTGTTATCGCCTCTAATCTTGCATTTTTTGGGAAGAATGCAATTGGTGTTTGTTGGTTGATCGAAAAACACCCTAAATGCTTTTACATTCAACTATTTGTTGCATTGTGGTTTGGATTATTATTCCAAGTGCTTGTGATTTATGGTAAATTCATGGCAAGGGTCTATGATGACAAGTTGCCATGGGGATAAGGAATGTTTTCTTGGAAGATGATATTAGGTTGATTGCCTTGATTGTGCTTGATTCTTAACTGGATTAATTAAGGAAATGATATTTTGCGTGGGTAGATCATCTCCAAGGTCACATCGCGCTTCAACCCTAGAGGGCACTACTTGATTCACAGGCTGAAGATTGAGTGGTAAAAAGGCCAATCATGGAAATTGTGTCTCACTCCTAGGCCGCTTGTGGGTCAAGTGGAGCTCTGGACACCCCTTGCCTAGTCCAAAATGGAGTTGAAGACTGTCATGAGCCCAATGTCTGCAGCATTGGAATATCGTATTCTAGATAAAGGATGGAATTTGTGATGCCATGTGATTTGGACCAATTACTTCTGTATGGCAGAAGGGATACATAATTTCTCCTGTATGGGCAAGAGACAAAGATTAACTTGAAGATAAGTTAAGAAACTTGTTTGTCAAAAGAACTGATTGCTCTGTTTTCGTGTCAGTTCCATAAGTTATACGAACAAACCTTATTCCCTAAAAGGATTAATTAAGGAAGCTAATTTTAAATGTCATACATAAACGTGATAGGATCTAATTAGATAACTAAAGAACGCCTATTGAGGGAAGCGAGTGGACGGAACCCCCGATGGATCTGTCCTACGGTAGGGTGGTCCTAGAAAACTGGGAGGCTTCTCACAAGGTTTTGCCGTTCTTTAGAAATTGTTAGGCTAGAAACTTGGTCCATGCCGCTTTAGAGGACCAGAATAGGACTATGCCCTACGGGTAAGGAGGTTAAGCAGCGCATCCCTCTCATTTCCCATTCTCTTTGAACCAAGTCTGGCATCGATTTGCTTTGGCTTGGGTATCTATGCATAAAGTAGGATGTCCAAGACCCGATGCCAGAATGCTGTCAGGTGACCTTGACCACTAGGGACCCAGATTTCAGGTTGATCCTAGTGGTTTCGGCCACGAACATTCCAGACCCTAAAGGGTTCGACCACTAGGGACCCAGATTTCAGGTCGATCCTAGTGGGTTCGGCCATGAATGTTCCATTGCGAGGCGGACTCAAGAAACCCTAGCTGATAAACCTTGTAACATTCCATGGGAGTGTTGGGCGGTGTCGCTTAGATTCATCTCTTGATGGATTGCTAAAAACATGCACGGATAGTCAATAGGCGGGCATGTTACACCTAGCATTTGAGCAACTTCATCGGTCGTTCCTTTAGTCCATAATACAAGCTTCAACTTGAAGGTTTCATGGAAATTCAACCCTCTTCTTCCCAAGGCATGCATTGTGCTCCCGCTTCTTCTTAGCTTGCTCCCATGTGTTGAGACTTGCTTTAGGGGTTCAAAGGACCTTATTGGCCATTGCCCAAGACTTAGTAGTAGCCAACATGACCAGGAAAGTGCTTAGCATGATCAACATGATTTGCACTTGAATATTAGGCTCTCTTGTCAAGATTGTGGGAGAGAAGGAAGGAGTCTCGCTTGAAGCTTTCTTGCTTGCACAATGGGGGAAGACACACAAGGGTGGAGGCTGAAAACAGTTTTCCTCTTCTTAGTTGTGTAAGCCAAAAGAACTCAAGTACAAAGAAATAGAAGAACCCTATATATGGGTCTCAAACCAAACTCAACTAACTAAGGTGGCATACTAACTGAGCCACGAACTAGAGTAGATAAGGATAGCTATCATGTAGCTATTATTCATGGGCGGTGTACCAACCGCGTCTGCAACTGACAAGTCGGTGACATAAATATACAACGGTCACCCTGGCGTATCACGAGTGGAGCTCGATATCTCAACACTCCCCCTCGAGCTCAATCCCAATTCCTGCACACCAAGCAGGTCTCTGAACTTGCACAGCTTCTCTGCGCCCAATGCCTTCGTGAATATGTCAGCTACCTGATCCTCTGTGCTGACATAAACTAGATCAATAAGACCTAGTAAAACCCTCTCTCGCACATAGTGATAATGCACCTCAATGTGCTTTGTTCTAGCATGATAGACTGGGTTATTTGCCAAGTGTATACTACTCATGTTGTCACAATAAATGACAACTGGCCCATCTGTAGACTGATGCATATCATAAAGTAGCTTATGCAACCAAGCTACCTCACATGCAGCCATTGCTGCACCCCTGTACTCAGCCTCTGTGCTCGACAAGGCAACTGTAGGCTGTTTCTTGCTGCTCCAAGTGACTGCAGCACTCCCAAAAGAGAATACATATCCACTGGTAGATCGTCTATCAGAAATACTACCAGCCCAATCAGCATCAGTGTATCCATGCAACTGTATCTGAACCCCAGTCTCATAAAATAGTCCATACTGCAATGTGGACTTCACATACCTAAGTATGCGTCTAGCCGCATCCAAATGTGGTTTCCTTGGAGCCTGCATAAACTGACTTACCAATCCAACAGCATAGCTCAAATCTGGCCTGGTAATAGTCATATAAATCAAACTTCCTACTATGCGTCTGTACATAGTAGGGTCTTCTAGAAGCTCACCTGCATCTGTGCTCAGCTTCACATTTTGCTCCAAAGGAACTGAAATAGGCTTACAGCCTGTCATCCCATATTTGGACAGCATGTCCAATCCATACTGCCTCTGCAAGAGCTGTATCCCACTTGGTGATCTAATCACCTCAATGCCCAAGAAATAACGCAGCTCTCCCAAATCCTTCATCTCAAACTTCTGCTTCAATAGCATTTTCACATGAAGGATATCTTCATCACTGTCACCTGTCATAATCAAATCATCAACATAAATGACAAGCAGCATAATACCTTTCTCTGTTTTTCTCACATAAAGTGAGAAATCTGCCTTGGAAATCTGAAAGCCAATAGTGACAAGATACTGTCCTATCTTGTCAGACCATGCTCTAGGTGCTTGCTTCAAGCCATACAAGGCTTTCTTCAACCTGCAAACAAACTCAGGATGAACAGCATGCACATAACCTGGTGGCTGCTCCATATAGACCTCTTCTTGCAAATCACCATGCAAGAAGGCATTCTTTACATCCATCTGATGTAAAGACCATCCCTTTGATGCAGCCATAGCAATGACTGCTCTTACGGTTGCCATCCTTGCAACCGGACTGAATGTTTCTTCATAGTCAATGCCATATGTTTGTGCATACCCCTTGACTACTAATCTTGCCTTGTATCTGTTCACAGAACCATCAGCATTGTGCTTCACCTTATAAACCCACTTACAGCCAATTGCATTCTTACCTTTAGGCAAAGGTACTAACTCCCATGTAGCATTTGCTTCCAAGGCATCCATTTCTTCATCCATGGCTTTCTCCCATTTTTCTTTTCCCATGGCTTGCTCAAAAGATGTGGGTTCTTGTTCCTGTATCACTTTGACCATATATGCATAGTGAATGGCTGTAAATCCATCATATTTCAGCCTATCCACAGGATACCTAGCTCTTGTAGACCTGCGCAAAGTAGGTTCACTCCCAGGTGCTCTCAAAACATCCCTGGTCTTCCTTACTCCAGGTGTAACAATAGAAGGAATACCCAACTCATCATCAATGCTCTGTTCTGAGCCACTGGATTCACCATCCACATAAGAGTGACCTGCATTCACATCAAACATGGGCTGATCAACCTTCTCTTTTCCTTTTCGTGATACCTGCATACCACTATCTGCATTGCTTTGAGAAGATTCTCCTGATCTCAATCTGCCTGTCCATGGCGAAGAATGTGAACCACTGCTAGAGGACGCTCCAGGTCCACTAATATTTTGTGACTGCTGCTGTGAATTCTGTGTAGCATTACCATTTTGTGCATCTTCATCATCAATCACATTTACTGGTTTATACCAGCTACTCATCTCATCAAAAACAACATCTCTGCTCACTGTAAACTTATGAGTAGAAGGGTTATAACATCTATACCCTTTTTGCTGCAGAGAGTAACCAATAAAGATGCACTTCTCAGCTTTTGGATCCAACTTGGATCTCAGCTCATCTGGCACATGTACATAGGCAATGCAACCAAAAATTTTCAAATGAGAAATATCTGGTTTCCTACCAGTATACCTCTCCTCTGGAGTCATTCCATGTATTGCTACAGTGGGAGTCCTGTTCATTATGTAGACTGCTGTAGCAACTGCTTCAGCCCAATAAAAATCTGGCAAGTCTTTTTGCCTGTTTTTCCTTTCTGCAATTCCATTTTGTTGTGGGGTATAACTGCATGAATATTGCTGCTTTATGCCATGCTCCTGCAAGAACTTTGCAAACTCATTTGAGAGGTACTCTCCCCCTCCATCTGACCTTAGGCATTTTATCTGCAAGCCTATTTCTTTTTCAACCATAGCTTTAAGAGTTTTGAAATGCCCAAAAACTTCACTTTTCTTTTTCATAAAATACACCCAAACTTTTCTGCTATAGTCATCAATAAAACTGACAAAATAATGACAGCCTCCAAGAGATGCAGCTTTAGTTGTCCACACATCAGAGTGAATTAATTCCAATGGCTTCTCACTCTCTTGAACATGTCTAAGAAATGGTTTCCTTGCCTGTTTTCCAAACTGACAGGCTTCACATACCTTATGCATTTCTGCAACCTTGAATTTGGGCAATCCTGCAACAATATTTTGGGCCTGCATTGATTTAAGTCGCTGTACATTAACATGACCAATGCGTTTATGCCAGATATCAATATCTGCAACTACACCGGTCCCATGTGCAAACATTGCTGCACTCAATTCAGACATGTCTGCATCCAATGTAAACATTCTGCCCTTCTTCTTTCCTTTTGCTATCAAGCGACCTTTATTTTTCATATCCTCAACAAAGCATCCATGAGGATTAAATCTGACCTGCAAGCCCTGTTCAACCATTTGACCAACTGAAACCAGATTCTTGGTGATATTCGGGACATGAAATACATCGGACAGGTATTTCTTTTTCCCACCCTGCATAGACAAGGGAATTTTTCCAATCTGCACAATAGGATGTGCAGTATCATCACCAGTCTCCACAAATCCTGGTTTTTCCATTTTCCTTGCATCCTCCATCCATTCTGCATGACCTGTCATGTGGTTTGATGCACCTGAGTCAACATACCATACATCATTGCTTTCTTCTGCACTTATCATAGAATTGTTCATGTGCTACACCATGAACAAATGCTCATTTCTGTCATCACCCTGTCTACTAGAAGATGCATAATTTCCTTGTTGCAGTTTTCCATTCATGATGTCATTCTGCTTTTTATAGCAGTCTTTAGCCATATGACCCATTTTACCACAGTAGTAGCATTCAACATTACTGTTTGCATTTTGGCCTCTTTGCCATCCACCACGACCTCTTTGGCTCCCCCTGTCTCTAGAGTTACCACGTCCTCCTCCATAGGACTGGTTTTCTTGAGTTTGCTGCATATTCTGATTTCTGCCACGGCCTCCAAATCGGCCTCCTCTACCTCTGCCTCTACCTCTTCCAGCATTTGAGTAGAAGACAGCTTCTTTTGAAGTTCCTCCTGAAGAAGATGCACCACCATTTCTCTGTTCCTCAGAAATTAGAAGAGCAATCAACTCCTCAAAATCAGGAAATCTTTCACGAACTGAAATGGATGTCCGAAATTGTGCATAATCCTTTCCTAGACCATTCAAGGTCACGGAAACTAAATCATCATCTTCCACTGGCGACCCAATGGAAGCAAGTGCATCTGCAATCTTCTTCACCTTCATGTGGTAGTCGTTGATGCTCATACTTTCTCTTTGCACATTATGCAACTCTTGCTTGAGCTGCATTTTCCTGGCTTGCGTATTTGTGCTATACATTTTTGACAAAGTATCCCATGCCTCCTTTGGCGTACTTGCATCCTGAATATGCACAATCATAGAGTCTGAAATACTGATAGACAGCCAATACATAACTTTCCTAGCTCTCTCATGCCATGTTTTAAATGCCTGCATTTGTTGTTGATTGGGAACATCAGGAAGAACTGGTTCTTCTTCATTTCCTGCAACAAATTCCCAATATCCTTTTCCCATAAGGAAATTCGTCATTCTAAACTTCCATGCCTGGAAGTTGTTCTTGTCAAGCTTTTCAGTGACAATCTGTGAAAGAGAATCAGACGCCATTACAGAATACTGCAAGAAATTCTGTCACTGCAAAAAACACAGCTTCACCCTCACAAGGGCAAATCTGCAAAACTGGCGAAAGTGGTATTTGACCACACAGTCACTTCCTAGTGACGATTTTTCATAAACAGGAACCAAGGATGATTCTGAAACTCCCAATGTCTCTGCGCACAAGCATACGATGCAATTTCTACAGTAACTTTTCACCGACCTGTAGAACAGTGGTCGCACAGCATAAAACTGAGCCTTTTCTTGAGTGCGTGCAGAAAACTTCTGTCTGCAAAACAGGCCCCGAAATGGCCTCAAATCAAAAAAACAAGGTCGCCGAGGGCTAAAGCCCTCACCTGCAGCATATACTGCCCTCTTGCTTCACCGCGAAGGGCGTCTCAACCTGAGACAATGCACTCCTGCAATTTCCGGCTGTGCTACCTGCAGAGATCTGCTCCCAAAACAGGAAATGAAAGCAACACTGCTCCTCTTACCAGACCACCGCGAGCTTGGCTTGCTTTCTTGAGCTCCTTACCACGAACAAGGCTCTGATACCATGTCAAGATTGTGGGAGAGAAGGAAGGAGTCTCGCTTGAAGCTTTCTTGCTTGCACAATGGGGGAAGACACACAAGGGTGGAGGCTGAAAACAATTTTCCTCTTCTTAGTTGTGTAAGCCAAAAGAACTCAAGTACAAAGAAATAGAAGAACCCTATATATGGGTCTCAAACCAAACTCAACTAACTAAGGTGGCATACTAACTGAGCCACGAACTAGAGTAGATAAGGATAGCTATCATGTAGCTATTATTCATGGGCGGTGTACCAACCGCGTCTGCAACTGACAAGTCGGTGACATAAATATACAACGGTCACCCTGGCGTATCACGAGTGGAGCTCGATATCTCAACATCTCTTTGAGCATTCAATCCCTCCTTGATCCTTCTTGGCACTTAGATAAAAAACTTGGCACATCCCATTAGTCATGAGGATGTATTGAGGTGTTATTGGTTTCATTTAAGCTCAAATAGCTCAATTTATGTAGGGTTTTATTGGCTTTTCAACTAGGAAGATTATGATTATTGCAGTTTGATGCCATTCAGGTATACCACTTGAATGTATTGATGTTTAAATTATGAAATACGTGAGATCTAGAGCATGGCAGATGCAGAAGCTATGGAGGTTGAAAGAGAAAAAAGAAACCATGAAGACATTGACCTTAACTAGGACAAATTGTTACACAAGTGAATTAGGTTCCAAGATTGAGACTTGGACTCATAAACACAATCTTGTGTATTGATAGTGACATGACACTTTATTGGAAAGAAAAGAGTACTATCATTGCATTAGAAAAAGAGTGCAAGTACAATGCTTTATAGGAATTGAGTGGTGGTACTTTCTCCTACTGTGCATATGGGATTCTGGTCCTGAGCCCTCACTACTTCCTCACAAAGGGACTAAAGTAGGTGTGATTGCAAATATCTCAACACCCCTCCTCAATCACAACCAAAAGTACAAAGTGTGTAGAGGCTTTAGTGAAAGCAACACCAGCAAAGTGTGGGCACACCATAAACATGGCAAAAACACTAGAGGCTGTTGCAGAAAAGGCTAAGTGTGGGTACCACAAACATGATGGATATCCAGAGGCTGTAGCAAGGACCTCACAAAGTGTACAGAGGCTGTAGTACAAGGATAACTGAGGAGTTTGCAAATTTATGTTTGAGGCATTAGGGCTAGGAAATACAAAACTAAAAAAGTCTATCTGAATAGAAGGACTGATGAGGTTTGTCCTTCTCCTGGTGGTCTTCTTCTTCTTCTTCCTTTGCTTCATTTTCTTCTTCTTCTTTGATTGCAACTAGATAGGCCTTTTGGGACCTCTTTCTAGCGTGGCAGAACTTCTCAATGTATCCGGTCCTTTTGTAGAAGTCACAGAAGATCTGATCCTTCTTGCCTTTGTACTTTGATGATTTAGACTGTGCAGCGAACAAGGTGTCAAGTCTCTTCCATGTATCCAGTGAGGTCTCACAGTTATCCACGTGGTGGATATAGCTGTCATCTAGCTCCAGTTTGATAATGGCCTGAGCCTTATCATGGTTCTTTTGCCAAGTGAAAGAAAGATCCGCATCACGAGGCTTCTTTTCTTTTCCAGTGGTGGTAATGGCCCAGAGGCCCTTCTTCATCAGGATCAATTTGATGCGGGTCTGCCAGGTATGAGACCCGACTCCTTTGAAACGGGCAGTTGGAGAATCTTTGCCCATGTTTGACTTGAGAGACTAGTAGTAAATTAGCTTCAAATGACTGAGAATAACCAGGAATGAGTTGATCTTTGTATGTGTCAAAAGACACAAGCAATGGCAGTGAAGTATCAAAAGATACTAGTTTGAAATTTGATGTTTGTTGCTTGAGTTTGACTTGATGATCTTCAAAAACTCTTCATAGCTTTCCCTCCTTGCTAATTTGATGGTTGAATACTTGCTGAAAACTTCATATTAGAGTGGCCTTGGCTTGGTTTAAGTGGCAGGAGAGAGAAAATGAAGGAAAAATGAGCTTAAAGGTAAGTGGCTATGGCTGTCCTGTCAAAACAGGGACCAGCAACTGGTAAATGAGCTTCCACGCACTCCATAGGTTGAATATACTCAAACCCTTTGAGATGGAGGACCCTCAGTAATGGATCTAACTCCCCCTAAGAGGGTTTGTACTCATTATGCTCGAGTTAAGAGATCTAAGCCTTCAAAGTGGTCACTGTCAAAACTATGCCCAGATTTGGGAAAATGCAAATTCGGGGCATGATGTGCATCAACCTCCTTGATTTTTGTGCCAACAAGTTGCGCCTTGACCTGAAGAACAACTCTCAATAAGAAAGCTTGAAGAGATATGGCCTGGTTGATGAGATATGGCTGCTCCAACAGAGGTAGGTAGGTGCTGTCCACAGACACAGTTATGGTAGCAACTCTGAAAAGAGGCAATGCTGAAGCTATAGCTACCCAATCTCAATGATTGAGGTGCCAAGAAGGAGCTTTGGAAGTAGAAAAACACTTCTCCAGAAGGAAGTTCAGAGATATTTGGCCTGTGGAGAGAGATATGAAAGCTTCAAATTGACAGGGTGTTGCTGTCCATGGCTGCCCCATGGAAGCTTCATTGAAGGTAGGAATGCAAATGAAGTTGGAGTTAGGATCCAGTACTCAAACTGAGGTGAGAAGAGATGGAAAGGAGCTGAGAGGAGTGAAAGGATATTTGGGCCATGCTCAACTGAGCTCTGATACCATGTGAAATATGCGGGATCTAGAGCATGGCAGATGCGGAAGCTATGGAGGTTGAAAGAGGAAAAAGAAACTCATGAAGACATTGACCTTGACTAGGACAAATTGTTACACAAGTGAATTAGGTTCCAAGATTGAGACTTGGACTCATAAACATAATCTTGTGTATTGACAGTGACATGACACTTTACTGGAAAGAAAAGAGTACTATCATTGCATTAGAAAAAGAGCGCAAGTACAATGCTTTATAGGAATTGAGTGGTGGTACTTTCTCCTACTGTGCATATGGGATTCTGGTCCTAAGCCCTCACTGCTTCTCACAAAGGGACTAAAGTAGGTGTGATTGCAAATACTCAACATAAACACCATATTAGGGAATATGGAAATTTCTCATAAGTTTGGAATACGTAGTCAAATCTTTGGATTTGTCCTAACTTGAATACTGTAACTCCAAATCAAGTGCTCTATAACTCAATAGATTCCATTTTTCAAGTGCTTTCTAATGATATGTCACATCATATAGTTTTGAGAAACTTATGGGCATGTTATCTGGCTGCCACCTTTTTAGTATTCAAAAAATGGAAATTGGGAGATTCCCTCACTAATATTGTGTTTTTAACATTCATGATTGGACTCGGATATGATTATGAAATACTTTAGAACTCAATTTTGAACTATATTTGATGTCTTAGAGCCTTGGTTATATGCTTCAGTGATTGTCATTTTACATATTTGAAGACTTACTAGGTTTTATGCTCCTAGATGAATTGCTTGATGTCTTTAGGTACTTGGACATTATGTACTTGATTTATTGAGTCTTGCATTGTTCTTTTACACTCCAGATATGCTTCAATGGTGGATGGGCATTTGAGATATTTGCATTTAGTTGAATACATTTCATCAAGGCTTTGGATTTTCTATGTAGTTGAGCTTGGTTTACTAGGACAGTGGGACTCTTGCCTTCTATACATGCTCTCTTGGATACTCTTGAATGCAATTATACCTACTAATGGGCTGATTTGATTTACATACTTTTGATGCCAGCACTTACCTCTGTCAGCATGATGTCGATAATGTATACATTCTTCTTGGTTTTGTATTGAGCTTCATTACTCTCTACTCACTTAGTTTTGTACTTAATATATCTATGTACTTAATCTTGAGATATCTTATATACACAATGTATATGCCTATGGGATGTATTGGTTTACTGACTACCTCAAGTTTATGGCAAACTTTAGTACAAATTGTATGCCTATTCACTACTAGTTACCTTTCTATATCATGGTTATTATCTGGATATTCCTAGTAGTGGGAGCTTGGTATTTTTTTATTATATGTCCACAATGGCCTTGGCCATATTGTTGCATTTATTATAGCAATATTATAATTACATTTTTTACAATTGTCTTAGACAGCTGACTTTTTACTTTGCTAATCTATTGCTTGCACTTGGTGGACAACTCTCTACTTTGGTGCTCCCTCATGTTTTGTCCTTATTTTGGTCAACTTTTTAGGCTGATTTGCAATCATTTACAATAGTCTATTGTCTTAGATTTTGCATTGGTATACTATCATTATGGCTAGTTCTTCAAATGATAGTGCTATCTTGGCAATCAACAAACTAGATGGCACAAATGTTTCTTATTAGAAGATGCAAATACGGTAAGTATTGGTGCAAAAGCATTAGATTAAGCCATTGAAAACCAAGAGTGTCAAGCCCGAATGCATAGATTAGGATGATTGAGATGAGTTGGATGAGCTATATAAATCCACTTTTATATTGTCATTGTCTAAACAAGTTTATTTTAATGTTGTGGTACCTGAAGATAATGCATGTCAACTATGGAAAAATATATACGATATTTATGACAAGCGCATCGCATATCTATTGGATGAAATAGCTTATGGACCTTCACACAAAGAAAATAACTTTTGTGTTTGCTCACTTGAATGAGTTTCATTCGATTTTCAGCCACTTGACTTCACAGAGCATTGAGTTCAAAGATAACCTACCTCCCTTGTTCTTGGTTGTTACACTTCTGGAGTCATGGGATACTTTTTGTATGGCCATGTGTACCAATAATCCTAAAGATGGATTGAAAATCCATGATATTGAGGGTGCTTTACTCACCCCGAGGAGCTAAATAGAAAGAATATGGATGCCTCCTGCACTTCTCATACATTGAATATTAGGGTCAGACATGATGGTCATTGGTAAGAGTAGTAATGACCATCGTGGTAGAGACTCATAGAAGATGTCTTAGTCTCCAAGGATAGTCTCATAGTAAGTCCCATGTTTGTAAGTTCTCTCTAATATGTCATTCCTATGGGAAGCATAGTCATATTTGGCCATAGTGCCATAAGATGCATGATAATAAGCGCAAAGAGAAAGGCAAGGGAAAAGTGCAAGAAAAGTTTGATGATCGTAGAATTGTCCCTAGTAAGTCTAGTGTTAAGATTGAAGAGATAAATATAGTGCTACCAGAGTATAATGAAGTCTACCATTCTGTGCATGGGTGAGCCTCTAGCTCTTATGCATTTTGATGTATGTGGTCACATGCCTTGTCAATCACTGAGTGGCATGAAATACTTTGTTACATTCATTGATGATTATTTGCACACGGTATGGGTATATCCTATTAAGTGGAAATCGGATGTCTTGTCTACCTTTTAATGTTGGCTTGCTCTTATTGAGAACTAGTTTGGGTATCGGCTGAAATGGCTAAGGTCTACCAATGGGGTGAGTATCTTTCTGAAGCATTTGAGTAGCTTTGTGATGACATGGGTATTAAGCATCAATTGATTGTCCCATACACTCCACCCTAGAATGATGTTACTAAGCATATTAACAAGACAAATCGAGAAAGAGTCCAAAGTATGCTTAATCATACATATTTAATATAGTATTTTGGGCTGAGGAAGTTAGTGCTACTACATTTGATAAATAAATTCCCATACACTAGTATTGGTTATCAAGTTGCAAAGGAGATATGGTTTAGAAAACCTCCCTCATATGTGTATCTTAGAGTCTTTGGATGTGAAGCTTTCTACCATGTACCCAAGGACAAACACAATAAGTTCAATCCTAAGTCAATAAAATGTATATTTCTTGGTTATGGAAATGCACATAAGATGGGCTATCACCTATGGGATCCGCATAATCAAAAGGTTATCCATAGCTATGACATTGTTTTCCATGAGGAAAAGATGCATAAGCAACCTAAGCACATAGTTGAGGTACACATGGTAATCTTTCAAGAGAAGCCTCCTGCTTTAGTATAGCTAGTTAGACAACATATAGCTCATGTTCCAATTGCCCATGATCATGATGTTGGATAGGATATACATGCCCCAAAACTTGTTTTGAGATGGTCTACTAGAGATAGATATCATCTTGATCAGTATGCTCCCTCCATGGACTATGTTATGATGATAGATTCTTGTGAGCCCCTACTTATAAGAAGACCATGTACAGAGGTGATAGTCATTCTTAGGAGGGGGCCATGTAGTCTAAGTTTGATTCACTACAGAAAAATCATACATGGGATTTTGTTTCTTTTCCCAATGAGAATCATGCATTGCCATGCAATGGGTGTGTAAGTTGAAGAGTACCCCCATGGATGCCCCAAGCTAGCATATAAGGCCAACATATTGGTTGCTGAGGGTTTTAAGTAAGAGCATGGTGTTGACTTTGATAAATTCCTTTATCATACAGTTAAGGTGGCTACCCTACTGTAGAGGCAAAGCTCAAGCTCAACCGCCAAGACCCACTAACCGCTTATTATTCAAGTGTTTCAAGCGAGCACTAATGGCTACCTCTCACATAGCCAACGCGCCATCCCTCTCTACGAGTGTAGTGAGCTTACCTTGATACCCGATTGAGTTGCTTCCTCTCTCAAGCACTCCAATAGCTCCACGATTCTTGATGCAAGCTCAAGCATACTCAAACCTTCACCTCCAAGCTACATCCTCCATAGCCACGTGTGAGATGAGAGAAGAGAAGAGAAGAAGAAGAGAGGAGATGGGGGGGGCCTTCACCTCCAAGATACCTCACCCTCACACACTCATTCCCTCACTCACTCACACTCCCTTCCTCAAGCACTCACAAGAAAGGAAGAGAAGAGAAGAGAAGAGAAGAAGAGAAGAAGAAGAGTCCACTTTGCCACACACTAGAGAATGACCTCTCATTAACTTTTTGAACTTTATATACAAAACCCTCTTTCCCTTGGGCGGTCATCCCCTTTTTACATGGCCGGCATAGCCTATACACTTTTTTCCATTGTTTTCCTATCTTCCTAGCTTCTTTCCTACCGCCCATCTATCTTTACAATTTGCATAGGTGATAGCCCATGTGGCGCTCTTAAAATAAATCATAGTGCACCTTGTGCTTGTAGGATTGAGAGATGGGTCCAACCTTGGGCAAGCCCTTAGTGTGTTCCGCACTTGAGGACCCAGTTTGTGCATAAGGGAGGTGCAGTGTAGGAGACTTAGGGTGATAGGTCGAACCATTGGCAAGAATTACCTTGCTAGGTATGTCCTACCCCTCATGTGTCCTAAGCATGTGTCGTGGGGAATGGGGCTAGGTATGAAAACCCTAGGTGCAATGACTGTGGCATGCAAGGTGCTTCTTTGGGAGATTCAGTGTTTTTTTTTTTGGATGTAGATGATTATATCCAGCATTTGGATGCAAGGGGTGCTCTCAGGCTCTACCCTGATCTTCTTTAGATGAGTCGCAAGGTGGTCTTAGGGATTTAGCCAAAAAGGCACGGCTGTGCAGGTATTCCTTGATGTTAGCCTTTGCACTAAGAGGTGTGGTTGACAAGAAAGGATGACTACACCTCGTAAAGTGGCTATGGATCATGTCTTCAAGAATTTTCATACAAAATGAGGGAAGAAGGGTTGCCCTTATCATGAGCCTAGCCATAGTATTCGTAGGTTAATGTCAAAAAAGAGTCGGGGAAGGTGGGATTCTTCGGCTACTACTGGATTTTGTTTAAACAAAAACCTAATGGTTTTAAGATAATTACAAGTAGTTATGAAGGTTGGGTAAGGGCAAGAAGAGAAATCCTTGAGGAAGCTGTTGATGGAAGGGTGCAAGTCCCCTACTCTGAAGGTCATGCATTCCTTGGGAGTTGCTGTATTGACATTGTAGATCTTTGGAAAGTCATACCTGCCCGTGCACCTCCTATCGTAATCCACTCCGTGTCTATGAGGGTATGGCATGTAGATAGGATCCCTCTGTTATTCCTATAGCATGCCATAGAAGGCAATCCATGCATCAAAATTGGTGTCCCAAATCCTCCTCCGCCACTTTGACTACGCCTCGTAACCTTGGACGGTTTTGGGAACCTGATAGACCTTATCTTGCAAGTAGTCTGTGGGCTTCCGCCTCCATTGTGTGATTATAATGCTTCGCTCCTCGACCCATTAGTTTGCTAGAGTATTTCCCAAACGAATGATCCTTTTCACTACCTCCACGGGTAAGACTCGGTCCAAAGATCATGGTAGAGGAAGGAGAACTCGAAGGGTTGGGATTGGATCTCCCGCTATTGCCAGATAGTCAGCTTATGTGGCCAATTGATGGGACACTAATCCTCATGTAGTGGCATGGTCTTGTCAAGCAGCTGTTGTGGTTGTGCTTGGGCTTGCTCCATAAGTTCTTGTCTTCTTCTTCTTGTAGCAACAACGTGCTCGGGAACCTAGGCATTCTCTAGCTCTTCTGTGGGAAGATCAGGCAAGGGCAGACTGAGCTCTCTGATTTGGGATTCTTCTTCGAATGCCTACTCGAAGTCTGGCACTTCCTTGGTGTCTTGTTCCATAGAGAGTTGGATTGGGGGTGGATGGGGCTGCTCCTATTCCTCGAATCCAAGTTCCCTAAGCTCATCAGTGGAGAGGCTGGCTTATCGCAAGTAGCTATGTTGGTGCTCCCTGGTTGTGCATGTGCTGGTTGGGAGTGTGTGCTCTAGCAGGCCATACCTTAAAGCTCTAGCTATCAATTCCAACTTCCTTTTCATTCTCTCACGGAATCCTCACCTTCAACTTGTCACATGAAGCACAATGCTCAAAAAGACTTGCCTCTGCTTGTTGGAGCACGCTCAGCGGCCTCAGCTCTGGATTCTACGAGCACCCTCTCACACTCCAATACTACTAGGTGCTCTTTCAATCCTCACACTCTTTCAAAGTTGCACCTCTCCCACTGCTGTACCTTCTCTTCCATATTTTCCTTACCCCTCTCCTTCTCCTGAGACAGCATCATTACCACCTGTTGCTGCTCATTCCACACCTCCATCATTTGGGTCTTCTCTTTACCCTGGCGGTTTAGCTACTCTTCTGCTATCCTCCTACCTTGATCAACCACAGAGCACTGCAGATAGGCTTCTGCAATCCTTTTTTATAGATCTTTGGTAGTTTGTGCACAGCTTTCTAGCTATGCCAGGTACAGCTTCCTTTCGATCATGGCCATGGCCATTAGTGCCTCCACCTCATGCCAAGCATTCTCCAGGTTCTCTTAAAGACTTCTTGTGGATCTGTCTATGGTCTCTTTCTTTATTTCTAAAATGGATCCTCTTTCTCTCTCTAGCCTTCCTTGCTCCTCCATTACCAACCACAAATGAAATACCAGGGCATCCTCTCGTTCTTGGCGTCATTCTTCTAACACCTAGTCTCCTTCTTGTGGACTCTCCTGTAGTTCTACATGCATTAGCTTCCACCCGTGCCATTCATTTCTGGAGCTCGGTGTATTGTTGGATAAAAAACTTGTGGTCCCGCTACTCCGCCACTAGGGCTTGGGCTTCATCCTCTAGCCTTTGCCTTAGGCAAGCTTTGTTCTCTTTTGCCTCCTCTTCTTTGGCACTAAGTTGCTCTTTTAGGTTTCAAACTTCTTTTTTATGCTCCCCGGCTTGCCATGTCATCTATAGCCGTAGAGCCATGGCGACTTCTCTTTCGGTCTCTAGTTCCATGGCTGTAGCCTTCTTCTCTTCCTTAGCCTTCTCTAGCTAGGCTAGGAGTTCAGCCACGTAGGTGTCATAGTCCCCATCCGGGGGCATCGTTAGCGATGTTGTGGTGTTGGATGCTTCCAACCTTTGCTGCTTTGGGTCTTGCCTTGACTCCGTGCCCACCACAGACAACCTTTTGGCTCCTGCCCCTGTCTCCATCTCTTGTACTTTTGTGACCAAGAACTGCATCATGGACATGAGCTGAGTGGTGTCCATGGTAGGCATTAGCTTGTGTGTGGTGGAGGTGGTGGTGGCGGTCTAAGGTGTGAGAGTCAAAGGGAGGGGATGCAACAGGCCCTTGCCCTTCCCCGCAACAACTGGGGCTACTTCAGCGCTACTGCTTGGTTTGCCTTTGTGTCCTGGGCTCAAGGTGGCCATTTCTCTAGGTCCGTGGGTCTCCTCTATAGAGTTTTGCATGGCCTCTGCCGTGTCTTCATCCTCCTTTCTCCTTAGCTCTTCTGCCTCTTGCTCTGATTTTCTCTTTCTCTCATCTTCGGACCTCCTAGACTCTTTTTGGGCCTTCCTCAACTCGGCCCATTTCTCCCTTGTCATTGTTTATTTCGTCACCTTTTGTAGCTTTGATGGGGTTCCCTTCTTCTGCGCCTTTGGCTTTCTTTGACTGGAGTACGTCTCCTACTCTTCCCTATCACTCATAGTCCTTTCACTAGAATGCACTTGTTCGTGGTGAGACAATCGGTCAAGGGTTTCCCCTACTCCCTCTCCACCTCCCTTTGTGTCCTTCAAGGCCTCCTAGATGATGGCCGTTAGGATTCCACCGTGAAGCTGGTGGTGGATGCCTTGGAGGAGGACTTCTTTCGAGTTGATCTTGTTGTGGAGGCTGGAGATCCCCCTCATGCCACTACTCTACCAGTGGTCAAAGCCTTTGCTAAGCTTTCAATAATTTTTCACATGAAGGCATTCAAATCTATTTCATCTAGGGATCTCGCTGCAATGCTTTCCAACAATGGCACCTCGATTCTATTCATAAAGGCATTGTACCTTTGACTGGAAAAGAGAGCATGGACCATCTTTGCTTGCAACTTGATCTTAGGATTTGGGATATCCACTAAGCTTATCCCATCTAATGTGTGTTCGACAGCCTTGTTCATCTCTAGCATGCTATACACGTCCCTCTTTGGGTGTCGCTCTATTCTGCTAGTCAAACCTAGGGATTTCTCCACTACCGTAGGGCTCAATTCCACCTCCACTTGGTGGGCCTCTTTCCCTTTCCTGATTGTCACCATGCCACATTTTTTTCGACATTGAAACTCCTCAAAAATTTTGCACACTTTTCATAGTTTACCACCTACCCGACCTTCTCTATGTACTTCTGTAGGCTGCACTAGTCCACGAGTTGCTTAATGGGTGGCTCTTGCATGATGGCATCTTCTAGGTTTATGGTGTGCTTGAATGTGGACTAGTTGTAGCCCCTTGTTTCTACCATCAACCCATACTTAGCTTGCTCTTCCTCCATGAACAAAAGCTTGCTACCTTTATCTTGCCCTACCATTTTAAGTTCTTGTCATATATCATGGTTCACCATTAGCATTCTTAAGACATTTTCTTGTTGGAAGATAAACAGGAGTTGATCATGCTTTTATGGGAAGAAGAACATGCTTTAAGCATAAAAAGAGAATTTTTCTTCAAGCAATTATATTCATTTCTGAAATTTAATGGCAATTTTCCTTGATTTCACCTTACTTCACTTTACCCCCTCCCCCCTTGGAAATGAGAAGAATCCTTCCTAAGATTAGACATGGGAGAGGCAAGACATTTGAGCACAGTATGGTGCTATCTACTTTGGCATAATCCAATCATAGAAATCAGGGTTGTATTCCAAGTAGGCATGACAATCGAGATTACGAGGACTAATGCATACTTGGGTAACATAAGTTAGGACATTGGTTAGAAAATCACTCGAGTTGATGTGGCTAGCCACATGTAGCTCCTCTTTCGTAAGGATGCAATCAATGTAAGGATAGGCCAAGACCTGGTCGTCTAGGTTTTTGTTTTGGGTGATGGCCAAGACCTTGAAAGAGGTTGTTGCTACATAAGTCAGGTCATACTCAGTTGTTTTGATGGCACATCGCTGCTTAGCATTAGTCATTATTTGGCAACACTGTTTCTCCCATTGGAGATGTAGGTTACACCATTTTTGTAAGAACAATAATTCAGAGTCAGCGAGGTGGGTGAGTTTCTCAAGCTCAATCTGTGACACAGGCCTTTGGGGCTTGCAATATGATGTTATTAGTCATTTGATGAACGTGTACTCTTTTGAGATTTCACCATTATCAATCAACTCCTTTGAGACCTTGGGGGATGTTACTGTCATGAACTTGTATTCTTCCCAATTGTAGGATAAGGAATGAACCTCAACAGTAAGGGGTTCATCAAGCAAGCCGAGGTTAAGTCTTTCATAGCTCCTAGCAAATGTGGTAAATGTATTATCCAAGAGCTTGATGCAAGTCACCAAGTCATCTCCCGTATTCTCAACAAGGTCCTTGGCGACTGATAGGAATGAACGTCGCTTGTAGGAAGGCCTAAGACCTGCTAGTAGTTGGGGTGGAATTGAGCTAGACAATAATGGTTCGCACTTGATAGTGGTGTGTCTAAGGGTAGCTCCATAGTCTAATCCATGTGTCCAGTGCTGCTTTGGGGTACTAAGGGTGGCTCCAGTGGCACAGATGGTGCATTATCCTCTTCTTGCGCATCCACTGGGGTGCCAAGGTCTCCACACTTAGATGATTCCAAGGTATCACGTGGTTGTTTGGGTTGATAGATTGGTTGGGGTTTTTTTACTGCAATCGTTGCGGGTTTTGTAGACTTTGCTACTTGAGTTTTTCTGGGTGTTCATTGCCTTAGCAGGAGTGGGGATTCCTGGAGATGGGGTGGGAAGCGATGGTCGTGGTTGGGATATGCTTCTAGGATCTCTCTTCTTGGGCACCCATATCCAGGTGTTGCCTTCATAGTATCCTTGGGCTTGATATAGATCTTTGGGGATCCATCACAGCTTGATTGTGTGCCTATGTCGATAGTATCAGATCGGTCGCTTAGGTTTTGAATGACAATTGTGAACCTTGTGGGGCTATATTTGTTGGCTACAAGTAGGTCATTTTTGGTGCTTTGGCACCCATTTAAGCATGGGCTCTGTGGCTTTGGGGATAGCCTTAGTTGGCGGTGGTTTTGTAGTCTGGGTGGGTTGTGATGACTCGCGATCCTCCTCCCTAGGCTTAGTCCTAAGTGAAAGTTGTCACGATTTAAACGTTGCCAATGGCAAGGTGAATATGCTGCAAATCCTAATCTACATTGCATTGTGCTTGCTTTCTGAATGTGCATCCTAATAACAATTCTTGACCTGCATCCTTTGTATTTGGCAATACATAGAAGATGACTCATAGGCTCTCAGACTCGATAGAGACTGTGATCTTGCACTTCCCTAGGAGTGCATATGATGCCCCCGAATGGGTTAAGTTTAGCATTGGTAGGCTATAACTAATCAATGAGGGTCCAATGGGAAGTCAGCTCCCTCGTCAATCAAGGCATCAAGTGCGTGTGCACACCGGGTAGTGGCTGTGATGCACAATTATGCTGGTGCTACTACCTCTTCATCCTCATCCCTCTAATTTGGTAATGGTGGCAACACGGGCATTGACAGGGCCTTCTAGTAGAGGGGGCTCATGCAATGGATTTGTGGGAGGGTAGTACTTCTTCATGCGACTGCCTTTGAAGAAGCCTATGCCCTCACCTTCAAGGGTTTCAAGTTCTACATTGCCTGTCCTCCTGATGGTGTGCACTCAGAAAGGTCCCAATCTGTGGCCCTTTACTGAGTAGAGCAAACCAAGGTTTCCCTGCTCAAGGTTGCATTGTTTGACGTGCTTATCGAACCACATCTTTCGTCGTGCTTTCTCACAAATTCAGGCGTGGTAGTCCTTGTACTCATCATCGAAATCAGCTCCTCCCGACTACTCGTCATCCCCTAGACTCTTGTCTCTAGCCTGTCCTTCGTTGGTGGCTAATGCCCAATTGTACAATAAGTTCAGATCATGCACCTTAGTCCATTTCCACTTAGGCTCATCCAACAAATCTCTAAGGGGCTTGAGATTAGCAACGGGGTTGCTAGTCAATTTGCATGTCAGATACTCGAGGATCTTGTGAAGTTCTAGCATGTTGCTAGGGATATAGAAAGAGATAGCCTTGGTTGGCTGCTTGAGCTCCTGGCCATCATGCAAGGTGGAACTGTTGGCTCCTTCTTTGACAGGCTTATAATTTTTGCAACCTATTTGTACGTCTCCTCTTTGTCTAAGAATGGGAGATCGATGGTCGCTAGGACGTGCATCCAATCTCACTCATCCTTAGGCAAGGGATGTACTTGGTTAATGGCCCATATGGTTTCTTTATTGGCACATCACCCTTGAGCATGGCAGAGATGGCTTCTAGGTCAATGGGGGTCTTCTTCCAAGTATCCATCTTGACCTTCACTACTTCCATTCAATTTCCTAGGAATATTAGACCGTTGCCCTAGTCTTCAATGACTCGAGTGTTCCTCATCCAGGGTCAGCCTAGCAAAATGCCATAGTCCACTCCCTTCATGAAAATGAAGTTCACAAAGAACTAGACACCTGCAATCTTCATTGGCCAACTTTTCAAGACTCCAAATGGCCTTACTTTCGTCCCGTTAGCTAGAGTGACATTGAACCTAGCTGTTTTGACAAGCGGATTTCCCCAATCCTGCAGCACAGCACGGCTCAACACACTCACTCTTGCCCTAGTATCTACAATTCCCTTCCGCATTACATCTCCTAGGGTTAGGATAGGCAAAACTGCATGTGTCTCACTGCCTTCCCAAAAGGCATTAACATATGACTTTAGCACTAAGTGCAGCGTCAAGCTGGGTATCTGTGTGACTGCATCATGATCCTGCAAGTCAGCGGCGGTAGCATGCTCCATCGGTTCTTCTACCTAGAGTTTCAACTCCTGCCATAGCATGGGGTGCTGTCTGAGTAGGTCTCCTAAACTCAAAGTCACTAGGGTGGTCACTAACGTTGCGATGAGATTGTTGGTTGCTTGCCTCTCTCCTAGGTTTGTACTTCTTGGCAATTGGTCTTGACTAACTGGATGGCCCATGGCATCTAAACTTAGCCTAGGTGGCACCACCTGTGGCATGGGTGTGTCTCGACTTTGGTCATGTAGGTAAGACTGGCATGCTCACACTAGAGAGATCCTTGATCTCACCCTCTTAAGATAGGCTCAACATCCTTGAGGTGCTTCTAGGCTTCCTTTACCCACTCCTTGACTTTGGCTATTGCCTGGAGTTAGCGCCTAGGGTGGGGATACTCCCCTACTTTTGCACTCCCTTTCTTTGCCGTCCTTGGAGCAATGGTCTCTACCTTTGCATCCGCAACTTTGCTAGTCAGGAGCGTTGTTGCATCCTCAGCCTTCAACGTGACCTTTATGTCAGTCTTTTTCTTCCTTCTCCTTTGGTTCTTCTTTCCTATTGAGGCTGCATCTAAATTGTTGGGCCCTGGCAGTGATATGCATGTCTGCTTCATCTGTGATTTGGCCATGACATGCAATGGGATGGTTGTGTCCTCGTTGTCGAATGTCTTGACTCCAAATAGTCCCAAGGGCATTGAGGGCACAATTTTTAGGCTAGGGGATGGCTTTCGTCTAGGGCAATCAGCAAAGAGGTGAGTGATGCCATACTCGACACATCTGAGGTTGGTTTTTACCTTATTCACTTGTTCTCTCTCTAGATAGCATGATGAGATGTGGCTCGAGTGATTGCAAGTC
This sequence comes from Lygodium microphyllum, assembly GCF_053477565.2. Lineage (NCBI taxonomy): Eukaryota > Viridiplantae > Streptophyta > Polypodiopsida > Schizaeales > Lygodiaceae > Lygodium > Lygodium microphyllum. Next base: position 32,145,001 of record NC_141161.1, on the reverse strand, counting down.
CAACACGAGATTGGATCTTGGATTGGCCCTAGGAATCCTCTTCCCCTACCTCTATGTAATGCCATCACTGGTACTGGTTGATAGTCCATCAGGACTGGATTTCCCTCTTTGTCATACGAGACATAAGGGTTTATGTAGGCTTCATCTTTGTTAGGCTCCTCCACATAATGGATTGGAGCATCACTCCGTGGATGGGTCATATACTATGGTCCTGGTGGCCTGGGTATGCCCGTCAAGTTGATCTCCATCCTAGGGATGATGGGCTTTGCATCATTTGGTGCTAGAAGTGCCAGTTGGGCTCCTCTTCCAAGGAAATTTAGCAGCCTGTTCCCTAGGTATGGCAGGTTGTACTATTGGACATAGAGGAATCTCCTAGGCAACCTATAGTGCATGTCATTGTGGTCGAATCTACCACAGTTTTCCGCAAGGCCTAGATCTAGGATCTTGGCACTTGGCTAGGAGGTGGTTGCCGCCACAATGCACGCATTGGACGTGCGATCACGTCAATTTCCTCACCAATTCCTGCAGTTGTGCTAACTCCATTCTCACCTCGGGCTAGCTTCTAGTCTTGATCTACACCTTGCGTGTTAGGGGTTGATCCCTTGCTGGAGGTTGTGGTACTCTTTAAGGTCCTCTGGTTGGAGTTGTCATGGCTTGAACTTTGAGAGCTTCTCTCTCTCAACTAGTCATCCACCCTAATTGCTTCGTCAAATACCCTAGCTAACACGTCTTGTTGCAAGCTAGATTTACCTACCAAAGCCTTGTACAACTCCTCACTGTGAATTCCGTTCATGAACACGGTGGAGACCGCCACTCTTTCACTTGGTCGTTCATTCATGGGGATTCTCTTGAAGAGGTTGTGCATGTGAGTGACGTAGTCTCTTATGTCTTCCTTGTCCTTTTGATTGATGTTCATGAGTCGGACTATGAGGTTATCTGAGTATCCTACTTCTGAGAATCTCTTAATGAAGAGATCTTTTAGTCGTGGAAAAAGTTTGCTTGCTCTGCCACATCTAAGCTAGTGTACCATGTCCTACCCTTATCGCCTAAGCATAGTCCGAAAGCTTGGGAGAGTTGTGCAAGGTCTGTGAGACTGTTGGCCTCGCAAACTTGCTCAAACTACTCTACGAAGCTGTACGGGTCACTACTAGGCTGGTACTTGTCCAGCTGCTTAGCTACTGCATGGATGTTTGATTGACTCTTCGCCCCATGAGTAATTCCTAGGCTTAAGAGTAGCAAGGTCACTAGTGTTGTCGCACTCTATTCAGCATTCGTGTTGTCGATGAGATGCTTGGTCACAAGCTCGCTCAGCATGAGGCCTGACTGTAGCGCTATCTCTCTCTCTATGTGGTTGGTCTTGCCTTGCTTCTACCGGTTAAGGCTAGCACGCGTCGAGCCTCGCGCACTATGTCTTGTTGCAAATTCCTAGTTCTCTACTCGTGATTGTAGGCAGCTATGCCCTGCAGTGCTCTCCTAGCCACTTTCCTCTCTTTCTCTAGGCTTGCCACTACCTCCTCTACTGGCCTATCGTGGACCACCATCCTAGTTAGCATGTCGTACTCGTTAACCATGTCTTGGACTACAACTAGGAATTCACCCAAGTCTAGTTGCTCATCTCCCTAGTCTGCATTTGCTCCTGACATCATTTCTGCTTCCCGCTCCACGGGGCTATCAATCAATCCTAGCAACTCTGGTACCGTTTAGCCCTCAATCTTGCTATCCTTTCAGCCCCATTTCTGTCTCCAAAGATCCTATCAATGGGGCTCCAGAGTACCCGACTATGTTGTGGGGGTCTCCTCCTATTGGTGGGTTCCTTTGGGTTATTAAGTCTGACTGTATTCCATGTTGTCGAAGATAGTCCTCAACTAATATACACTCACTGCTAGGTGCTCTGTTGTGCATGGTGCAAAATCAGGCTTTCTATCCTTTTCCACTGTACTTATGTGGAAGAAATCACTGTGTGGAGTGCACTTGCAAAATGATTATGCAAATCTAGCTATCCCCCCTTCTTGTCTATGACCTAATATGGCTCTAAGTGTGTTCTTTGGTCACTCCTAAGGATTGTTAGGGGTCGATGTTGCTCCCTCTATGCTCTATCAAGGCTAGGTTACAATCTAGAGGCTAATCTTTGGGCTACACGTCTAGTCAGCTATGTGACTGGGCTCCTAGAGTTTACCTCTAGGCCGTATAGTCAGGGTTTCCTCTATCTACTGGCTTTGCCGAGTCAGGGAGGGTTTCCAAGGGTGTTTTGGTTTGGCTCTAAGCCATGGAACTGGTCCCGGTTCTGTGCTTTCTTATTTTGGTTTGTTGGCCCAATTCCCAGAATCAAACTTTCTGGGTGATCCGACTCTAAGAGTCGGATGGTGTCTGATTGTGCGTCTGATTGGGTGGTCCTATTGGACCAAGCTAGTCCGACTCAAAGTTTGGTTTGATTGGAAATTGGGTGTCTGATTGATTGGTGGTCCGATTGGACTAGTCGAATGGTCCGATTGTGGGAGGTTGTCCGATGAGACGAAAGGCTTGGTTTGACTATCCAAGAGTGTCCAATTGGACGCTTGGTCCGATCCGGACCCAGGATGATGGTTCATGACTCGTAGAGTCAGATGGTTCGATTGCCTGACTCTGGGAGTCACACCAGGACATAGTGGTCCGCTGACTGTGAAGCGATAGGGTGCACACGACAATTTTGGTCAATTTCTTCAAGCTTGGTCCACGGCTGCCTGCAAGGCTCTACAGATCACATCTATGCCAAGCAAGGAAGGGTTTTGCATACCTAGGTCCAAGGAAAAGCTCCAAAATAGAATGCCACGATCTCCTCTGGTCAACAGCTCTCTCTCTCTCTCTCTCTCTCTCTCTCTCTCTCTCTCTCTCTCTCTCTCTCTCTCTCTCTCTCTCTCTCTCTCTCTCTCTCTCTCTCTCTCTCTCTCTCTCTCTCTCTCTCTCTCTCTCTCTCTCAAGCTCTCTTAAATGCAAAATGAAGTCTTCCTTGCCACTCCTGGCCTCTTATTGCCTTGCCCAAGTTTGCATTTACCTTAATCTTGCTCCTCTTACTAGTATTTCAACCCAAGATTTCATTTTTTGTCCTTATTTTCCATGTTTCAGCCTATTATACAGCAATAAAAACCCTACTGTGTGCTCACACTGTTTTGATCCTATCCTACCTAATGCAAGCAAAAATCACAAGATAGTGTTCATGCTTCTTTAGCCTACTCATCTACACATCCAAACCCAAAAATACTTACTTTTTTGGACAATTAACACGCCTAAATATCCTATGTACCTCAAGCTCCAATTTGAGGATGAAACCCTTACTTTGATGCTCGATTTGAAGTGCGCAAGCGCTCAAGCTTGAATCTATTAGCCCTTGCAATGGAACAAAAATGTAGAGGCCATTGGCAAGACCCACAGATCGCTTATTGTTCAAGCATTTCAAGCGACCACTAATGGCTACCTCTAACATAGTTAATGAGCCATCCCTCTCTATGAGTGTAGTGAGCTTACCTTGATGCCCGATTGAGTTGCTTCCTCTCTCAAGCACTCCGATAGCTCCACGATTCTTGATGCAAGCTCAAGCATCCTCAAAACTCCACCTCCAAGCTCCATCCTCCATAGCCACATGTGAGACAAGAAAAGAGAAGAGAAGAAGAAGAGAGGAGATGGAGGAGGGCTTCACCTCCAAGATCCCTCACCCTCACACACTCACTCCCTCACTCACTTACACTCCCTCCCTCAAGCACTCACAAGCAAGCAAGAGAAGAGAAAAGAAGAAGAGTCCACTTTGTCACACACCAGAGAATAACCTCTCATTCACTTTTTGAACTTTATATACAAAACCCTCTTTCCCTTGGGCGGTCATCCCCTTTTTACATGGCCGGCCATAGCCTAGGCCCTTTTTTCCATTGTTCTCCTATCTTCCTGGCTTATTTTCTACCGCCCATCTATCTTTACAATTTGCACGCCTGGCGCTCTTAAAATAAATCATGGTGCACCTTGCACTCTTTTACAAAAGTATTGACTTGTGCTCTTTCTTGATGCGCCTTCATCTTCCATTCCACTTTTGCTTTGGCCTTGTCTTCTGCTTTAGATTTTCTGGATTTTTCACTTTTCCACCTTGTTCGTCTAAGGGTTAACACCTACCATTGGTTTTGGCCTTGGTTGCACAACTAGATCTAGACATTTATCAAATGGATGTGAAAATAACTTTTTTACATAGGGACTTGCATAAGGATATGTATATATAGTAGCCTAAGGGATGTATGAAAAGGGATAGGGAACACCTAGTATGCAAGTTGAGAAAGAGTCTTTATGGCCTTAATCAAGAACTCAGGTAATGGTGCTATAAGTTTGATGCTTTCATGCATTCACAAGGATATACTTCCAATGATATGAATTCGTGTTAATACAAAGAAGTGTCTGTGATGGTAGCCTTATTGTCTTAGTGCTTTATATCAATGATATGTTGATTGCTAAGAGAGCTCATGACATCCTCCGATGCTTTCAAGATTTAGCTCAAGAAGAGCTTTGAGATGAAGAATATGGGGTAGGCATCACATATTCATGGTATGTGAATCAAGCATAATATTCTTAGAGGCTCCTTTACCTATCACAATAGGCATACATACAAAAGGTGCTTGAGCAATTCCTTATGCAAGATATTAAGTTTATTGGATTTCCTTTACCTTCTGTAACGTGTCCACCTATCGGCTGCCTAGGCACATTTTTGGTGGTCCATTGAGAGACGAGTCTAAGTGATGCCGCTTAGCATTCCCATGGAATGTCACATGGCTTGTTACCTAGGATTTCCCGAGTCCACCTCGCAACGGAACGTCCATGGCCGACGTCCACGACCGAACCCACTAGGATCAACATGAAATTTGGATTCCTAGTAGACAAGGTCTCCTAATAGCATCCTAGCGTCAGGTTTTGGACATTCTACTTTATGCAGAGATACCCAATCTGAAGTAGATCCATACTCTACTTGGTTCAAAGAGAATGGGAAACTAGAGGGATGCGTCACTCAACCTCTCTGCCCGTAGGGCATAGTCTCATTCCAGTCCCCTAAAACGGCATGAATTAGGTTCTAACTCAGCACTACCCAAATGTTAAACGATGGTACAACCTTGTGAGAAGCCTCCCAATTCTCTAGGACCACCTTGTCATAGGATGGACCCATTGGGGTTTTGCCCACCTGCTTCCCTTGATAGCTTTAGTTTTCTAATTAGGTCCTATCACATTTATGTGCGACACTCAAAATCAGCTTCCTTAATTAAGCCTTTTAGGGAACATAGTTCGTTCAAGTAAGTTATGTCATAGACACAAATACAAAGCAAGCAGTCCTTTGACAAACAAGTTTCTTATGTTATCTCAGGTTAATCTTTGTCTCCTGCCCGTATAGAAGAATTACATATCCCTTCTGTCCAACAGAAGTCCTAGTCCAAATCACATGGCACCATAATTTCTATCCTTTATCTAGAATAGGATCTTCCAACACCCTAGACGTTGGGCTCACGACAGTCTACAGCTCCATTCCGAACTTGGCAAGGGGTGTCCAGAGCTCCACTAACCCCAAGCAACCTAGGAGTGAGACACACTTTCCGCGGTTGGCCTTTTCACCACTTGACCTTCAGCCCGTGAATTGGGCACTGCCCTCTTGGGTTGAAACGCAGCGTGACCTTGGAGATGATCCACCCGCGCAAAATATCCTTCCTTAATTAATCCAATTAAGAATCAAGCACAATCAAGGCAATCATCCTAATATCATCTTCTAAGAGAACATTCCTTTATTCCCATGGCAACTTGTCATCACATACCCCTACTATGCATTTACCATCAAGCACAAGCACTTGGAATAATCATCCAGATCATATTCCAACAATTAGTTTAATGCAAAAGCATATAGAACATTATTTGATCAATAAGCAAAACAATGGTATCCTTTTCCAAACATTGCAAGAATAGTCGTGATAACTTTTACTTTGCGTATTTGCTCTCCCCCTTGGGATCAGGAGCAATTTCACATAAAATTTACTGAACACACCCTTCTTTTGGCTAAGGCATATGTTAGGGGTTTTAACACTGTATGTGACGTAAGTTCTATAGGTCACTTGCATTGTTAGATAACCCAACCTTGAACTGGGTTGGTGGGAGTCGTAGTTAACAGGTGGATCTTAAGACATCTCAGTTCCAATCCTCGTGGCTAATTTCTTGTACTAGCCCCTAGTCAAGCCATGAAGCAACATGAAATTATTCCCATATATCAAACATGTTATAGGAATAATGTGTAAGTACTTGATAAGATAAGTGCTAGATAATCTCAGGTAAACTAAACTCTAATAGGCCTCTAGAATCTAGGGTTCCTTATTATTTGGGCCCTTAGGCTAGGTACTTTCGAAGTACTCAAGCTTTAAACTAGAATCTTCTATTTCTCGAATGTTAATGTCATATTATTTTGTCAATTATGCCAGTTTTAAACCTTGACTATGCTTTAACTTAGCGCTTGTATGCACAATCTCCTAGTCTCGTTCCTTTAGTGACTATAACGTTCATAACCCTTGACTAGTTCCTCCTTGCAATTGCGCTATCAGCAAATAGGCCATATGCAACTAAGTTGGGTTAAAAGGAACAATCAGAATACCAAATTATAATGCTAGGAATAGGTTCAATCCATTTGCGCATACCGAAGTGATATAGCCTATGACTCACAAATAGAAAAGAAAGCAATTAATACATGGGTATTCAGAGATGGCTTAACCATACCCAACATTGCATTCTAATTGACGGTATTGCTCGGACCGATGGCTCCACTATCGGACGTGGGATTTCCATTGGTGTGTGTCATCCTCCGTTTTGGGGCAATATTTTGGCTCATAAATCTCTCTCTTCCCTTCCCTCGTAATTGGGAGATGCACAACAACAAGCTTGGGAGAAGAATATGGTGGTTACCAATATCGATAACACCTCATGCTCTCTTACTCCAAAAAATTTCTCCAATCATGAAGAAACAAGCAAGCAAGAAGAAAGCATAGCAACATGCTTAGGGGTGATGAATGCATACATCATATTAATAGTATTCCAAGTGCAAAGTTAGCATGGGAGGACCTCAACAAGGTTTTCACATCAAGTATCCCATAAAGTAGAAATAAAATATTTTAGCTACTTTTCAATGCTCTGTTGCTTTGGTTGATAACTAGTCTAGGCATGGGCTGAAATGCCTAAGATCAAATAATGGGGATGAGTATATCTCATGTAATTTTGAGTAGTTTTGTGATAATTGGGGCATGAAGTATTAGTTGACAACTCCCTATATCCCACCCTAGAATGGTGTTGCCAAGTGCACAAATAGGACCATTTAGGAGAGGGTTTGTAGCATGCTCATATAGGCTTATCCCATACATTTTGGACTAAAGTAGTTATTAGTGTAGTTCATTTGATTAACAAATCCCCATACTCTTAGTAGTAGAGTTGTAGAGGAGGCATTGTCAGGTAAACCTAGTTCATATGCACACTTGAGAGTCTTTGGATGTGAGTCATTCTAGCATATTTCCAAAGACAATCACAATAAGTTTTATCTGAAGTCTATCAAATGCATCTTTCTTTGGATATGGTGATGTAGGATAGACTATCATCTTTGGGATCTACATGCTCGAAAAGTTATTCGTAGACATGACGCTATGTTTCATGAGGACAAGATGCATAAGAAACTTGAGCAAGAGATTGAGGTGCATAGGGTGATCTTTTAGGAGGAACCTCTTGTTACTAAACTACAGTCCCCATTACATAGCATGTAGTTGTTGTTGATGCTCCACTCACCCAAGATTTGCATGTTGTGCATGATTTTATTGATGATGGATAGAGAGGACATGATATATTGATGCCTAGTCACCTACCTTGTACTCACTGCTACTTGCACACTTGTACATCTTATGTAAAGGATAGCCATCATAGTCATCTTTATTCCTAATTCTTTATAATGATAGAATAATACAGGGAAGGTAGGTCACATATTGTGACTATTGGATTTCCCACACATTAGTCTTGTTCTTTCTTGTTCAAACCTCCACTGCTCTTGCTCTTGATTCTATTTGTGCTCTTCTCTCATTCTTGCTCACCCTTTTAATAGCTTTGGTGGCTACCAATAATTATAAATCTACATGTGATCTACTATCTTCGAGTACCAAGTTTAATATTTCATATTGACAATCTATACAATAGCTCTATTAGATTACAAGTGATAATGGCCTTTCAACTTGATATTATGCCTCCTTCCTAAACTAATTGAATATTGATAGTTTGCTATCTAACTAAAATTTGTACCTAAGCTTGACATGAAAAAGTGTGAAAGTATATATAGGTGGCTTGCTTTTAGTTCTAAAAAGTAGATAGTTTTTGGGGTTCAAAAAGTAGATAGTTTTAGGTTTTTGAAATATTATAAAATTTTTCATTCAAAATCCAAGTTTATTTAAAAAAAGGCTTAGATTTCAAACATTTTTGAAAATAAAGCCCAATATACCTAATAATAAGTTCAAGTACCTACCAAATTGTGGCATCATAAGTGCATGTATTCTCTATCAACTCTTTCTCTCTACTCTCCAACCTTGACCTCTCTCTTGCTCTCTCTCTTCTCTCCCTCTTTTGTATAGTATTTTAGAATTTATATATATACATATATATATCTCTCTCATGCCATCTACAAGCAATAATTTGTGTTTCTCTCTCATGGAAAACTTCTCATTATTTCATCTCTCTCTCCACCATGAAAAAATGTTTATGGCGGAAGTGAACCATTTTTTATGCAATAGGTATTCTTCTTTGTTCTATTCCTCGAATGTTTTGGCCCTTGACTAAGTACAATATGTAATTAGTACATATGTAGCTACATATAGTCTGTAAGATTTTGCATCATGTAGATATTGTATACAAATATTATGGACCATATACATACTTATATGAATCATCATCTAGGTTGTAAAATGATTGTATTTAGGATATTGTACATTGTGATTATTTATATGAATTATCATTCATCATGTAGATATTGTAATTTGCAATTATTTCTAGGATGATGAACCAAGCTATGATAGGGTCTTCCTTAGATTTAGAGAAGGATGCTCATGAAAAGGAAAAAAATACCACATATAGGGTTCACCCAGTAAGACATGTTTGTTGCATGCATGTAGATTTGCATAACTGGTATCGTTGCCTTGAAAAAGAGGTGCATGCATAATCATTCTAGTTAAATTTGGCAAAAAAGACATGCATGTGAAAACATGTTTGTCAAGGAGAGGATTGGGGAGAGAGAAAGAGGAGACGGAAGACTGCAGAAGAGAGAGAAGAAGTGTAGAAGGGAGAGAAAGAGAGTGACGAGGAGAGAGAAAAACTAGAAATGGAGAGAGAAAGATAGGAAGAGAGAGAAGAGATCCATGAAAGTTGGAGAGAGGGAGAAGATGAAGGAGACTTGTATTATTATAATCTGATGGTTAAAAATCCAGTTCCTTACACCTTTTATATCAGCTAGTGTAGCTGGTATTTTATCCTCATTATTTTATTTCCCCTCTCTTACATTCTATCCCCGTCCAAAGGTTTTTGCCCTAAAAAACAAGTTGGGCACTTATTACAAAAATACAGGGTAGGAGCAGACCAAAGTACTACTCTGATGCAGACATTACAAGGGTTATCTGATGGAATCATGGGTAATCGTTGATGTATAAAGGGTCATTGATCAAGTATGATATATATGGGTGTGATTGGGGAGTGATAAAAGTTAAATCTTGACCCATATTCTCTAAGAAGATGAAGCCTGCAAGGAGTGGATAACATTTTGTCTACTATAGGACCTTGTTGTAGTAAATCTGAGATAACTTTCTGTAGAGAACTCTGATCAAGACATGCTACACATCAAAATGGAGATCTTGGTAAGTGCTTTTAGCCATGTAGGTTGGGTTTGGCAGTTCAGAGTTCAGAGTAAATTTTGGTGTGAAACAGTGAGTTGTTTGCAATCTTCCCTACACTGCAAGATGGATGTTGGTCTAAATAAGATCCCTAAACAATCCATTAATATCTTGCATCAAAAGGTATTCCATCATAATGATTGTCCAAGAGAAGAGAATGGCCATCAACCACATATTCTTGCCCACTCGGATCAAATGGATACAAGGAAGTATTCCCATAATCAAGTCCATAATCACATCCATAATCTCTCGAATCATAGGGAAGCACAATGCCATCTTCATCTTCATGTATGCCCAAATCATGTATTACCTCATCATCAGACATATACCAGTCATCATAACCATGATCAAGGTACTCATTATCAAATGCATTCAATGGCTGTTGTAAACCTTGATTAAGTGTAATATGATGCTCAAGAAGATCATCATGAGGTTTGTCCAAGCATCTAAAACCTTCAGCATAAACATCTACATCTGTGAGTGCCTCATGTGATTCTTCAGCTAATATGTCATGAGCTTGGACATCTTCCTCTTCACTATTCCCTTCTTGTACATATTCTTGGTCTTCTTCCTCTTTTTCCTTTAGTTGAATCTCCAACCAATTAGAGAAATTGGCATTAAGTGTGTCCATGGTAGCTCTCATTTGATGTGTTTCCTTCATCATCTCAACATGATTTTCCTTTATCATCTCAACATGATTTTCTGTAATGTGTATATCTTCTTGTTGATCATGTTGCTCATTATCCCCTTCTTGCTATTCAGCTTGCTCATTGCTCTCTTCTTCATCATTAGCATCTTGAAAAGAATTCATCATTACATTTGGGTGATCATGAGGTATGAACTAATTGGGATATAGGATACCATGGTAGTTATGAACTTGTTTCTCATAAAAGCTAGAAGAGTATTGATAAGCATGACCATTATTGTCATGTCCATAAGAAGTGGGCTACTGAATTAAGGAAGGTTCACATGTATAATCATGAAGGCTATGTTACTGAAAAGGTGGATGCTCATTAGCATAAGCATGTTGCCCATAATAGCCATTCTACTGCCAAGGTTCAATGGAAGGATAATCTACATTATGACATGGTACATCATATCTATAAGCATTACGTGCTGTCCAGATATACTTGCATATTGTGCATGTTCATTTGCATGTTGTTGTTGTCCATACTCATAAGATGCATGCTGACCATGGTGTGTACCATCGGCATATACATGTTGGCCATACATATAAGCATTGGGTGCATAAGGCCCATGAGAATAGTCATCATGACCACAATACTCATCATGCTGTTGATAATACCCAGGGTGATGAGAATCCATACTTGATTCAAGTCTTGCTCCTTTTTCTCCATCCGCCTTCATAAGAGAAATATACCAATCAATTAAAACTCCAACTTTATCAATATTAGCCTGTGTTTGAAGCCAATCTTGTTCAGTAGAGCTAGAGCTATTTATCTCAGTTGCCATTGTAATCAAGTTGCTTTCAGAATATTCCAAAGCATGGTAGAAGCCAGCTACATTAGTATCATGTGATCATGGATCCTCAAAGAATGCATAGGTATCTCATGGTTCTACAATTGACTATAGATTGTCACAAGGCAACAAACATGTGGCACAAGTGGTCTCTGGCTTTACAATTCCATCACCCGATAGTGCTTTGGCTAATTTTGTCCTTTCTCAAGTCACTTCAACCATGTTTATGATTTTTGGTATGATGTCTTTGTCATATAGTGGAAGCAGTGGCAATAGAGGCTAGTAGATACAAGAGAGAGCAAGTCCCACTATTTAGCCTGAAAACTATTGCTATCTATGTGACTCAGGTCTGCTCACTTTTATTGCTGCTGCTACCTAATTTTTCTTATATTCAAAAATCCCTCTTTTTCCAAAAGAACCTCAACAAAGAATTGCAAATCCTTTATGAAGACTTGGATTCCAACAAGTTGTTACTCTCTATTGCGCAATCTTCTACAAAACATTGACAAAATTTGGGGATGCTTATTCCAATTAAAGCAAGTGTGGCATCTCCAAACAGTGTTAAAGAAATTGTGGCATCTTCAGACTGAACTCCTTTTTCATGATCTAAAAGTAGAGACTTTGCCTGCTATGATTGGAATCATGGCTACTCAACATCTCACATATCCCGCCCAAGCATTTGCCATGGCTCACTACTCAAGGTGTTTGATCCCATGGAGCAATTATGATGGACTTTATTTGATGGAAGTTCAAGTGCAATTTTGAATTCTCTAATTTTCATCAAAATCTGTTGTCCGCTGACATTAGCAGCCTTCTCAAAAGTTGCATTCAACAGAAAGTCAAGCAGTTCTGTAACTATGCCAGTACAACAATTGCATGTAATGCATCCTTAGTCAATGCAATGTGATTCCAAACAAATGCATCAGTCTCAGAACTCTTCTATAATTATGCCAACACAACAACTGTTTTACTTTGGCACCTATGGATCCTATACCAAATCTTCCCACTATGCATTAGTGGTCAAAGGTGCAGAATGCAAATCCAAAGGAGACATATAACAACACCCGAACGCTTCACCTGAGACCCCCCTTTAGCAACATTGTTGGGGTTTCTACAAACTTGCCATTAGTGACCAATCTCAGGTCACATAAAGAACTCCAAGATGCATCTCAATTGAGGAGAATGTTTGAGGATGTGATGAATTCTGTAGGAGGTCAAATTAACTCCTTAGCTGGCAACCCATTTGTGTCTTAGGCATTTACAGTAGTTTCCTAATCTCCTGGACTAAGCATACCCTGCATATTTTGTTCCAAACTCTACAATGTCATGCTCTGTTCCAATTTTTGCATATTCTGTTCCTTTGTTTGTTTGCACAAAAGTCATTCAATCTTGCCTCAAGCTCCATGGCTCTTCTTTTTTTTTCCATCTCTATACTCTTGTTCAAGTTGAGCCAATCTATCCTTTGTTTGGAAATGTTTAGTTTCAATCTTGGCAATCTGCAGCTATGCTTCTTCAAGCATGCTCTGTGTTTTGGCTTCTGTAGATACATGTTCTTTCATTTCATCAATTAAGTTCCAACACCTTGTAGAGCATCTCCCTCCACAAGATTGCTAGGTACATGAACACTTCTAACACATGGAAGAGCTGCATGTATTACTGTTGGTGGGCAGTACATTGTTGCCATGACTTCTAGGCTGCATGAAGGAGGGATGGTGCTACTAGAAACACAAGATTCTGGACTAGTGATGTCAAATGGTTATGCTACTTTCAATGGCTATGGGGGGCCCATGCCTAGTTATCCACTTACTATTGTACAACCACCAAATGTGGCTGAGACAGAATCTATTCTAGTGGCAGTGACTTACCCTACTCACACTCTTAGGGCATTTGCTCCTGCCTGGATCGAACCATCCAAACCAAAAGCAACACAGAAAGATAGTGTTCATGTTGCACCTTAGTTAGTTCCGCAGCTCAATTCAGCTGTTAATTTTCCTCCACTTAACAAGTCTGGAAATTTAAACCCTGCTCCTAAAAAAAATCCACCAATATCAGGGATCAAAATTGTGATGAAAGTGGCCAGTTCACCAAGTACAAACACCAATCCTAATGGATGGGGATAGTAGATCCTGATCGGGAGGTCATTCTTCTGCACACCCCTCCACCGATTGAACAGCCATTTGCATCACCAGCTTCCACTATGGATGTTAAGGAGGTTGAGAATGGAGCAAAGCTTTCACTCAACCAGGATTCTTACACAGAAATTAAACTTGAGGTAGTCTTGGATTTGGTTTCTGATATTTCGGGCATAAACAGTACATGGACAATTGTACGTTCCCGGTTAGATGGTACGTTTTCCAGGTTACAATGTGGTATAGAGGTGGAAGATACATTGCCACGACTTGTTCATTCAGGCACCATTTCTCCTATGATGCTGTATAAGGGCCAGTAGGATAGGCTATTGGATGGCAGTGGTGATGCTCTTTGGAGTGGTTCGAGTGGTTTCGGTAATCAGGCTTCCAAACCCCTGCACTGACCAAACTGTTCAAGAAGAGTTCAACAAGGTTCTCCTATGTATCCAAGATTGATACGAGCCAGTTGTCAGGATCTTCAAGTGGAGGAAAGTCCGAAGGAATTCCTAACTCATTCTAGAATGGCACATAGCAAAGCTTTATGCGGCTCTTAAACAATATGTCATATGCTCGATGTCATGCTCTTCTTGCCAGTGCTCAGAGAGCTATAAAGCAGGCAAACTCACCTACCAATAAGGTGCTAGATGGGAAAAGAGATATTGTTGTTAAGCAACAACCTGAAGACAGAATAGGATTGATTCAAAAATCTGGTGTGTCTAGCAAGAGGCTGATGTGAGAATTGCTAGTGTTGGAAAAGTGACCAAGTTTTGTAAGATCATGAGCCTTCCATTAGCTAGTTGTTGTTACTGTGCAAAAGGGGGGACTATGGCCCTTGTGGAGAAGGCAAGAAATTCGGAGTCGGGCTTGATGGTAGAGTTGATGCCCTCCTTAAAATGTTGGCGCTGAAGACGACCTTGGCATGGATCTCAGCCTTGGCCAAGAAAGAGGCCTATGCAAAGGCTATGGAGGCTTATGCAGCGCTGAGAGAGAGGGAAAGAGAGAATACGAATCAAGAAGAAGCTTTCCTTGAAAAGTAGATGCAGTCAAAGTTCCCTCTAAGTCGTATGAGCCTCCAACTTGGCCATGGTGAAATTTCCAACAAAGGCTACCATCTCTGTGGTCTTTCAATGTTGTACCTGTCCTGATGTACATGTGCACCTGCATAACTAGGGTTCCTGAACTAAAAAGAAACTAAAACTAGAGGGAGGAGAGAAAGAAGAAGGGACCAAACACCTGGGCTCTGATACCAATTGTCAAGGAGAGGACTAGGGAGAGAGAAAGAGGAGATAGAAGACTACAGAAGAGAGAGAAGAAGAAGTGCAGAAGAGAGAGAAAGAGAGTGATGAGGAGAGAGAAATACTAGAAATGGAGAGAGAAAGACAAGAAGAGAGAGGAGACAGCCATGAAAGCTGGAGAGAGGGAGAAGATGAAGGAGACTTGTATTATTATAATCTGATGGTTAAAAATCCAATCCCTTACACCTTTTATACCGGCTAGTGTAGTTGGTATTTTATCCTCATTATTTTATTCCCCCTCTCTTACAATGTTAGCATTAGTTTCTGTTTACATTTGAGATTGGCAAAAGAGGCATACATGAAAAAAAAAGAGGTGTATAATTAGCGCGGTTACATTTGGTATTAAACAACCATCATGGCTATTTTGAGTCTCGAATATTTGGGGCAAGGTGTGAAGCCTAGTTAAATTTAGCAAAAGAGGCATGTATAATCTATCTAGTTATATTTGGCATAAAACAACCATCGTGGCCATTCGGGGTCACAAATATTTAGGGCAAGGTGTGAAATAGTAAAGTACAAGACTATGTGAATAGGTATGTAGAAATATAAATTTTGTTTTGTCACATATGTAGCAAAGGTTGTCCATGAAATATGCATCTTGCATACTATTTAAAATCTTGATTATAAAAGCACTCTAATCTAAGCACTCTAATGTTTTGGGTAAGTAGTAGAATACCAGTTTTAAATCATAGTATGTAGTAATGCATTGTGATACTGACCGCTTTCAGACCACTTTTAAGTGGTGATACTATACGATGAAGTGATGCACTACATAAAGTATCACTTTCTAGTGGTATAACACTATTGAAAAGTGGTACGCCCACTGGTAGAATGTAGTCTAGTAAAAAGTAGTACACACTACCAAAAGTGCTATCCACAACGAAAAAGTGCCTTAATTGTGGTAAAATACCATGGTTTAAACATGAAGAATCGCTTCAAAGTGTTGTTTCACCACTTAGAAGTGGTATCCATGGTCTATAAAAAGTGGCACTCACTACTAAAATGTAGGACCCACCATTAAAATGTAGTAGTATGAATACAATGACTTCTATATCACTTTTTAGTAGCAGATATCATCTTTTGGTAGTATGTACTAACACAAATTGGTACATACTGCAAAAAGGTGGTATATACAAGCATTGCATACTACTAAAAAAGTAGTTTAGTCTACTTGAAAGTGGACAAGTCCATAAAAATCCTACCAATCAAAAGTGGCCTTCAATCACTAAAAAGTGGTATTCCATCACTCAAAAGTTATGTTTTCTAACTTGCACTACCACTTTCTAGTAGTCATAGTCCACTTTCTAGTTTTACATTTTCACATTTTTGTGGTGAGACACCACTTTATTCTTGTGTATTTCCACTTATATTGTTGATACACCAATAAAATATAGAGATAAACTACTTTCAAGTGGTACAACCATCACCATTCCAAAATAAAGTGTTGTTATGTGGTTCGATATCACTTTCTAGTACTATGATTCCACTTTTTTATGATGATAAACCAAAAAATTATCAAATAATTGCTTGAAAGTCGTGTATAACCATTGCTATATTATGATATAGTGGTTGAACACCACCTAGAATGGTTCAACACTAGAGCACTACTACAATATTGCATACATTGAAAAAAAAATCACTTTTTTGGAATATTTTTAAATTTCTTTGTCTATTTTCATACTTGATTTTATATACATTTTTTAGAGGGAGATGGTCAGCATCACGAGTAGTGTTACCAAAAGGTATATCAAGTAGCATCTTCGAACTATGAGGCAAGTCTTCATTTTGTATGTGGCTTCATGTGGCAAAAATGTAGAGGGACATATGATTGCCCCACTCTTGTGACATGGGTAGGCTATAGCAAAGAGTATAGTCATGGATATGATATGTTAGTAGAACAACCTAGATAGGAAATAGAAAAAGTGGAGGTTGACAAATGGACCAAGCCAGGTAATTGAGTGGAAACCCTTTGCTCAAAATCAGTCTACTTTAAAGTGATACGATTGGTATAGCCTTTGACAAGCCTATAAAATTTGGTGCACACATGTTTTTAGTGCATGCTATTGAGATTTTGCACAACATGCTTTTGGGTCTATGTCCAATATCTCCTTGATCACCTATTTTGCATCAACTACTAATATACTATTAGTCTATAATATGAAGGCTACTGATGCTGCAAAGTTCAATGTAAAGTGCTAGCATTTGGATATGGTTAAAATTACTCTTGAGGCATTAAAAACTAGGAGAGATTGGGGAGCGTGGAGTTGCGAAGATAATTGAGAAGCAAAAAAAAGAAATGAAAGATCTTCAAATGCACAAATTTGGGTTGGTGTTGAATGAGGTCAAAGTGGTATAGCTCTTGAGGGGATGATTTCCATTAGGAAGAAGGAGATTGGGGAGTGTGGAGTTGCAAAGATAATTGAGAAGCTAAAAAAAGAAATGAAAGATCTTCAAATGCACAAATTTGGGTTGGTGCTGAATGAGGTCAAAGTGGTATAGCTCTTGAGGGGACGATTTCCATTAGGAAGAAGGAGTTCGTAAGAAAAATGGCCATTGAATATACAGATATGCTTGACATCAATCTATTTGCCAAACAAGTGGGAGAGCTAAAAGTTTGCAAGCTTGATCATTAACTAGTAAGACTTAATATTCATTCTTTAATGGTTGCAGACTTAGTGTATTTTAAAGTATACTATGCCATTTTTATTACATGATCAACATGACTATCTAATATGTGAAATAGAGGTGGCAACAACACATCCTTGATTTTTGGAGATTATAATAAATTTATTAAAAATTAAAATGCATGTGCCCCCATAATAGTGCACCATTTAGGGATTGCACTACTTGTGGTATTTGGATAATGCAGAGTGTTGTTATAGTTATGTCATGCTTCATTGGTGCCTTCATCTATATCACCCGCTCTACTTTGTGATGGCTTGTATAATTGTTGCTCCAATTGTCTATTTCATAGTTGTGAAGAGTTATTGAATGATGCATTGACACTGCAAGCTGTTGGTAATGTGCATGTGAGCTACCATAGGTAAATAATACATGTTTGTACACCTTACAATAGGCAACTCATTGTTGTTTCTCTTTAAACATTTCTTGTGTTTCTTATGTAGATAGAGCGTAGAAAGAACCGATTGAAGCAACATTTGGATCTCCATTTAATTGCATTGGTAATACTTTGAAATTCTTTTTTGCATTTTTCTCTTGAAATATTTAGAGAACTTAATGCTAAATTTTTATATTTTACATTTTTCTCTTGAAATGTTTAGAGAACTTAATGCTAAATTTTATTGCCTTGTTTTTTGTCCAATGCACTCTTAGGTTCAGTCTTGCTGAAAGCCCAACATTGATAGTACATGTAGTGGAGGTTAAAGGTACATCTCGAAAGGAAGTGCCTCGTACCATAGAGGGTGGTGAGAGGCCCTACTATACGGTCAAGGAATCAACACATCTAGTGGGAGGTGGAGAGGACAAATTAAAGGAGCTTATAGCCAAGAGCTTGAGATGACATACTTGAAGTGAGGCAACATTTGCATGAAACTAAAAGCTAGATGAGGAAAAGGGAGATGAAGAAAAGCTAGCCAAAGGAGAAACAATGAGTTATCCATGATGGCTTGGAAATGATTTCAGAGGTCTGTGTTGAGATTTTGAGGAACAACAAATGGAGGAAAACCATTGCACAACATGCCACTCTGAAGAAGAAGAGTAATATTGCCACAAAGTTAGTAGTGCCTAATTCACGAGGCAAAGGACTAGCAAAATTGTTTGTCTCTTCACAAGAACACCAACTTTGAATATCCAAACATTAAATCCCCCAAATTGAAGTCTCAAAAGAGACTCTTGTAGCCCCCCTTTGAAGCTCTTAACTTTGCTTGTTCTACAACCTTTTTAAAGTCTCTAGCTCCATTATATCTTCTTTTTTTATGAGTAATTTCAATTACAATGGAACATCAACTTCTTAGTCTGTATAGTTTTTATTATTGATTAATGTATTTATTGCCGTTTTGGATGGTATACATTCTAACTATTTTTTTCCTCAAGTATCTAATGTCAAAGGGGAGGTATGCATAAGTGGGTAATCATTGACATTGAAGTGGCCGAAATAAATGAAATGGATTATAGCAAACTGAAAAGTATATGCTTGAAATTTTTTTACAACATATTTGCATCTCTATAGTATTTTAGTTTAAGAAATAAAATTCTGATACAAGTTGATAGAAGTATCGTTGAAGGTTTTGTACAAACGAACATTCGTATGCAATAGAGTTGGATTGGACAACGAAGGTCAAAGAACCAGGAGATGAGGTAGACAAATTGGTCGATGATAGTTGGATAGATGCCCACATGCATCCAGATGAGAAGAAGGAAGATCTAGATGTTGATTGTCTTAGGATTGAGGAGATTTCAATGGACTACTCGAGATGACCATATGTTTTTAAACTTTTGTAGGCTTAAGAAACTAATAAGTTTCAATCTTAATGGAATGCTTATCAAAAGAGATGTTTCAAGAAAAAATGAACAAACAGGGAAATTTATAGACCCATCACCTCCCATTTCAAAGCGCATAGAATTTACAATACTGAGGAAGTGGCTTTAGTCTTATCACATGCAAGATGTTCAATAGTTTTTGTAGATGTGATGATTTGGAGCTCTTATTCTATGCACAACATTGATTTCATCATGAAGTCTTGTTGGCTACATGTTTTCAATGTTAGGGCCTATTACTTTTTGTATACTTTTATCAACTAATAGTGTGAGAAGTGGATTTTTTTGGAGGCGATTCCTAATGTTCCAAGGAAAATTATAGAGATAAGCTAGCATTCTTTAAGACTTTGTTTCAAGTCTAGAGTAATTTCCCTCAATATGATGCCAATCACACATTGCTTAGGTGATGATTGTAGGTTTAAAATTCTTCATAGTGACTGAGACAACTGCATTATCCCTCCCACTTTTGATCCCTTGAACTAGGAACATGACCCATACTATCTCACCCACACACTATTGCCATGGTTGTGTTGATACCTAGCATCCCTAGACTCCTTATAGTAAAGAAGGAGTAGCCCCTTCAATATCCTAAAGATAATTTATCTATTCTAGTTAATAATCACTTTGTATTGTCTTAAGAGGGAAAATGAAATGTACTATGTATAGCTTGTATTATCACAAGATGGTGAATAAAATGCACTAACATCTAGATAGCTTGTATTAAACTTCTCTATGAAGGTATACACTTTTGAACACTTTATGTGTCTTAGCAATGCTCCATTTTCTTTGAATTTTAAATTGCTAGAACCACTTCTGCACCACTTTTCAGTGGTATGATGTCACTTTAAAGGTAGTTAATATTTTTTACCACCACTATTTAGTAGTGCAATATTAATTTTGGATAGTGTTGCACTAGTGAAAATTTGTATCATTGCACCAATGAAAAGTTGTGTCATTGTACCACTTTTAGTGGTGCAAAACCAATTTTTAGTTATGCAAATTAGTGGTCCCCATTCACTTTTACTAATGTAAAACCACTTTTCACTGGCGTAGAACCACTTCTCAATGATTTAGTACCATTGAATCACTTTTCAGTTCTCCATCACAAAACTTAAACGGTGTAGTATGATTATTTGTTAAACTGAATACTACAAAGTCAAGAGTAAGTTCTAGGCTTTAAAGTTGAGAGTAAGTTTTATAAAGATGTGATCTATTGAATGCTATGCAAAACTTAAACATGGCAACGTCCCACTTTGAATTGGTGCATCAATATGAAGTGTCAATATATGATACCAAAACTTGATTAATATAAATAGGTCAAATGATACTTCTAATCTTGAAAACTCACAAGAGGCTTTTGTGTATTGCCTCATGATTTTAAAAACATAAACTTGATTTACAATTCAAAGGGCATGCTATTGTGTA